>NC_052504.1:41390485-41990485 GCF_014356525.2 Nilaparvata lugens | reverse complement strand
AGACAGCACAACAGGAACGCAAATGAGAAAAGCATAAAGCTGTTTTAGAGTACGGTAAGCTCGAATGATAATATTGGGCTAGAAAAACTTAGGGCTCTGATATAGTGGAGAAAGTAGTGAGAAACGATCCAAATCACAAAAATACTATCTTATGTTACCAGAGAAGTCAGTGGATGCTTTGATCCAATTTATGGTTTCAATCTTTAGTTTATTTGGTGGAGAATTTGCAAACAAGGTTTGGGGAATTATATTCACAAGCTTATCACACCTATAAGGAAATTGCATCCTACAAACACTAAGATTTGTTTCAGTCATGTCAGAAGATCTAAAAACTCGACGTGTATGGTATGGAGTATACCGGATATTAAATAAATTTTTATTTTTTACCACGTATAATGCTAGGTTTTTTAAATAGAGCTGTTTGATTGATAGTATTTTGCTTTCCTCGAAAAGTGTTCTGGTCGGGTAGAGCCGCGGCTTGTTAAGTGCAATTTTTATTATATGTTTTTGTATGTTGAAAACATTACCAATGTGTCGTTCAGCTGCGCCTCCCCAGACTCTTATCCCGTATTGCAGAACAGATTGAGCGTAAGCGAAATAGGTCATTTTGGCAAGCTGTGGTAGTTTCAAGAGGCTAATTCTATAAAATTTTTGTATTAGATATTTGGCTTCATGACATAATGACTGAATATGAGTATCCCATCTTAGATGTTGGTCAATCATTACTCCCAGGTATTTAACAGACTTCGAGTTCTCCAGTGAAGGGCAGTCACAGCCTGAACCTAGTCCGTTACAGCTATTCTTGTGACTTTTCAAAATTATTTGATTCAATGGTTGAGTTGCAGTATTTGGTGTAAAAGTAATAAAGGAAGACTTTTTATAATTTAAGGTTAGAGTATGATTGTCAAGCCAAGCTTTGACCTCCGAAAAACCCTTCTCAGCTGAAGTTCTAGCTGCCTCCCAAGTTTGACCAGAAAAAATTAAAGTAGTGTCATCGGCAAAAGAAATTGCTTGACCATTTTTCAAGTGCAGGTTCAAGAGGTCATTTATGTATATTATGAATAAGATTGGAGAAAGAACAGTTCCTTGTGGCAAACCATAGTCGAGCATATATTCAGTACTGGATTTATTCCCATTTGATAATATCTGTGATCGCCCTCTCAGGTAACTCGAGAAAAGATTTAATGGTAATCCTCGAATTCCAATACGGTTTAGTTTTTCCAAAAGTTTTGAATGTGGAATAGTATCAAATGCTTTGGTGAGGTCCATAAATATTGCAATAGATTTCTTTCTTCTACTAAAATTTTCAGTTAAAGCTTTTACTAGTAACGAGATAGCATCCTCTGTATTTTTGCCTTCTTGAAAACCAAATTGGCTGGGATGAATAAAATCTTTCAATCTCAAATATTGTGTGAGACGCTTTTTTATAATTTTTTCCATAACCTTTGAAATACCGCTGAGCAAGCTTATCGGACGATAATTAGTCGGATTTTTAGCATCACCAGATTTATACAAAGGTACAATCTTGGCTACTTTGAATTCATCTGGGAAGAAACCTTCTTCAAAGCATCTGTTAATTATGATATTTACAGGTTTAGCAATGCTGTGAGCTATGTTTTTTAAACAACTGTTACTTATGTTATTTACGCCTGGTGCTGAATTGGATTTCAGTGTTTTTATCGTTTGAATAATCTCTGATTCATTTGTCGGGAATAGGAAAAAAGAGTTATGGAAATCAATTTGTGAGTTGTTAGAATTATGATGACTGATTTGAGGTTGTATATTGGTTACATTTTCGTTGTTTAGCTTTTCTGCCAACTTCCTACCAATAGATGAAAAATGTTTGTTCAGGACTTCAGGATCAATATCATTATTCAAAGCTCTCTTTTTGATATCAAGTATCTCGTTTATTGTGTTCCATGTTTTCCTAGCATTACCCCTACTTTGATCCAATTTATTTCTATAGTAATTGATTTTGGTTTCCTTCAATAATTTGTTTAAAGTATTCCTATAGCGAGTATAGAGTTCTTTTAGCTCATTGTTATTAGGTTGTTTCAGTAGTTTTTTGTGCAAATTAATATTAATATTAATTTCTATTTTGTGTCCATAGATGGCTCTGATAGTTCAGGATAACAACATTTGTGTTGGTTTAATAACTTTGTTGCCAGACTATGATACTGTTGAATTCTCAATTAGTTAATAACCTGGAAACTTAATCGGCATTAACAACTAACGGAGCTTCTTGGATATGCCGTTAAACTAACAGCAATTTGTCAAACGACATTAATCTTCATACTTAATCGACGTACTTGCAACCGGCTCAAAATATCTCAATTTCTTTCTACCACAATCAGTATGAAAATATCAAACAAAAATCAAAGTGACCTGAAGGATTTTTGTGCAAGAATTTCAAGAGTGTTGATGTCAGTTGCTAAATATCTCTTCTATCTCTTTATCTATATCTCTATTCTATTGTTATTGAATTTGAAGCTTGTAGTATTGTTCAATCCAACAACATTTCAAAACCGCGTCACAGAAATGATTTTATGGTGAATTAGCTCAAAATTGGGTTCAAATACACCAGATGACAAAATAAGGCTATATGCTATTATCCATTGAACAGAGGAGATTATTTGATGGAGCCTCCACACGAAAATGATAAAGTAGAGGATCCAGTGCAGCCTATCTATTTCCGTGACAGTGAAAATGATATGAGTAAGAGAAGACTGGCCCGAGAATGTTGGTCGGGTGATGAGGAAGAGCTCGTGATTAATTTGGCGTCGACCACCGCCACCACATTCTCATTTCCAGCCGCACAATATCTCATAATACCAATGTCTCCACTCCAGTCATGATGCTCTCACATAACTCAGCTGCTCTCAAATATTCATTCTCTTGCAACAACTCAGGTAGCTTACCGGCGGGGGAATGCTCTGCAAAAGGAAGTGGATGCATTTGCATACCAAGGGTGTATGCCAATAGCGTCCAACTTCAAAGACAAAAAGAATAAGCAGAAGAAAAGGAGAAACTAAAGAGTAAGGAGTTGTCGGATGCAGCGGAACAGACCGATACGAATATCCCAACTCCAAGCCGCTGGCTTTCGGCCAGATTCGAACAGTAGAATTCCCGGCAGATTTGTCACGTCTCCCCTTTTTTATTCCGCCAGAAACATTTGCTTCGCGATATGAGCGTCACTGAATTCAAATTCGGCCCACGATCTCCTGCCGTTGTGCTTGTGCATAGTCAGTCTTTATTTATCCATTTGTCTGCCGGTCACTTCTACGCATTACTTTATGCGACTCATATTCCAACACTACTTGTTTAGCATGCAAACAATTCACATAGATTCCCAGAGATCTACACCATAAATATATTGCTCTTGAAGACAAATGTGTTAGAGGAAAAGTTCAATTTCATAAACATTAACGTAAGAAGTCATTGGTATTGATCACTTAATACAGAATACTATTGGTTTCTCTCATTATTGGTCTTGGTCTTGTGATCCTCATATCCATCCTATCCATCCATACTCATATCAATCCTATTGTATATAAGTGTATGAGCCTGTATAATTATAGTAATATACATAAATAAAGCACTCAATCAATCCTCCATCCAATTATCAACACGATTGACAGGAATTCAAAATCATCCATCAAGGAAGGAGGGAGATGTTCAACCATGAAGATTGTGCATGTGGAGCATGAAATCCACATTACATTAATGTCATGATGAGAAATTACTTGTTACATACAAAATGTTAAATATGTATACGTGATATGAATCAATAGAGCTTTTTTTGTGAAAAACGTACAAGATTTTTCTGAGTAACTCAAAATGAAATCTGATTATTCTTCATTCGCAAAATCGTATCAAACATAGTTGCAAGAGCTATTCAACGTTACAGAATGCAACAGTCTTCACATCTGAATGGAAAAGATAAGTTTGATCGAATGCTTTGGACCTTGTATTTAAAAGATCCTTCTGAATAATTCTGAAATATATTATTTTTGAATTCTGAAAACTCAAACGAATCATAATTTGCGTTACGCATTGAATAGTGCAGGAAGATCAGTAAACTTTTGATTCCTGATCAAATGAATTTGTGTTGAATAAGTCACTATTTTTTGGTGTTGACATATTGTTCATGACATACAACGTTTTTTTGAGTTATGAACCCTGTTTTCATTAAAATTGCAAACTGTCAAAGCATTACTGATCATTCAGTTCCAGTTTATTAACCGTATGTCGAAAACAGAGATACCAGAAATTGCAAACATTCCGAGATGTAATAGACAGTGTAGCTGATTCCTCTTTGAGGGGATTTGCTATGAGTGGTATGAACACATGTAGGTGTTCTGATTGCCGAAGAGTCTAGTGTGCTCAATCATTGCTTTATTCCAGGAATATTGGATCACATAATTATGCAATCGGGAGCGTAATATTGATGTATCTTCTGTTCAAATGACTGATGTTTTACCCAATCCAGGAATGAATTTTCTGTTGAAGCATACACATTTCACATTTTATGAATGAATAAAATCATCACTATTACCACCTCTGTCAAATCCTAGTTTAGATAGTTCAGGGATTAACGTGAACTGGGTTAATTAAGAATTTTTCTACAATGACCAGAGCTTGGAACATCAGATGAATCAGGAATATTGGAATTGTGATGGCCATCAGATATACGTTGTAATTTTCATACCCAGCCAACTTCAGGTTATTAACTCATCTAGGAAAAATCGTATATTACATTTTCAAGCGATCTGATGAATAGAAGAAGTCAAACCACATCATAGGCTTCTCTAGTTAATTTCAGTAGCATTAGAAATTTGAATTGCTGATTTCAGTATTTGAAATTTGAATTGCTGCTGTACTAAGAAAATTTTAGTTTATTCTGAATCCAAGTACTGTATTCATTAAGTAATATATTCATCTATCCAGTCTTGTAGATTAGACTCAATAGGAAACGATAGAGAATAAACCTTACCTAAAATTTTCATCTTTTCTGATTACTTCAATACTTTGAATTGTTTGTTTGTATCATCATTCTTACATTCACCAACAGCATCATCATCATTACATCATTGTGTAACCCTATATTGGCATATACAATTAAGGATACTAAAATCATTAACGGCTATTTGTTCGAAACCGATTGAAATCGAATCTCATTGGAAAGTGGAAATTCTTTGAAGATCAGTGCTATTTTGTTGCATTGGCTCCATTTTAATGATGTCATTATGTCACGACCATTGAAATTCGAATCAATTACGTGATTCACTAAAATTTGAGCCGTTGGAAGATCAATGGCATTATTGAACCAACGTTTGGTTGAATCACGGTTTGGTAAATTGTTTGAAAGACAAATAATTCAAGACAATAATTGTGCCTCTAGTACAATACTGGAATATATAGGTTGTGAGAAATAATTGAGAAAATTATTAATGGAGCCTGGACTTAGAATTGTACAACAAGGCCTATGTGTGAACGATAATCATTCTGGTCTGGACCAATCATCGTCTAGCTACGTTGATAGTGTAACTTGAGTAGAAAGAGCAATTGTGCCCTAAGTAATTTCTCCACTGCTGGAATTAGCTTGAGCACTGTATTACGTTTCGCCCTACATGTTAATTAACGCACCCTCTCTCCCTTACAGCTTCCTCTACCAACAACAGTGGCGCGAAGACTATCTTCGTCTCACTTTCATTGTCTTTGTCGGCTAATAACTGATGATTAGCATTCGGCTCATCAGTACACCATGCATACTCATTTGCAAGTCAACAAACTTAATATATTATTGCCGAACATTTCAATGTCAGGTTCACTTTCACAAAAGTGAAAATTCAAACAATAATGTTTTTTAAATTTTGTCTACGTGATTTGATTTGGTCTTATTGTCTCTTGAACCTCATTGATTCTAAATCTTTCATTAGTAGATGACAGTTAAATCTTGAATATTGAAATGTCTATTTTATAACCTTTAACGATATGGTACCATGTAACCATGAAATTTGGAATAATTAGTTGCATGTCGAATTGAAACAGACTCGTATTATTAGTTGAAGTATTTCCATCAACAAAGTCATACAATTGAATATATAAATGAAATAACGAACTCAAAATGAATTAAGGGAAAAAAGACGGTTTTTAAAAAGTGTACTTTTGAAACGGTGTTGATTGATAGATTTTCCAAAATAAACGTTCGACAATCATTATAAAAAAATAAAATTTATCAGAACTTACTCATAGTTCATAAATTGCATTAATTTTTCTCTCAATATGGAATGAAAATGTTATTTCATGGCCAATGATCAATCAATCCTATAGGAACAGTTGACATTTATGTATCAAATCAATAACATTCCACTAATTTAATGGATTTTTTAGAACCAAGAACAAAAAACTCCCAGGTTCCAAGTTTCTGTCTGAGTTTGAACATGCAGCACAGCCACGTTTCAATAATTGGTATTCCATTTCTCCCATCATGATGGGAGATGCATACCCATACTAACCTTAATAGTAATAGAAAAAAAAGTAGCCCTATACAGAAAAGAGATGACCTTAATAGTTCCTAAGTCAACCTAATAGTTCCTCAACTAGCAAGATAACAGACAGGGAAAGTCACAATAGCATGGAAACCCTGTTTTTTGCGTGGGTGTAGGATTTCGTATTTGAGTCGCATCCTCGATAATTTAGTGAGGTTTGCAAAGCTCTCGCGTTGGAGGAGTTTGTTTGTGTCTACGTGACGATTCCTCTCTAAAGTATGTCGATCTGCCGATGCTCTGATTGATCAAATACAGTCGTTCATCTATCAGCTCTGATTCGGCGTCTCTTCAATTCTGAAAACTGAATATCTCTCTGTCTTGTTACCGTGCCGCTTTTTCCAGCCTTTGAGATTTCTGAATGAATCACCACCTTCTGCTACATGTGCAGCCTTCCCATGATAATTTTTCGTTTCGCTTTTTTACAGTTCATCAGAAGTTCGATTTTCATCACGACTTTCCTCGTTTTTGCTAAATTTTTACCTCTTTTTTCAGATTCGGATTGCTGCACACAAACAACGGGATCTTGTCGTAGTGCTTGTGAACAGGTAAGAAACGAGCATGTGATTCAATTTCTATTCATTTCAATTCTAGCTTTGTTATAGTTTCCATTTTGATTATTGTTTCCTTCTTATAGAACAAACTTATTCTAGTTTGTACTACATCTATCTATAATATTATGGAGATTTATATATGGAAAGGATAAGAAATACATTTTTGACGCATCATCACGTGTGAACTGATTAACTTAACATTTTGCATGAAGATTCTCAATTTACCGAGAATGGATATATGCCTATTTCCATTTCTATTAATCTATCTATAAAAACTCTATAATATTATAAAGGAAAACTCCTCGAGTTGCATGTACTAGATAGAGAATACACGATTGACGCATTATCAGTTATGAACTAATGAACTGATTAACTTGCAATTTTCCATGAAGATTGTGAATCCATACCGGCTTATCCCCATCCTCATCAATCAATTTAAATTCATTCAATAATTGAAACAAATCTCTTCAGTTTGTGGTTGGAAGTTCATGTCCAACCAGAAACAGCTTTCTCCAAGTGAATCCGTCGCGTAATTGGTAGCACATGTGACTCATGAATGAAAGGTTGAGGGTTCGAAGTCAATCTAACTACATTTTTTTTTGTTGAGTATTTTAACTCTGATGAAGATCATTCAAGTAATATTGACGAAATTATATATATATATATATATATATATATATATATATATATATATATATATAATTTCGTCAATATTACTTGAATGATCTTCATCAGAGTTAAAATACTCAACAAAAAAAAATGTAGTTAGATTGACTTCGAACCCTCAACCTTTCATTCATGAGTCACATGTGCTACCAATTACGCGACGGATTCACTTGGAGAAAGCTGTTTCTGGTTGGACATGAACTTCCAACCACAAACTGAAGAGATTTGTTTCAATTATTGAATGAATTTAAATTGATTGATGAGAATGGGGATAAGCCGGTATGGATTCACAATCTTCATGAAAAATTGCAAGTTAATCAGTTCATTAGTTCATAACTGATAATGCGTCAATCGTGTATTCTCTATCTAGTACATGCAACTCGAGGAGTTTTCCTTTATAATATTATAGAGTTTTTATAGATAGATTAATAGAAATGGAAATAGGCATATATCCATTCTCGGTAAATTGAGAATCTTCATGCAAAATGTTAAGTTAATCAGTTCACACGTGATGATGCGTCAAAAATGTATTTCTTATCCTTTCCATATATAAATCTCCATAATATTATAGATAGATGTAGTACAAACTAGAATAAGTTTGTTCTATAAGAAGGAAACAATAATCAAAATGGAAACTATAACAAAGCTAGAATTGAAATGAATAGAAATTGAATCACATGCTCGTTTCTTACCTGTTCACAAGCACTACGACAAGATCCCGTTGTTTGTGTGCAGCAATCCGAATCTGAAAAAAGAGGTAAAAATTTAGCAAAAACGAGGAAAGTCGTGATGAAAATCGAACTTCTGATGAACTGTAAAAAAGCGAAACGAAAAATTATCATGGGAAGGCTGCACATGTAGCAGAAGGTGGTGATTCATTCAGAAATCTCAAAGGCTGGAAAAAGCGGCACGGTAACAAGACAGAGAGATATTCAGTTTTCAGAATTGAAGAGACGCCGAATCAGAGCTGATAGATGAACGACTGTATTTGATCAATCAGAGCATCGGCAGATCGACATACTTTAGAGAGGAATCGTCACGTAGACACAAACAAACTCCTCCAACGCGAGAGCTTTGCAAACCTCACTAAATTATCGAGGATGCGACTCAAATACGAAATCCTACACCCACGCAAAAAACAGGGTTTCCATGCTATTGTGACTTTCCCTGTCTGTTATCTTGCTAGTTGAGGAACTATTAGGTTGACTTAGGAACTATTAAGGTCATCTCTTTGCCCTATACAGAAAAGAGATGACCTTAATAGTTCCTAAGTCAACCTAATAGTTCCTCAACTAGCAAGATAACAGACAGGGAAAGTCACAATAGCATGGAAACCCTGTTTTTTGCGTGGGTGTAGGATTTCGTATTTGAGTCGCATCCTCGATAATTTAGTGAGGTTTGCAAAGCTCTCGCGTTGGAGGAGTTTGTTTGTGTCTACGTGACGATTCCTCTCTAAAGTATGTCGATCTGCCGATGCTCTGATTGATCAAATACAGCCGTTCATCTATCAGCTCTGATTCGGCGTCTCTTCAATTCTGAAAACTGAATATCTCTCTGTCTTGTTACCGTGCCGCTTTTTCCAGCCTTTGAGATTTCTGACTGATTCAAAGTATTGTCAAATGTCACGCCAGTTTCACGCAAGGTATAATATCATTTCTAAAAATTAAAAAACTATCAATAAAGGACCAAGAATTTCGAATAAAAAAATAAAATGTATGTATTATCGTTGAAATTATTTATTACTTAAGAAATTATATTATAATGTCAGGTCTTATTGTAACTAACTAGGTCATAGCATGAACAGTATATTATTGATAAAAACAGCAGAAATTAATTATAACAGTCTCAAACATAATAAAAATTGTATAAGAATATTAATTTATTAATTATTACTTCAACTGAACCACATGGTAATTAAATCTCTTTGGCAAGCCTAAGCCAATCATAGTGCATAAAAATAGCACCAAAAAGGTGATCGTTTGAAAGCAACACATGTTAATCTACTATCAGACAACAAACCTGCCTTATCATATACGCTAGCACATGTACATTGTATGAGAGGAACTATGTCTAGAAGATTAAGCAGTTTTAAGAATTACATAAATTGAATTATTATTGTAATTAAAGGAATTATATTCTACTGCCTGCCACTGACGTCACGTCTACGTCACAATCGTTCTACCAATGGCAAATTTTCATGCAAATTATTACATCGAGATTCTCAGAAGAAAGGTCTAGCCAAGAAGCTTAGAGAAAAAGACAGCACTTCCCTTTTGAAATCCTCACCGTTCAGATCTCTTTATAGTTACCAAGACCTATTCGTAAAAAAAATTCTTGTTCGATTTTATATGTTTTATTTGTGAGCCAATATTTTAGGCCAATCTATTTGTTATTTGTAAATTTATTTTCATCAATCGATAAATTTAAAAGTTTAAAGTTAAATCATCCCTTAATTAATTTGGTGAAGGAAATATTAAATTGAAATTCCCCACGTGCTGAAACCGAAGCCTGGATTGCTGCCGACCAAACGATTTTGATCTAAAGAAGAAAACCACGACCGCCAAGGAATTTCACGTGAGTTATAAGTTTAAAGGGGCCCCAATCTACGCTTCGAAAAATATTACAGTGCAGAAACATAGATTTTTTCTTCGTTAAATTATTGGCCACGCCGACAAGCGCTTATTAGTTGTTAAGAGCCTAGAATTTGTTCAATATTTAATTTATACGAACTTGTAGTTGATTAGCTATCCTCCGCTGCCAGAACCACGACCCCGAGCATTTTAAAAATATTTTATAATTCATTTTTCACTATTTTTTCAAAACTGTTAAATTTTATCAATTGTAAAATTCTGTCGAATCACGCATGGTATCATGCAAGCACAAGAACATTTTTAACTCTTTTTGTCAATGCTAAATGATTATCAATCTGTAAATCAAATTCTGAATCTGCACTGTGAGATCATATATTTTATTATAATATATTGCAATTTTGTTAATTCGTTTTCTGAGTTCGATTATTTCTTAAGCCTGTCAATTATTGTGTCTGATACGTTCTATCTCATCAAGAACCGATCGAATACGATCATTGAAATAATTGAATTAAGCTGGATATTGGAACAGGTCTAAGTGGATGTAGCGAGTGGGGTCAGATCGAGATATTTATTCTTTGTCCGTACCTGCTCATATATCAGCTTTTATCTGTTACCCACCTCGACTTAGGAGCGAACACATCAATCGTACAGCAGATGCAGCCAGAGATCATATAATTTCCTACAATAGAGCTTAAAACCCGACAAGACTCTGTTCTCGAAATATATTCCGAACGATATCTGGTCCTTGTACCCTATCTTAATCTTCGGAACTTATTAGAGACGCAGTCCCGTAAATTATCTACATCGGGATTTTTGCTCGACCTGTATGATTTTGTATGCTCATTCTTCACAGGTAATAATTTTAAGATATCCGTCTTCAGTGTTTAGCGATCGCTACACTGCTTATAAAAATTTCATCACTATACAATCTGTCATTAGAAGAATCAAGGGTGAGCGAGCGTTTAGGCCTCCCGCGATTCCGACAATTGTATTGAATCTTGTAGTGAATCAATCAGTCTGGTGTAGCCTACACTTAGCGTCCACACACGCAGTTACCAAATTTATAACCTCAACCATTGATTCAGTGCAAGATTCACTCTACATGTGTGAAGCCTTTAAAAAACGCACCACACGATATATTATATATATATTGTGGTGCGTTTTTTAACGGCTTCACACATGTAGAGTGAATCTTGTACCGAGTCAATGGTGTAGCGGCTATAAATTTTGTAATTGCGTGCGTGGACGCGGAATGTACACCAGACTGATTGATTCACTACAAGATTCAATACAATTGTCGGAATCGCGGGAGGCCTAAACGCTCGCTCACCCTTGATTCTTCTAATGACAGATTGTATAAAGCTGAAATTTTTATAAGCAGTGTAGCGATCGCTAAACACTGAAGACGGATACCTTAAAATTATTACCTGTGAAGAATGAGCATACAAAATCATACAGGTCGAGCAAAAATCCCGATGTAGATAATTTACGGGACTGCGTCTCTAATAAGTTCTGAAGGATTAAAATACGGTATTTGGACCAAATATCGTTCAGAATATACTTCGAGAACAGAGTCTTGTCGGGTTTTAAGCTCTATTGTAGGAATCTATATGATCTATGGCTGCCACTGCTGTACAATTGATGCGTTCGCTCCTAAGTCGAGGTGGGTAACAGATAAAAGCTGATATATGAGCAGGTAAGGACAAAGAATAAATATCTCGATCTGACCCCACTCGCTACATCCACTTAGACCTGTTCCAATATCCAGCTTAATTCAATTATTCCAATGATCGTATTTGATCGGTTCTTGATGATATAGAACGTATCAGACACAATAATTGACAGGCTTAAGAAATAATCGAACTCAGAAAGCGAATTAACAAAACTGAAATATATTACAATAAAATATGTAATCATACAGTGCAGGTTCAGAATTTGATTTACAGGTTGATAATAATTTAGAATTAACAAAAGGAGTTAAAAATGTTCTTGTGCTTGCATGATACCATGCATGATTCGACAGAATTTTACAATTGATAAAGTTTAACAGTTTTTGAAAAAATAATGAAAAAAGTGAATTTATAAAATATTTTTAAAAATGCTCGGGGTCGTGGTTCAGGCAGCGGAGGATAGTTAATCAACTACAAATTCTTATAAATTAAATATGAATAAATTTTAGGCTCTTAATAACTAAAAGCGCTTGTCGGCGTGGCCAATAATTTAACGAAGAAAAAATTTATGTTTCTGCACTGAAATATTTTTCGAAGCGTAGATTGGGGCCCTTTTAAAACTTATAACTCACGTGAATTTCCTTGGCGGTCGTGGTTTTCTTCTTTAGATCAAAAAATCGTTTGATCGGCAGCAATACAGGCTTCAGTTTCAGCACGTGGGGAATTTTAATTTAATATCTCCTTCACCGAATTAATTAAGGTATAATTTACTTTAAGCTTTTAAATTATCGATTGATGAAAACAGAAATTTACGAATAACAAATAAATTGGCCTAAAATATCGGCTCACAAATAGAACATTTAAAATCGAACAAGAAATTTTCACAAATAGGTCTTGGTAACTATAAAAGAGATCTGCACGGTGAGGATTTCAAAAGGGAAGTGCTGTCTTTTTTCTCTAAGCTTCTTGGCTAGACCTTGCTTCTCAGAATCTCGATGTAATAATTTGCATAAAAATTTGCCATTGGTAGAACGCTTGTGACGTAAACATGACGTCAGTGGCAAGCAGTAGAATACAATTCCTTTAATTACAATAATAATTTAATTTATGTAATTCTTAAAACTGCTTAATCTTCTGGACATAGTTCCTCTCATACAATGTACATGTGCTAGTGTAACTGATAAGGCAGGGTTGTTGTCTGATAATAGATTAACATGTGTTGCTTTCAAACGATCACCTTCTTGGTGCTATTTCTATGCACTGTGATTGGCTTAGACCTGCCAAAGAGATTTAATTACCATGTGGTTCAGTTGAATTAAATCATTAATAAATTAATATTCTTATACAATTTTTATTAGGTTTGAGACTGTTATAATTAATTTCTGCCATTTTATCAATAATATAATTTCATGCTATGACCTATTTAGTTACAATAAGACCTGACATATAATATAATTCCTAAAATAATAAATAATTTCAACGATAACACATACATTTTATTTTTTTATTTGAAATTCTTGATCCTTTATGGATAGTTTTGATTTTTAGAGATGGTATTATATCTTACGTGAAGCCAGCGTGACAATTGACAATACTTTGAATCAGTCAGCTGCGTTCGAACTGTTTTAAAAACATCTGATCGATAGTAAACAAAGTGTAACCTCAAAATCAATGAGCAATTCGTAAATAATTTGTGCTTTATTTGCAAAATAATTATAATTTTATTGAATAATTTTTTCTAGAAAATATTCGGTACAGAACGGTACTCTTATCTAAAATACAGTTACTGATAAGTAAGCTTTATCGCTCGGTCGCTAACTATCCTTTAGCAAATTCTTTCATTTTAAAAGGTAATCACAATTTTTCTCTCTCCTCATGAGATCTATTTGAAAGATTCATCACAATATATATATATATATTATATATATATATATATATATATATTGTCATAATCCTGCTCCATGGAGGGGACACGAGAATATATAATTATTGACTTTGAGTCATGAGACAATAAACCAAGATAATAATTTTTCAACCATGAGTACGATTTCTTAGTATTGAAGGCCTCACCTTGTGTCGGCAAATATTGTAGCCTATTTCGCTCCGTGGAGGGGCATGAATGTACAATAAAAAGAAAATGATTGAATTAAAGAAAATGATTGAACAGTTATGGTATTTGAGGTTATAATATTTAGCAGTTTGTAGTTGTAGGTTAGGTTGACTAACCTTCGTTTGGCCGGGGAAGTGGTATCATTAAATTCAGAGTGTCTAAATAGAATGAATGGTGTACGGATGAAACTGGTTGGAAAAATTAATTTGCTTGATGGATGGTTTGGCGGTCTACAAAGGTAGCCGAAGTAAGGGCTGTAAATTTCTAACTTAGCGCTGTAGGTGATTATGTAGTGAGATAGAATTAAATCCAATTCGGTAATAAAATGCAGTTCAATTTGAATCTGCCGAATATGATCAATGCTGTCACTAGGATCAGACAGATATAGTAATTTTTGGAGTGAGCTCCTTCTCCAAACAATGACCAATATACTTAGACTCCAATAATTGTACTATAGTTGGAAGAGATATTAGACCGCACAAAACAACAAACAGAATAGCAAATCCATGCGAACCGGGTCTCTGAAAAATACTATGGGTTATAATATGATGGCAAAATGCTGAACCAAAATAGTAAATATTTCGAGTACCGAGTTTAATTCTAATGTTGTCTATGCGATCTATTACCTCTCCTTGCGACGTTGACTGGATGTGAATGCAGGATTCACTACACCTCGGTGTGGTAGGCTAGTGGCAGTCGATTTTTTATTTGATTTGGCAGAATAATTCCAATAAAATGATTTATTATTCGATAAGAATATCGACCACCATTTACCACCAGAAGAAATAATAGTCTAATAATAGTCGATAATGTCTGACTATTGCGAAACAGGACGTGTCCTGCACGATCAATATGTGTCAGTCGAGAAAGAACAAACTTGGAGGTGCAATGAAGTAAACCCAGTTCAATGAAACGGTAATATGGATATATTCTGAGAGATATACTTTTACAGCAGAATAATGAATAAATTAATGAACAGATTTTACAAATTATGATTTCTAACTGATACAGAATGAATATTGAGTGATAGCAGATTTGAATCTTCAAATTACAGATACTATGTGAAAATTTGGTACTCTTTAATTGAACAAAATGAAATGGGTAATAGCCCTTGGAAAGGGTCATAAACTGCACTAATTGAATAGGCAAAGTAAATTGATACAAAATTATAATTCAGAAAATAGAATAAATGAATAGTTAGAATTATTATCAGGGTGGGGTTTCGCCTAAGGAAAGTAGACCTTTTGGCTAAGTACAGTGTGGATATTTAAATTTATTAAATACAATAAAAATCATTTATGATAACTTTATACCCTTAAACCTATAGTCATGACTTTTCTCAAATTGACGAACTTATATGCTGTGTAATTTTCATAGATTAATGGGGATCCCCTTTCATATATTCGAGTAACTTACGTAGACTTTTGTTTCCGTTTTTTGTTTTCGAAGTATATTTGGCCATAGAATATATCGTTCCAGCTGGATCCTTCCGCGTGGCAAAAAAACATCAAACAGACCTCACTATTATAATTTCAGGGTTTATTCAAATGAAATTGCAAAACTTAGTATCACAGATTATTGTAGGAACTTTGGAACAATTTTTTAAAACAGAAAGACAAAGATTGAATTACATTAAAACAGAAATTAAAGCTTTTGAACAATTAAGTATATGGACTAGGTCTGTATCCCACTGGTGATTTCCGCGAAATGGCCATGAGTCTCTTTCTTCTAATTTCCACTTGAGTTTCTTCCTCAAAATTTATCTCGCCAAATTTACATACTAATTCAGGATTGGTCAGATTCTGTGACGTAACCAATACGCTGAATGGGTGGTGTAAATGTGTCCAACTTTAAAGCTTTTAAATGGGGCAAAATTCCTGATTGTAGGTTGTTCTAAATTATCATTCAGTTCCATATAATTATAAAAATACACAAATAAAGAATAAAATTTCCTCTATGGTGATATGCATTTGTTAAATAACTTCAAAGGGTAGCTAATGATTTTGTAGAACATAGACATGCTTTTATAACATAAAGTAGACATATAAAAATATACATGCTTGTAATAATAACGGACATAATAATAAATAAATATGTCTTTTTTTTGTTTATATGGTTTTTATATGTTAAAATATCGACCCTCAATCATTATATATGGGCTAAGCTAATTTGTCTTCATATTTCTAACAAATATATCTTCATGACAGTTCATTAAATAAATATTCAGGCCCATTCGGCATAGAAATTATAATATTAAAATGAAAAAAATTGATATTATATAATTTTTACGATCGATCGTTAATCAATCTGCCTTCTCAATTGGCTACTTGTTGACAAGTTAGCTTTGGTCTGTTTTGGGGTTATGTTTTGGTTCAATTCTAACCTTCAAATATTGTATTACTGATCAAATTAATAAATGTACAAGCATATATGGTTTTTTCCGTTGATAAATTCCTGAAAGGTATATAATTACTGATTCATTAGTTTCATACTCTGTAGGTTAGATAACCGTCGTTTATCTACCTCAGATAAGATTGTAGTGCTTTTCAGTGATGGAATTTATTTTGCTCGTATAACGGCCTATGAATAAATTAATTTATAGTTCGAGGGCTGTACAATCCTTTGGTACATCACAATATATATCTTTATGTATCCTGGACATCAAGAGATTACATTTTACAACACAACATTTTCACGGGTTACCTGCTAGTATTATATAAGTGGATAATGTTGGGATAGTGAGGAAATAATTTTTATCGGGATTACAATAGAGTTATATAATTTCAACGGATTTTCTAATGCTTCTGTCAAATTGGCGGGGACTGTTTTCTTACTGAGAAAAGAACTCATAATCTCTGTCGTACATCATAACACTTCATTATAAGGACTAAGTTATAATTCAATTAAAGATGTATAACAACAAAGTAACCTCTGTTTCAAATTATCATGTCCGGAAGTGAAGCAGCTATGAGTGGAAAGGCTGTTTCTCATAAATTTTGATAATTGAATTATTGTATCAATTAACTGAATTGTAGAGGTATTAAATTGTACGATAGAGCTTTCATAATATGGAAACTCCTTTGAATTAAAAATATTCTTTAATTAAATGCATGAGATACTGTATACCTTGGAGGTGCATTTTGAATATATTTTTGTCAAGTGATCTACATGTAAAGAATATCAACCCTTTAAAGACGTCACACTGAATGAACAATTAGATGTGAAAGTGCTAGCTGGACGGTGACAAGGCAGAGTGTAGTGGCTTACTGAACAGAGTAGCCTGCAGGCTAATGAAGACTTACCCAGTGCAAGAATAAAAGTACCTTCCGGACTAATAAATACTCTTAAAGTGCGGGGCAACAGTTGGAGTAGTTTGCATTGTAAAGTGAAGCTGCTCCATTAAACATTCTAATTCCACTTCTGGAGCTTGTCCCTCCAGGGAAATGAAAGCATAAATTCGAGTTCTCTGCCTTTGAGTTGGAAAACCATCGCGCGACACACTTGCTAGAACAAAATTACAGAAAAACTATAACCGCATGAATCATCGTTATTCAAAAATGAAATTCACGATATCATTGTTTCTTTACTGAGGCAATTCCGATTTTATATGATATTCATCTATGCTTTCGTTTGATGTGCTGCTTATGAATTGATCTTCACAGAGAATTCACGCATAAAGAAATTTGGCACTTATAAATAAATAATGTATTCATCAACTCTTGCTTCCTTATGTTTGCTTTCCTTGAAAAACATTATATTCAACAAACCAACAATTAGATTGAAAATATATAGAAAGATGATATAGTGGATAGGACATGTCTGTATTTAACATTTTATGAATACTTTGTTGTTTAATTTCTATTATTTTCATCGAAAAGATTTCATCACCAGTCCTCCCTTTCTATTTCTGTAGATTGATTTTACTGTGGGTGGAACTATTAGCATTATTACTGTAGGTCTGGAATTCGGGAACCACTTCCATACAGGTTGAAATATATGATGAAATTGTAATTTCGAATTGCATTGTTGAAGTGATCAATGCTACTTAGAGGTTTGTATTTAAACGGGCTGGAATGCGAGAAAACCACATAAAACTGAACTAGATAACATGAAGGTTTGGAGCATCACCAGAAAGATTGCACACGATTGAGAAGAAACTGAATGTTTGCGCACGCTGTGCTATCAGGAGTGGAGGGCTTAGTACTTGATGGAAGATCGAGCTCTTGATGAACTCAGCACGTGAAATGAAAAATGATGAAGTTGGAAGCTCCAGCAGCAGGGAGTCCAAGCATGAGCTCAATACTTGTGAAAGGGGAGAACGGTAATAAGCAGCCTACTGAAAATTCCACATACTATGTCAGAGTTTTCCAGATATAAGGATATGAAATTATAAATATGAAGAAAATAAAAATCTCAGTACCCTTTTTTTGAAATATTTTATCACACCATGTTTCAGACATTTATGCCATTTTCAAGTGATATGAAGTAAATAAATAATAAATACTAATGGAAGATTCTTATTTTGATCATATGTTAGTGTATTCATATGTTTTTATGAACTAGGACTGTAAATTTTGGGTTTAAATTCGCATGATTCTATCAAAAATGGGGTTATTGGTGTCTAATTAGATTAAGTTTATTATTTTATCTCTGTTTAATTTTGCTGCTTTATAAATATGGAATTCTTCTTTGACATTCAGTTTTTGACTTTTATTGCCATAATTAAGTATTTTCATATTGGAATTTATATCTGTAAAATTATGGCCTGAATCTATCAAGTGTTCAGCAAATGCCGACTTTTGTGTATAATTTTTAGATTTTAGTGCTTGGATATGTTCTCGAAACCTGATATGGAAATTTCTACCCGTTTGTCCGATATAGAATTTGTCGCGATCACTACATTTAAGTTCATAGATTCCAGATTTTTTAATCTTATCTTGCTGTACATTTGAATTTGATTTCTTTCTTATAAGTTCGAATGCATTATTTGTTGTCCTGTAACCTAGAATGAGTTTATTTTTTGTAAAGGTTTTTCTTATAGCTTTATTAAATATTGTGTTATATGGAACAATAAAATTGAAGGGATATAAAATTGTTTTACGTATAAGTCTTACCTGGAAGTTATATTACGGATACATGGATCCGTAAGGTAAGGGTTTAGAATCATATACGTACGTGTTGGAAACATTAACATTTCCTGATACTGGGAGTCGGGTTCCGTTAATTCATGTTTGGACGGTTCTTGGAGAGAGCCTTTAGAATTATTTCTCCATAGCGATATCCACTGTAGGAGAGTAATAATATTAGTGATTACTCAGAAATTCAACCAGAATACAAAACCACTTCAAAATTTCCTTGAAAAACACATAGAATTATGCAGCATAATAAAAGAAGTAGCATATTTCTGTCTCAAAATATTTTCAACGTTCAACGTCAACTAAAGTGGGCGTGGTGGGATCTTTATTAGCCAGTCATTTCCACATCCTTCAGAATATATCATTTTCCAGAACCCTCAATTCTCGCCCCAAACACTATTCTGCTCTTTCATACTTTAGAATAATTTACAAGCATGTGATAATGTATGATGTTTAGTGGAAAACAAGGTAATAACGCTGAAAAGAGAGTAGACCACGTTCGAATCTACTGAGAAGCCTATCTACTCGTAAAATATACATTTCATTAATAATAGATAAGAGGGATGTTCTCCCTATTACATAATAGAAAGGAGAATAATGTTCTATTTCCAACACTATTAGTTCAGTCTCAAGTTGAATAAATAACAAAACACAATGAGGTGATTTCGAAGTTGGGTTTGAAAGCATTTACAACATTTTCAAACAACTCTCTTCCCATATAATATTTTTTAATTTTCGATGGTCAGAGCCTTTATCAGTTACAGGTATTGATTCCACCATGGCAATTTTGTAACATGAATATGTCACGCAATGGTTGGAAGCGAATGGTGAGTTTTACCGTATTAAAGGCTGACCAATAGACTGTTATTGATTCTTACGCTGTTTAAAATGTTTTCCGTTTTACCTCATCTGTTGACAGGATTTGTCAACATTGAACCATGTATAGAACCGTTACACGTTGACAGTTTGATTTGCTCTGGAAATTTGCTGACTTAGAGAAGAAATTCGGTCAACAAAATGCCGCGAGTTTGTTGCTGTTCTGGTATCAGTAGCCACTTCGGCATCACACGCCTCCGAGTCCGAACTGTCACCGCCCGATAATAATTATTGAGAGCCAATTTTAGCGCTCAATTATCAGCCATGAGATATTTATTTGTCTGGCGTTCTTAGTTGAAGTACAACCACTGTTTTATTGTCACAGGACTGAATTCATAGATTGGTTGGAACTGCATTCATGTTTGAAGTTGCAAAACAAACATCGTTCTGTTGCGTTCCATGTTGTGTTTGATTGGTGGATTAAAAATAATATTGTCATCTATAGCATCCTACATCAGACTATGATCCAGGACTATGTTCATACTGTTTTATCCAAAGAATACGTTTGTAGGGGGACATTTAAATTGATAACTCCAAAAAAGGAATGTGGACAAATCATCATAAGAGATTTAATGGCATTCAATAAAGGATTATTCTAATATATTCCAATGTATATAAAATAATTCATAATCAATAATAATTATCGACAATGTTATATTACTAACATATATAATGTCATATGTGAACATAATAAAGAATTTGAGAAGTATATTGTTGACCCATGTTAGAAAATTGTACTTCAATTTTGAACAAATTTCCAGCTATCTCGGAATATAATCAATAATATGAACTAGGAAAATAGCATTTCAGCTTGGATGCTGTGCATGAGCTTCCGAAATAGTTCTTCATCAACCGAAGTTGATTGTATTGTTTGTATTGGGAACAATTCATCGATATCAGACAATTGTTTCGATATTATTTCGGCCATCTCAATATCAACCATTTCAAGCCATTTATTATTCGACTTGAATATTCAGTTATTATGAACATGGATGCAAGAGGTTGAGTTAGTTGCATATGTCCCACACTAATATATCTACACCCCTTGTGATTCTTCGAACGTTTCATACAAACTCCACGAAAGTAATATAATAGATTCCGTTGGGAGAGTACTTTTCTCTCTGATTCATGGAATATGTTCACGGAAATAATAGTAAACTTTGGATTTAGAGAGACGGTTTTCGCCGTATATGTTTCGCAGTTGAAGTTTCTGGAGAATGGCGAATTTTCTTGGCTCGTGACGCGTGTAGTTGCTATTAAAAATGGAAATGGCTGGCTCGTCGTAATAACAGACAGGCATGCAAATAACGATTGCAATCCTCTTTATCTAGCCGAGCAGTTGTCTCGACATGACCCTCCCGGCCATGAATCTTCCCCATGTGAATTTCCGGCTTTTTTCATCGCCCTACTAACTTTAAATACGACTGTTCTTAAAATAAATATCCACATAACAAAACCAAGCAAGCTTGGGAGGTGATCAAGAGACCTCAATCAGTCAAGCAATGCTACTCCTTCATTCAATCAGAAGTGGACTGTTTGTTTGTAATGTGCCTTTGTACTCAAAGTACAACTCGAAATATATTGAGCTGGATACGTTCAATATTAGGATTAGTTCTATAGATTGTATTATTGCGCAGGTACCAAAATACTCATCCATACAAATTAATTCCCTAAAAATTCAACACTCCTTGCAAAAATTTGTAGAATCATAATTTATTATTCTACAAAATTGATACACTATTTCGATGTCTTAATTCTGCCTGCATAGTATTGTTCAGTTCAAACGCTTTTCAGCTGAAGTCAATCATCAATAGAGCCAGTAAAAAAGCAATTTTATTTTTGTTTGTCATAAAATAATATGATCGTATATGACTCAATAATCGTCGTAATATGACTCATATTGAACTTTAGGAAGCTGGATTTATTTATTTATTTATATTTTTTACAAAGAAGCACTGATTGGGAGAGAAAAACTAAGGATACTCCTTGTACTATTTCTCTCCCAAATTTAAATAACAGTTTAAAAGTCCAAAATAGGGTTATCATTTCACTTTACTAAAATTTAGTTCATTTTCACTCAAAAACAACGAAAACAAAGATTTTTAAATTTTGACGGTTGAAAACAGAATAAAAAACAAAAATATCACACTCAAATCACCATTAATTGGAAAATTTTTGAGTAATTTTACAAAACAAATTAATGCTATACTAATAGTTAAAGATGTTGATTTTCTCTGTAGCTAATTTATGATTCAAAAACAGCTTCATCCGTATAGTTTTCTACATTCCTTGCACTATCACCATAGGTAAGGAGAGTATTGCTTTCCAAAAAACCCTCAATTTCTAAATTTCTATACGTTTCAAGGTTCCCTGAGTCCAAGAAAGTGGTTTTTGGGCATTGGTCTGCATGTATGTCTGTGTACACGATATCTCATCTCCCAATTAACGGAATAACTTGAAATTTGGAGCTTGAGGTCCTCACACTACAAGGATCCTACACGATCAATTTCGATCGAATGCAATTCGAGATGGCGGCTTGAATTACGAGAACGATGTCAAAAACAGGGTTTTTCGCGATTATCTCAAAAATGACTCCGACAATTTTAATCAAACTCATACCCAAAATAGTCATTGATAAGCTCTATCAACTGCCACAAGTCCTATATCCGTTAAAATCTCAGGAGCTCAATCTATGCAAAGTTTGATTTTAGATCTCCAATTATCAGGCTTCAGAAACAATTTTAACGGAAAACTACAAGTTGAAAAGATTGAGCATGAAAATATCTACAATTAATGTCCAGTAACATTTTCTACTAAAATTTAAAATGAGATCAAAATTCGATAAAATGTGATTATTCAAATGCTAACTTGATAAGAGAGGCAACTAACTTGATTCTATTAAATCATTGGAAGAGATAGAAGAATTGATCTCGTAAGCTGATCAATTTCAAATTATATTTCCGAAAACTCCGCAAAGCACGGAGGCTGCTACCTACCTCACCGGGGTGTAGAGGGCGAAGTTTATTTTTATTAAAAAAATATAATGGATAATAATAGTGAGAAGTAGAATGTAAATACAGTACTTCTATTTGATAAAATTATAAATACAACATAGGAGCTCCGATACAAAGCAAGAGTGCATTTTAATACACCCATGCCCCGTTTCACCAACCTTGGTCAAGGCATTTGAACATGGTTAAAGTCTATCAGCTGATTGAATCAGAAATAATTCGTTCCATCAACACCAGTTACGTTTGACCACGGTCAATCCGATGGTTGAGTTTGACTGCCGCCGAACGGGCGATCAAATTATTTGAACACGGTCAAAAGACTGGTTCGATCAATTTCCTTGTTTCTTTGTGGGTTATGTTTTTGACGCAATGAAAAATTTCAAAGTTTTTAGTGCGATTGATTTAGTTGTAGTAAGTTATTTATTAGGTTCGTTCTCGAAAACTTTTAATTAGTAAATTTAGTAAATTTATAAATTTAAAATTAGTAAATTAAATTAGTATAGAAAATAAAGGAGGATTTTGAAAAGGATTTGCTTTACTCTTTTATTACACAGTAGGCCTATATTATTCAATCCTTAGATCAACCTTGCTGCTTCAATGTATCTCATAAGAGTTGGAATGTTCTTTTGTTCATGAAAAAAACTGTCAAAAATGATGGTGATTTGTAAATTCTTTGTACGAAAGTATTCAATTCAAATTTGAAATATTATTATGAATTAATGTAGATGTGTTACTATACAAAACGTCTGTGCCAGGGGCGTATATAAGAAGGGGGCCCAGGGGGCCTGCCCCGAAATAATGAATATAAATCAGTACAGTAATTACAGGAAAGAGTACAGTAATCTGAATTTTTGACGGCCTGAGGGTAAAGTAAAAAGAGCATTCAGCGCAAAATACCCTCTGAATATGAGCAGCAAAACTGATATTGAGTATCATGGAGTGTTACTATATTTACTATATTAAAGAATTTAATTTGGATTTTCGTTTAATAATAATTATCAATTTATTAGCATTTGAAAAATTGCAATATCTCAGTAATTTCTATCCGTAAAAATCAGATGTAGCCAATAGCAAGCCAGCAAACATGTTGGCCAACTTCAGAAATGTACAGCTACAAGAGTTGACCATGTTCAAATTTGACCGACGGAGTTTTGATCAATCCCGAGGTTGGTGGAACAGTTGCATGTTTGAACGAGTGATCAAATTTTGATCATGGTCTAATTGACCATGGCTAGGCTATATTTGATCGAGGTTGGTGAAACCGGGCATCAGTGCATACCACAAAGTACCGGTACAAAGTACACCACATTTTTCCAAATCACTTCTCGGTCAGACTCAGATGATGACTTGTGTGCCTCCTCTTTATATAGAGCCAAGTTATATTACGTTTCATTTTCATAATTTTATCGATGTTCAAAACATATATTGCATATCTTACGTATTGTTTTCGTAGACTTTCCATTACCACTGTCCATCACTATTCATACAACGAGAAAATATCACTCTCTCTATTCTCTTCCTCACTTTCACATGACTTCGCCTTCTCAAGCCTCCAAAACACTTTTTGAATATCAAGTATCCAAAATATTTCCAGCTTTGTGAGATACTGATTTATCACTCGAAGCATCGGTATCTGTTCAGTTTTCCAAATCATTTCAATCGATAACGATGTATTAGATAGTTCTCATAAAAATATTGAATAGTTATATTTACATAGAGTTCAAGGATTTGTTAAATTTGGTTTTTGATGAATAAATTCTGAAATTTTAGCCTATTAAAATGAATCATTAAAATTCCTGACTTTGAAAATCTTGAATCCTAAAGAGAATGTCGTATATAAGAATCAACCAAGACTGATGTCGAAGCTTCACTTTAGAATGTACGATAAAATGTAATCTGTGAGAGTAGAAACTGTCGTTATTCAAACTAGACAGCTATTATAACCCTAGTTCCATATTATTGAATCATGTCACAAACTGAACTATTCGATTTTATTTTGTCAGTCTTTTTTACTCTTTGATCTGATCCTTCGGCTTGTATTAGAATGTGTTAATGGCTGTGCTGCACAACATTTACTTGAATCCTAGCTCCTCTCTTCTATCATTTGCTATTACTTCGATTATTACCTTCATTGATCATCCAGTCCTAGTTGATTGAAAATTTCCTAGCTACTCTTATATTGAATGCTTTTAAATCATATTTGTCGTATCACAGACTATTTATCATCTTTGCCAGATCTTGAACTTTTCATTGAAACATTTTGAGGGAATGCAGCGCATTTCTGCAAGAATGTCGCTCCATAATAACAAAGATTTCCTGCAAAGCTCTGATAGTCAACTATGAATAGTAGGTAAGTCTTCTGTGAAGGCGAATACGCTAGTAAGAATGAGCTTTCAGAAACATTGACCGCTCAGAACTCAAGCCAAAAAGATACTTCAACTTTCGTTTGCCAGGTTCTTGGAGAAGTTTGACTTTTAAAAGTAAAACTTTGTGCGTTCAAGTGAATTCGCACTTCAAATTCAGATTACCAGCCGATCGTGGAAGTTGGCCCTGGCTCTGAGCCGCACAACAGATGTCTTGGATGGCGAAGGCGAAGGCTGCATGCACTGCAAACTAAAATAATTTATTCAGCAACTTTAGCTGAGAAGTGGCCTCCGCTGCATATTACAGATAACTGTGCAATTTCAAGATTATCAACTGTTGTTGTCTACAGATTAAGGAAATATGAATCAATATTAATTTTAATGTATCGAGCTCGATTTGAACACAATATTTAAAGCTCACGATCCTGCTGTTGGATGATTATGCTATACATGAATCCGAGTTATTTTTATTGAACTGGTCAATTATCTAATCTCTATATTTCAAGTACTTTTATGAGACTAGAAAATAGATAAAGAATTGGACTGTCGACCAACAGAATAATGAATGCTTCTTGAAGCATATTTTTTCAAGAAGAATGAGAATTTTAGAAGATATTATTGAATGTTTCCTCAAGAGCAACATATGAGTGCATTAGATCAGTTATAACAGAATACAATATACCTGTTATAGAGTATCTTACTTCATATTTGATCAGAAAATGTGTCATTAATAAATTGAAAAATATGGATCTCGAATGTGGAATGTAAGTGAATCTAGGAGAGGTGTTATGATGTGATAATCTATTGAAAAGGTATCAATCTTTTTGGAAGCTTTATGGAACTTTTTGCCGAGATGGGGAAGCTGTAGTCTGATGTGACTTTCATAATTTATTATAAATAAAATTCGAAACACCAATAAAAAGTGAAACTGATATCCAGTTGGGCCCAGCTTACACCAGCAGGCAGCTGCCAGGGATCTTACTCTATTTTTGTCTCTACACTCCCACACTCTTGACGCGTCTGCTGCTTGTTCCATTGAACCAAGTTTGCGGTTAAACTCGTCTCAACTATCCAAACAAATCGTAATCGATCCGAGGGTTAACGCTCAAGAGCTTGTTGGGCCCGAAACTTCGGCGGCAACTAATTCTATTCTGGTGTTGCGCTTTGCGCTTGTTTCAGTTACTCAGCACAAAAACCTCAACTAATCACTCGTCAATTGAAGCCATCCGAACATGTCTCCTATTAGACTATTTATCTCTTCTTTGGAGATAATACTCATTGTATTCTCATCGAATCTCAACACCTTTGAATACCATTATTTAATTGAAGTAACTATCCCTACATGATTGGTAACGGATGGGGATCCGTATGAGTACGAACGTACATTTGCATTACGTACATTTTTCTCATATGAATAAGGTTCTTGATTGAACATCTCATACAGTAGTACAAATCCTTATAAATAATGAAAAAGGTTCATTCTTATATACTGATTGAGCTATCAATATTTTATCATTTAGATAAGTTGTGAGTTCACAATAAAAGCGAATCGAACCAGAAAATCATATAACAGCTCCACTGTTATTTTCATTTTCCTTATTTCACCAGCTGCAGCTCTTTCTGGACGCTTCTCGGTACAAGAATAAATATTGTTCAATATTGATAAAGAAGAGATATTTGCACAATCTGACATAATTATGTATCAATTCCTGAACCAAACACATCATTCAACACTTATTTATAATTTTGTTTAGTTACGTACATTATTGCGTTTCCAGACGCAATGCCGGTGAGTGCTGTGCAGTGCTACGGCTGGTCGATCTATTTCGAAATAAATTTGTCATGACCTACAGAGAAACCTCCAGTCTTGATTCTAGCAAATCAAAAACCAAAACCCATCGATCAAAAAACCAAAAATATCAGTTACACTTCAGTTAGTATTTCATCCACTGTATTCTTTTTCTGGATGCTCGCTTCGCAACACAAGAATTGGTAACCAAGTTGAGTTTCTCAAAAAACTTTATTTTGCTGGCTCGTGTTCCGGTAACAAAGAAATTGAAAAAGTATTTGCTGCCAACTGTGGAGACGCAATGCCGGTGAGTGCTGTGCAGTGCTGCGGCTGGTCGATCTATTTCGAAATAAATCTGTCATGACCTACAGAAAAACCTCCAGAATCGACCTCACTCGGAATTGAGTCACTGTACGCAGCGTAGACTATAACTCACTGGCTCAATTCCATTACATGTTCAAACGTCAAAATTGCATGACGTGTAAGTTATTCGATCCAGCTCTTCAAGTCAGATGCCGACTCGCATAGCTTCTGGCTTGTTTGCTGCTATAATATGATCAGAATTCTCCCCTAGATCCTAAGACAGTTATTGAAAAAGTGGGCTAAGCTATTTAATGCTCCTGGCTTGTTTATTGCTGTAATATTATCAGAATTCTACCCTAGATCCTCAAAACACTTATTGAAAAAGTGGGCCGCATTTTCATTGTTACAGAATAAATAACTTGCTGGTCAAAAAGGGCTCCGTTATTCTACCAATCCTTATTGATTACGTGGACTCTCACATTCCACTGTTACTCTCATACTATTTTACCTTCAATAACGCATTCCACGTCAGAGAAAATTTTGTAATCGAGAAAATGTATTCGAGTCAATTTTATTTGAGAATTTATCACATATTGCGAATAGTTAATTTAATTTGAGAATGTATCGTTCCAATTTGAGAGAATGAGATTTGCAATTGATACTATGTCAGTTGTAATTATTATGGAGAAATCAAATCAAGGACCCGGATGATCTTGTTAACAAATTAGAGTACAGTTTACTATCGCTTTCTGCTATTATGAATCCTGGTAGAACTCATAACGTTTAGTAAAGTGTTAAGAGTAAACTCATTTACATTCGAATTTTTTCAATTTTATATTCACTCGATTACATGTGATAACTGATAACTTCTCAAATAGAATTTACTATTCTTATTTACATTTGATTTCTTAATTACAAATGACGGTTCTCAAAAACTACAATTTATATATCCGCAAATTAATTGATACTTTCTCAAATACGATTGGAAAATAATGTAGAACCTGACTAACGATTTTGTTTACCCAGAAACAACCACTCCTCCGCCCATGATAAACCTAGTAGCTTACAATTAACCACTATTTAGTTTGAAAAAACTACAATTATTGCAGCCTGGTTCCTACGAAGTAAAATTGAAAATTGAAATATTTGTTCACAAAGACTCATTCATGGGAAATGATAATATTATATAATAATTATTTATTATTTTTCAACCAATAGACTCATTATATTTTTTATTACTTGAATTTTATAGTTATAATTATTATATGTTCCAGATTCATTTATGAACTTCATATAGAATAATAATATTTTAATTGCATCGTCTCATATTATGTAATTCTGTGTATTATTGTTATGGTTCTTCAGTATTTTGACTATGATTGTCGCACATAATGTCTCTAACATCACGAAAAAACAAGGTGACATTGCATTGTTGATATCTAATGCTAATTTATTTTTCAGTTGATTGCAATCATTCTATCCGAATACATTGAATAATAGTACCAATAGCATTAATCCGATGATTGTGATAGTTTCTTATATTGGTAAAAAATTTGTTTTGGTCCACATTTCTGCACATGCATTAATTTCATAGGATGGAGAATTTTATTGAACGCAAGCAGTGGGAATTGAGAATCGATTCACGGCTCAATAGAAGCGAACGTTGATGAACGTAATGATGCGCGCCGATTGTTTGCCGTACGAAATGTCAGAACAGCATACATTATATTAACGACTTTGAGCGGCCGCCAAGACATAGCAACGTTATTACGTGCACCTGAGGGGCGTGAACAATGCTCGTAAACTCAGCATTGAACATAGAGCTTTATTCATTCATAAAGTAAATTTCCAATCCAAATTTCATGCACTGTCTGCCAATTGCGATTGAACCGATTGCAATTACTTTGAGTTAATTAAGCTAGCTCACAACAATAGCGGACATAGAGTTAAGAGTTATTGGATTAACATCAGCAGAAGGAGTTATGAAGTAGTTGCGAGAAAATTATTGAGCAACATAATTCACTGATTTGAGTATTGAACGAAACGAATCAGGAGGGGTGAGGAAGAGAAACATCTCCATGAACTGAAGCGTCAGTTTCGGATACTGCGACACCAGCACCGGTAGTATTATTATTTTATAGCAATAACAATCAATCATGCATTAATTTACTCTTCCAATTATTTATCCACATATTATTACTCCAATTATATTCTATTATATTCATATCTTAAATTTCGTAAACATAAGTAGTTAATGGAGGATCCTCTCAGTTATATTTTTGGTTATTTAGGCGGACTGAAAGATTCAATAAATCATCCTATGACAGTGTTATGTTGAAAGGATATTCCACTGGTAGTTTGAGAATGTATGAATATCAAATAGGTACTCATTATATCTATAAATATTAATATTTAATTGTTTTGAAAGGTACTTATTATATCTATCAATATTATTTAATTGGTGATGAAAGATTTTTTTAAATTTTGTAAAATATCAAATATTTTTGAATTTATTAATCAATCTATCCTTGTTAATAATACATTTTCATGAGGTGGGAAATTTCATAAACTGTACCAGATAGTCACCAACCCATAATAATTTTGAAATCCTTATTCCTTGATCCATCTTTAAGAACACAGTACATGTTATGACGTTGTGTCTTGTCACCATAAAATAACTTTGAAGAAACCAACTAATCTTTAACAGAATTGTGAAACTGAAAGAATAGATGGCCTAGTCAAGGTATCATTCGAATAAAATCGAATCTTATTTATCATAAAGAGTAGTCATATTATCTATAAAGCGATAAGAGAACCATGCAAATTTATAATCATGCAGTAATGAAAATTCTTTGGCAGAAATAAAATTATAAAGCGGCTTTGTTTATTATTGGCAGATTATAAAAAAAGGGATTGCTTGTACAATTTGAGGTTAGAATCCTTTGTTTTGATTTAATACGTCAATCGATCTTAGATCAATCGACAATTTATTGAACTTATATTGAATAAATCACCTGATTGCTCACTCGACTATTATGAATTAAATTATATTTTACTCAAAAAATTGTATATATTAAATGTCGAAGAAGGTTTATGTAATGAGAGAACAACGATTATTATGTTATTCGAATATTTATTGAAATCTAAACAAGTATGAAAAACCAAGAGTATACAAAGCTCACATAAAAAATTTAATGTATACTGCATTGTAGTATCATATATTGAGATTTATTTATTGGAATGCACACAGGCTATTATAAAGTTAGTTGTATATAAAATTTTATTTATTTCTTGTATAACAAAAGTTGAAGAAACCCTGAATCTTAAGTAACCAATTACATCACGTTTTACTAAGACTAGGAAGCCAATCAGAAGAAGGCTTACAAATTGCTAGTGGAAGGAATGAGAATTTTTCGGAGAACGTTTTCTCTCTGGTTTGTGAACTCGACCAATACGGCAGCATCGGGAGATAGGGTCTTTTCTCAATCATTTTTAAAGCCTCAAACCAGTCTCTTTTTCAAATGTTATATAAGTGTAATTAATGTTTGATGATTTGTGAACTCAGTGCTATATAAATTTTATTCAAGTTTAAAAAATTCGCAACGTGTGTTGACTGCTATTAGGTATATGGAACTAGAGCGATCTACAGAAATATATTTAACTAGCCGTCAGGCTCGCTTCGCTCGCCATATCCGTCTAGCCAGGGTGCTCCGCCACTACCTCCGTAAACAAAGCCGTAGTGCATTCGTGTGACGTCAGCACACGTAGGGCTCCTCCACCAATAAAAATTCGTTGATTTCAGCTGATCTATATCAGCTAGTGTTTCTATTGGTATGGGAGCCCTACCTGTGTTGACGTCACACGAATGCACTACGGCTTTGTTTACGGAGGTAGTGGCTCCGCCCCCTGGACCCCCGACTGGATCATCCAAAAATGAGATCAACCTGACAAAATTTTTTAGTTACCAGAACAACTGTTTCGAAGAGGTAATCTCTTTAGATTATAGTTATATATTAACATATGGTATGGACATTTCAATTATAATTTTAAGATATTGGAATAAGAAGAATATTCATGCTAAAAGACGAACTTTAAACACTTAAAAACCACCCTTAGAGTTGAAATATCGCCAAAAGATTTCTTAGTGCGCCTCTAAAGAGTCAACTGAACATACCTACCAAATTTGAACGTTTTTGGTCCGGTAATTTTTTAGTTCTGCGAGTGAGTGAGTGAGTGAGTGAGTGAGTCAGTGAGTGAGTGCCATTTCGCTTTTATATATATAGATACTATAGGAAGCTTATTTCCGTGCACGGCACGAATCCACATATGGTACCCTGAGGTAATAATAGTATATTTCGCACCTAGGGTCGAAAATGTACGTTTTCCGGCTCGAGATCACGGTTTTCAAGTTCGAGACGAAGTTGAGAACTTGAAGTGTTCAAGAGCCGGAAAAACATTTTTGCCCGTGTTGCGAACGCTATTTTTCACCACACCAAAAAAAAAAAATAATAATAATGTTAAGTTGGCAATTTTAAAAGCAAAATTTCAAGGTTATGCTACTATAAATCATACAATGTTAATGAGGTTATGATAGTATCATCGTATTCTATTGTTCGGTATCAAAACTACAAAATAATTCATATCAAGTTATAGAAATGATCATTTATTGATAGTTTAAATACCTATTTTATTATACTAGATACAAAATTCATATTACATTATAAAAAATAAGCATTATTGACAGTTAATTCTTTGTTTTTCATGTGAAATGAATCATACAATCATTATACTTTTTATACAACAAATCTCTATTATTTAAATAGAAGTCGAATGTGCAGTTATGATTGTTTGAGAACATGAATCCTCTAGCAGATTCTACTACTTTTTTCTGAGAGGTCAAATGTACATTCAAATTGTTTGTATTTACAGTCTATTCTGATTGGTTCTCATGACATTTAATCTCAAATATTTAACAGACTTTTGTGCAATCTGGCTTTATAATACAGTATTATGAATAATACTTCCAAAATAAATAATAATTCATCCATTTATTGGATGAAATCCATTTACCACATAAAAGCGCTTTGCGCCCGGTGCAATATCTCATGGATAAATGGATGAATAGAATTTTCATTACTATTTTGAAATAATGTGATAAAAAAATTAATATAATTGCATGTTTCACAGCTTTGTCTCAAATTACTCAAAATATATCTAAAAAATTGATTGAAATTTAAAAAAAAGTAAGTACGATAACTAATATAAAAAATAGCTAATAAAAGTTGAAATTCATTGACAAAAAAATGTCATTGACCAAGATTAGAACCTTGATCATGTTTAATCACCGAATTATGAGTACTGATGTATTATGCCTTTACGCTCTCGGCCATTGCATATTGTTGAACATAGGGGCCTCACTCATAAGACTAAGCAGACATGTAATACTGTACTGTGAACTAGACTTCTAAAGTTTACTTCACTCCTAAAAAGCGTACAACAGACTTTGGCTCATGACTTATATTATTAAAATTAATATATTATCTGTCTCACAATAAAATTTTCACTCTGAATTAAGTCAGGTAACGTATCTAGGCTACTACTATAATATAGTGTATAGCGGCAAATTTGAAGCCGGTTTGCTGGCATTTTCACAACAAAATATTGCTCTGAAAATAAGTTAAATCATAGAGAAAACATTCGAAGATTCAATCTTGAGTGGGCCCAATGTTTTCTCTATATGGTTTAATATTGAAGAAATATATTATCTAACAGTTTTAATCATGAATTTTGGAGAAATTACTAGGAATTTTCAGTCAAGGATGAGTTTCACCAGTAGGCTTACCTTAAACTTCAGAACTCTGCTGTATTTTCTTATTATTATTGTTGATTGTATTGCATTAAGAAGTGGAATCTGATGATAAAAAGAAACAATAATTGTTAATAATTTTAAATATTGATACAATTATTGTACTTTGATTTCAAATTCAATTCTTCACTTTTAAATACTAGCGATGCGTACCTTTCTGACAATGGACAATGCAGCTAACATTATATATGTTGAGGCTATTTATAAATATTAAATTATGAAACAGTAATTTATGAAATATATAATAGACAAAATACCGCGATTCACGATACATAATTATATAGATTATTACAGTCGTTATGAGATTATCTCTCTATGATTTGTGAGATCAGACACGATCAGCTGTTATTCAAGGTCATTTTACAGCCCTAGGGCCGTAAAGTTTTACCGGCCTGGTCGGAAAACAATCACTTTCGGCCTCCATATGACGCACGTAAACCAGCTCATTACATCCAAGTGTGGCGAAAAAATTATTATTTTCTATTGATTATTATTTTTCATTGGTTAAAAGTATGTTCTATCGAATCTATGGACTGAACAGGTTCCAATTTGTTAAATTCTGATTCGACCTGAAGTTCCACATATCAGTATTAATAAATAAATATATATTTTTACAGCTCACAATATTGTGAATGCTAACAATTCCTGTGATAATTATTGAAATATTAGAGAATTTATTTAGTCGAAGAAAATTATATTTATAAAGAAATATTTTTGTCTATGTTATTTTATGGGAATATATTTTGTGTTTTATGTCAGCATACAAGATTCTAGAAGTTTTATTATTTTCCTAATTCATCTCGTGATATACAGTTTGAGCTGTCTTGGTACCAAGCATTCTTATTCTGCAGCATATATAATTTAGTGAATTAATTAATATTGATCTTATTCAGAGCACTTATTACTTATCATCCTTTGATGATAGTAATACTATTCAGCCAGCACAATATTACTGATATTAATATTAATAAGTCTACAATATATCATATAAGGATCCAGAGAACTTCAAGAACTGGCGTTGTAAGTCTCAAGGAATTTTGAAAGGATAAATTAGTGTATACCTGTATCCATGACGAGCGTTTTAAGGATCAACTAGAAATATCATAGTTGATTTTCATTATTCTCGATTGAATATATGGTTACTGATAATCAGTCATCAACTATCTTTTTGACTTCCTCATTGGAAATCTTCAATATCTTCAAGAGAGCAGCGGTAAGAATTGTTAATCATCAGTTATTGAAACCCATGGTGGTTCATTACATTGAGAGTTGTAAAGTATCGAATTTGGGTAGATAAAAATCCCCAACCGAAATAGTAATAGGTCTGAAAATAAAGTAACTGGCTAATATCGCCAAATAGATAATAACTAAGATTAGATAGCATCAGCTTGTTCTGGCTTAATGGTACAAAAAACCTAAAAAGGATTTGAAGGAATTTTGTTGCTCACAAATAGATTATTATATAAATATTGTGAAGATTGAGGTTAGGTACATGTATTCACGGATCGGTGACCTAGAGATCGATCAAATCGAGAAACGTAGAATCTGACCAAACCCCTTGGCAGAGCTCTATTGCAATCAAATAGTGTGCAATGTGAAAAAACACCTGTTCACGTGGCTAATTATTAGGTAGCATGAAATTAATATTAATGTATAGAATATTAGCTAGCATGTAAAGAGCATAACAAATAAACCAAATAAAATAATTAAGTGTATTCAGGAAATAAGAGTTACCAGGCGCATGAATACCGAATAAAATTTGCATGCACCAATAGTAAAACGGCAGTTAATAGGCGGCAACTGTAGGCCAATTCAAAATATTTCTATATATTTATATAAATGTACCGAATTTTGTGTTAAAACTTTGTATAGTCTATGTTATCGATGGCTCGAAAGCAAAGAAATTATTAATCGTACAATCTAAGTAATATTTTGGCATTTTTTGTAAGATCTATTTGAACCTAAATGGCGGAGGACTAAGATATTCAAATTTTATGTTAATTTGAAAGTCGGAAATAAGATTTGTAAAATTGAGAAAGGAGAACCGGCACTCGCCAACCAAATGCCACCAGGAGAGGACCCCAAATATTTTAGAGCATAGTACCTTGCTAATAAATTTGTAAAAGTTAAAGTTAAATCACATTATTAAATTTCTTAAAAGACTTCGTGATGCTATTGTAAAGCAGAAGTCATTTTCATTTTTTAAATAAATTTATAACCCCTTGGAAGAGACGATTCCGGCTACCATATTCCCGGACCACATGGAGTTGGATCGACATCGGCGGCTTACAAGAAGATTTTCGACACGTGAGTGATAAATATTGAATTAGTGATGGGCGCCCTAGTGCTTCGAATTAATCTAATAATCAAAGCTAGCTCGTCGAAAGGGTTTTTATTATAAATTAAGAAATCAATAAGAGTAATACTTGCGCAAGTAAAATTAGTATTAAAGGTATTTTATTGAAAGAAAAAGATAGATCAATACATTTCAGAAAATTCTATTGGATCAAAGAAGTATAAAATCTAGGCTATTAAAACATATGCATATGATATTTAATTTTTGCAATATAATTTGCGATAGTTTGTTATAGCTCTAATTCACTAGATGAATGGCTCTACCTATTCCGTCAGGTGCCGAATCTTGCACCCTGAGATAAAAATATATATTCGATATAAAGAGATCTACTAAGTACTAGAGATTTTAATATATATATATATATATATATTATATATATATATTTGGATTATTAGTGGCTAATTTATCAAGCTGATCTTAAAGCACATATTTTTAATTGAATTGTCCAAGTCAACAAGTATTAGCAAGCGCATATCGCAGCTACATGCAAAAGAATGCATATGATTTTAAGATAAAGGCACATGGTAATGATTCGTGCCATAAATCTAGAATATAAAGTTTAGCCTGTGATATTTTACTAATTTCAATTATTGTTCTATTTTTATATTATATTTTTTATCACTCTTTATATATTTTTTGCCTCGATTTATTTTTTGCATTATTTGTTTAATATATGTATGAAACGTTTATGGTGTGCAATTTATTTTTATTCCTCAACACTATAGTATAAGTATCATATTTATATATATTTATTTTTTATTGAATTACAAGAGTTATAGGAGAAGCCCATATCTAGGCCTATCAAGATTTTTGAGACTGAATCCTATTAGAAAACCACGACCTAATTATATAATTATATCAAATCTCATGCTTTACCGACTGATGCCAAGCAGGAGGCTAATCGTTATTTAAATATAAAGAATAACGTCAGAGAAACATGTCGCCCAACGTGATAGGCCACGGATACGGCAGAGAAACATGCCGTACCAACGTGGGACTGATGATGAGAGCCGAGCTCATTGAATAATTATTTGAAATTAAGTCAATAACCATATTGAAAATTATAGATAACTTATACGAGTTTTGAGGAAAACAGGCGAAGTGAAATTTGTATTACTTTTTGGGGAATCAATAGCTTTAAATAAAGAGAAATTATATGTTTTAAAGAAAATTTTTTATTATTGTTATTGTAAAAAAGAAAATATATTTTATAGAGAGAGCTATTATATTTTATGGGCCTAAACTGCTAGTCAGAAATCAATGAATAGTATTATTATATTATAAGAGCTTAAGTAATAAATAGGTTACCTGGCTTGTAATGTCCATAGGCCTATCCTCATTTGTGTCCTTATTAATGCCTTGTTGGCCAAAACTTTCACTTTTTTAACAAACACTTGACACTTAATCCATTTTTAAAATATGAGTCTCTTTTCGTCCACGCAAAGTAAGGTAGCAGACACACTGCAGACGGCGATAGTAGCGGAGATCGACGCTGAGGGGGGCGCGATGGAGTCCAACGCCCAGATCTCTTCAATCACCGCCAAGAATCCTGTGAACAGTAATAAACCGTTAAATGTCTCCAAGAAGCAATAAGAAGGGTTATAGTAGAGGGGATGATCAAGTCATTTTCTAATAGTTTAGAAAAAACAATGACCATGGTAATGAAGGACTTGAAGGCGGAAATGAAGGAAATGCGGGAATCATTGAAGGATACATCGGTAAGAACGGGTAAGGAAACTGCGGACACAATACCAGCATCTACCGCTGAAAATCAAGAACTAATTACAACCGATTTAACAGCAAAAATAGATACTGTCACTTGTGAGTTAAACGAAAGAATAGATAACCTACCAGCACAAAACACTTCGCAAATTCATGAAATAGCTCACCCAAATTCTGATATAAATCAAAACATAGTACAACTTAATTCATTGGAGACAGCCGTTGGAGAACAGCAATTATTTTCATCTGAATTAAATGCCGAAGTAGTAGATAATGAAACAGAAGCTTCTAGTCATTGGAAACAGGCCCAAGAGAAGTTAGTACAACTTGAAAGTCAAATACATCAATTTCCGCACGAGAATATAGAGCCTATTCCCATAGCAACGTTTGATTCACTACACAGTTTCAATGAATTAGGCCGTTTTGACAATACAGACCGCTATCTCCAACCTAAAGAATTTATAGATCAGATAAAACTAGTTCAATCATTAACACCCACCTCTTGGAATTTTTGGCGTCTTCGTTTGACTAGTTTATTGATTGGCGAACCCCTGATGTTCTTTCGGAGTAGAGCCCATGAATTTACATCATTGGATGAGTTTGTAGCTGTCTTCCTGGAACAGTATTGGAGCAGAAGTAAACAGTTGGACGTGCTAGCGGACATTATATCATGCGATTTCAACCCTAATTTAGACGGTGCATGTACCAATTTCGTCACTGCCCTACAGTTTAAAAATTCTCAATTGAGCGAACCCATTAATGAATCGGCATTAGCAAGTATTATTTTAAAGAAGCTACCGTATCAAGTTAGAATGGCACTCACCACACAACCCATTACTGATTGCAAACAGCTGATAAATCATTTATATGGCATACAGTCTGTGATGGCAATGTCAAACCACCGTTCAGACCAAAGATACACACGGAATCAACACAACTCAAAAAGTAATCAGTATACCAGCCAAAACTATGAACCAGTATCATATGATCACTCTCGATCTACTCCTCAATTTAAACGCTGCTATGATCATAATCAAAATAATTGGAATAGTAGAAGCTTTCAAAATTGTCAAACAAACCATTATCCACAGCAAACCTACAAAGAAATTATTATTATGGCCGTGATCAATTTAACACAAACAATGATTACACTCAGAATAATCATAATAGAAATTATAAACCACCACCTCATCAAATTAGTACAAATTATACATTAGCGTATGCCACAGGATCAAATCAACAAAAAACACGGAACCCAACACCCAACAACCCGACACCAGATACACAGAAAGCTACAGCTAATAAACCAGGACTATATGATACCCCCGATATAACACCTACAAGCTCCAATGAAACAAACAAAGAAAATCCAGATATTTCAACATCATACACCACCTTTAGAAATGATTTACCGAAAATATTAGAAAAACAGATGTTAATACAAGACAGCCTACCACAAAAAACCGCCGCCAAACATGCAATTAAAGCCAGCCGCAAGCATCAGCCTCTATTAAGTTTCCTGTTCCCCACCGAAGAGCAACCTGCCACCGAAGAATCACTGCTAAAAATAAACAGTTGCCAGGAGGAGACCGTCACCATACTATCCGCTTTGAACGTCACACTCGCGCATCAAGAGACCGCCACCGCACCCGCGCATCATTCGACCCCACCAAGGCACCCCAAGGAACCCAGGATAGAGGACCAAGAGGATGACACCAGGGAGGACGGACTACCGGACAAAAGGAGCGACCACCGTAAGGCCCGGAGACGAAAGCGCCCGAGGACACTCGACCGACGTCAGGACTGGGAGGACAACATGCAGGAGAAAAGAGGCATGCATCATAAGGCCCGGAGAAAGAAGCGAAAGAAACGGAGGAACCGCGCGCGCGCATACCGGCCGCATGCACGCTTCAAGAGGCAAAGAAGAACACCGGACCGACACCGAGGAGGACAGGAGCGGACCGACGGCGTGCATCCGCGGCACATACGCTTTAAAGGCTATGATCAGCGATGTGACCGGAAAATAGGCCAAGGAATATGACAGAAACGGAACTGATAGGAATACTATTATGGATTCATGCGGGAAATAATGGAGTGGACTACTTATTGAGACTGATGAAGGATAAACGGTGTCTAGGAAGAGTGAAAGAATTAAAAAATAATATTAATAAAATGGAAGTACCTGGATATTATGCTATTGAAAAGATGATAAATGTTTGGATATGGTGTTTAATGTTTGTTATGATGGCTGTGATAATATTGAAAAGTGATGTTATAATTAAGACCATGTTAGTGTTGAAGGAATTTGTTGACTGTTGGAAATCTTGTATGGTGAAATTGTTTGTTATAATGGCAGTGATGTTTGCTAAAAATTGTGATGTTAATGAAATAATGAAGGGGATAATATTATTGAAGAAGTTTATGGCCTATGAAAAATCTTGCTTTACGAAACTGTTTCCTGATGTGATTAAGGTTGTTTATAAAGAAACTATGTGGATAGTATTGAAAGAAAATAAATGGAAGACTTTGGATCAATTAAAAGAAATTATTATTAAAGGAACAAGGAGTTATTTGAAGGAAGAATACACAAGATACAAGGGCTTTAAATTTGAGAAAGATAGATTAATAATAGGACAGCCTCACAAATCAACAGCAGATAACCTAGCCAGCCTACAACATCTACAAACAGAATGCAAGAAGATGCAAGTAAACCACAACAATTCTACATGAAATATCACAGAATTTGAAATAAATACGATAAGCAATCAAAGAAAACACCACTATCAAGCCAATTACTAACCTTCGTAATAAATTTAATCTTGGCATAGGACCGCATGGCAACAATCCAGTGTTTTAATTCCTTCCAACCGTTAGAAGCCTGCAATAAGAAAAAGAACAATTTTTAAATATGTAATTAAATTAGCTACATCAAATAAAAAAGGACACAAGCGGGGATAGTATGTTTAAAATTTGTTAATTACCTTTGAAAGGAAAAAAATGCAGCAATTAGGTTAGTTATGAAATTCGACAGCAAATTCTGTAGAGCCAGTGACCAGCTGGGCAAAGCCAACTAAATCAAATATGTAATGTCTGGAAACATATGATTATAAAAAAGTATGGTAACCCCAAAATTGTTATTTATTATTGTTATTTATTATTGTTATTTATTATATTTATCAATGTTAGTACATTTATTTATATGTTTTATATTTATTACCGTTAGTTATGCCACGTTTGTTACCTGAAAAAAAAAAAAACCTAAAGTGAATGCAAGCTACCAAAAAACCAAAGAGCCATTAGCAAAAGAAAAGTATTGTACCTGATGTATAGAAAATTATTTATATTAAGACCTAAGAAATACTATAAGATATAAGCCCAGAAGTTTGTGAATCGAAATTATTGTCTGAAAGGAATCGATTGTGAGAATCATGAAATGTGTGTAGTTAGGTTGGCGGCCCTGCAAGCGGCGAATTTAAAAATATTATGTTTTAAGTGTTGTCAGGAGGAGTGCGTTTAGAAGTTTATATTTATGATATTTTATGTGTGTTGAGGAGGAGAATTTGTTATTGTATTTGATAAAGGTATAAAGGAGATGCAGCAAATATGTCTGCGAACTGTGATAGAAGTATGAGAGTATAATTTATAAATAAAGTATAGTATATATCGATGTATTGAAGGGTGGGTTTTCATTAAAAACATTGTGATTCTCAAATATTTTGAATTCAAACCCAGGGGCGCATGTAAAGTATCGAATTTGGGTAGATAAAAATCCCTAACCGAAATAGTAATAGGTCTGAAAATAAAGTAACTGGCTAATATCGCCAAATAGATAATAACTAAGATTAGATAGCATCAGCTTGTTCTGGCTAAATGGTACAAAAACCTAAAAAGGATTTGAAGGAATTTTGTTGCTCATAAATAGATTATTATATAAAATATTTGAAGATTGAGGTTAGGTACATGTATTCACGGATCGGTGACCTAGAGATCGATCAAATCGAGAAACGTAGAATCTGACCAAAACCCCTTGGCAGAGCTCTATTGCAATCAAATAGTGTGCAATGTGAAAAAACACCTGATCACGTGGCTAATTATTAGGTAGCATGAAATTAATATTAATGTATAGAATATTAGCTAGCATGTAAAGAGCATAACAAATAAACCAAATAAAAATAATTAAGTGTATTCAGGAAATAAGAGGTACCAGGCGCATGAATACCGAATAAAATTTGCATGCACCAATAGTAAAACGGCAGTTAATAGGCGGCAACTGTAGGCCAATTCAAAAATATTTCTATATATTTATATAAATGTACCGAATTTTGTGTTAAAACTTTGTATAGTCTATGTTATCGATGGCTCGAAAGCAAAGAAATTATTAATCGTACAATCTAAGTAATATTTTGGCATTTTTTGTAAGATCTATTTGAACCTAAATGGCGGAGGACTAAGATATTCAAATTTTATGTTAATTTGAAAGTCGGAAATAAGATTTGTAAAATTGAGAAAGGAGAACCAGCACTCGCCAACCAAATGCCACCAGGAGAGGACCCCAAATATTTTAGAGCGTAGTACCTTGCTAATAAATTTGTAAAAGTTAAAGTTAAATCACATTATTAAATTTCTTAAAAGACTTCGTGATGCTATTGTAAAGCAGAAGTCATTTTCATTTTTAAATAAATTTATAACCCCTTGGAAGAGACGATTCCGGCTACCATATTCCCGGACCACATGGAGTTGGATCGACATCGGCGGCTTACAAGAAGATTTTCGACACGTGAGTGATAAATATTGAATTAGTGATGGGCGCCCTAGTGCTTCGAATTAATCTAATAATCAAAGCTAGCTCGTCGAAAGGGTTTTTATTATAAATTAAGAAATCAATAAGAGTAATACTTGCGCAAGTAAAATTAGTATTAAAGGTATTTTATTGAAAGAAAAAGATAGATCAATACATTTCAGAAAATTCTATTGGATCAAAGAAGTATAAAATCTAGGCTATTAAAACATATGCATATGATATTTAATTTTTGCAATATAATTTGCGATAGTTTGTTATAGCTCTAATTCACTAGATGAATGGTTCTACCTATTCCGTCAGGTGCCGAATCTTGCACCCTGAGATAAAAATATATTCGATATAAAGAGATCTACTAAGTACTAGAGATTTTAATATATATATATATATATATATATATATATATATATATATATATATATATATATTATATATATATATATTTGGATTATTAGTGGCTAATTTATCAAGCTGATCTTAAAGCACATATTTTTAATTGAATTGTCCAAGTCAACAAGTATTAGCAAGCGCATATCGCAGCTACATGCAAAAGAATGCATATGATTTTAAGATAAAGGCACATGGTAATGATTCGTGCCATAAATCTAGAATATAAAGTTTAGCCTGTGATATTTTACTGATTTCAATTATTGTTCTATTTTTATATTATATTTTTTATCGCTCTTTATATATTTTTTGCCTCGATTTATTTTTTGCATTATTTGTTTAATATATGTATGAAACGTTTATGGTGTGCAATTTATTTTTTATTCCTCAACACTATAGTATAAGTATCATATTTATATATATTTATTTTTTATTGAATTACAAGAGTTATAGGAGAAGCCCATATCTAGGCCTATCAAGATTTTGAGACTGAATCCTATTAGAAAACCACGACCTAATTATATAATTATATCAAATCTCATGCTTTACCGACTGATGCCAAGCAGGAGGCTAATCGTTATTTAAATATAAAGAATAACGTCAGAGAGTATTCATGCATCTACTACTGAGCTAGAGCTGTGGTCTGACCCCAGTATATTTGCGAGCCGGACGGCCTTAACTTTTTGCAAATTTATTTGCAAGCTAGGGATATTAACAGCTACACTGGTATATATAAAAAATACCATTTCACAATGTAGAGAATCATACTCCAGTACTACCGTACGTCTTCAAAACTTCATTCAGGATGATACACATTTCATCTCATTGAAATGACATGCTCTAGTCGTGAGGGTGTGATTGCTTCTGGGTTTCTACGTCCACATTTGAACAGAAGCCCTGATTGCCTTATTTACACAACATGTACCCTACTTGTGCGAGTAATGTCACTCGCGCATTCCCTCGGGCGCATTCAGTTGCCAGGTAACAGGTAAGAGCATCAATGTGTTCTTTGAAGCTCTATTATGAGCTCCATCCTGTTTGCCCGAGGACACTAGACTGTTTGTTCGGCAACCTAGCACCTAAGGCCCTTGATAATATAATAATAAGGTTATCAGGGCTTTTTTATAAAGAGCTCTACCTGACGCGCTGATGACTTATTTCCGCGTCCGCTGAGGTGTGTGCACTGCACCCGACATCTACCACTTCAATTCATCTTCAGGTTCTACCTCTTAAGCTTCCACCCAGAGTCTCGATAAAGTGGTAATAGTCGTGTTTACATAAGGGGTTGACTGAGTCTCCATGGAGGTGGCTATTGAGGCTCCTTAAAATTTTCTTGGTGCATAGTGTGGTAGTGGTCAAGAAACTGTGACAGATAAAAACTATTTTGTTAGCATCCGAACACAATTATTTCCTGAGAATTAATGTACTTTTGTCTAATTGAATAGACTTAGAACGTTGTCAAAAATCCACTTTAATTAATTAAAAATTAATATTTTTTACAGGAGCATGCTTTCGTGTGTGCTCACACATCATCAGCTGTTGATGGATCATTAGCTGATGATGTGTGAGCACACACGAAAGCATGCTCCTGTAAAAAATATTAATTTTTAATTTTTATTTAATTAAAGTGGATTTTTGACAACGTTCTAAGTCTATTCAATTATGGAAAAGTTCCACAACATCAAAATTAACACTACTTTTGTCTAGTTGGGATTTTGTTGATCGACTATATTCATTGGAAGAAGTAGTGTAATTTCCCAAGCAGGAATGTTATCTTGTGTGTTTTCTCTCCTGCTGAGGACGATAATACTGCAAGAAGACGATTCGCCATTTCTAAACGTTTACATTTTATATCTTCGACGATTTGGTATGATAATTCACCTCAATTGAACAGAAAAATGACTGTTATTGCACTAATTGGATTGGGCTTTCGCCGTAACAGGGATCAAAGTCAAACTAAGACACCAGACAACAGTAGGTATATTATCAACCCTCACAAACTCAATACAACCAATAGATTTAGGTGATGGAAATTTAAATTTTGATAATATCATGAAATTATATAGTTAATGGTAGATAATCAATTTCAGTCGATTTTTGAACAACAGCCAATTTTTTGGGATGGAGTTGAAGGTCTTCATGAAACATTCGTTGAACAGTGGAGTCAGAAATTATTGCCATAGCAGCTGCGTGTTTGCGAGCCGAACGCCTTGGAGAATGCACAACTGACTGCCTCACTCTTTCGATATTTTCTGGAGTTCTGATGGTTCGTTGAAGTCCATTTCTGGGTTTAGTGACACTTCCACACTCCTGGAATGAGTTAACCCACGACATAATCGAATTATGGCCAGGAACGAGTCTATGGGGAGGAAATTCAAATCGAGCGCGGAAGGTGATCGGCCATTAGAAAAGAAGCTCTCAACTGCAAAGGCCCGCTGCTTTCCAGACCAGAGCATGATGGCTAATTTACTTGAGGAAGGATAAATTTGAGAACTTCCTCCTCCAGATGCGCCCCCTCCTGCCCCTCTACAATTCAACGTACATGATTTTTTTCAAATAAATAAGTTTCTCTGGCGCTTTTTGTATAATACTTGAATAGACAGACAGATATTTATTTATTCATCCGTCAGTTATAATATCACAAAATTATAGAATGACTAACAGGGCACCCGTGCTTCGCTACGGGAATTGAGAGAAAATAATTTTTTTGTGAAACATTTATAATCTAAATCCTATCAAAATTGTTATAATCTTTTTGATATTAGGCCACAACTTGCATGAAAATTATTGAGTCAAATCATTTGAATAATAAATTGATGTGTTGGAAGTGCTCTGTAGAATAGTAGTCCATTTGCAGCGAATTTTGTGGAATATTGGGCGGGGCTTAAGGTTCGACCTCGACTTTATTCATTGGCAATTGATATTTCCCGTTGACAGTTATCAAATCAGCAGTGATCATGTTATTTTGTTTTGCTTGATGCAATTGGAGATTAAATTCCAAATTAAGTTGATTCGGAATTTGATGACTCTAGTATCCATGGAACACTTGCTTATTCTGGAATTTTTGGCATAGCCTGTCGCTTACTTTCCGTTTCACTTTCCCAAAAGTGTGAAAGCAGCCAATCCACTAATTCTCTCTTCCATGGAAGTCCATTCATTCATAAGAGTTCATTCATAATAGTTAGTATAACATTTATTCTGGCTGATTTCTCATGTCCTAAACTTTACTATCATAAAGATTAGAGTGAGATCATTTTAATGTGAATTTAAATGAATATGAATAGAGTTTATTCAATCACTTTGACATTTGACTACCATTATATGATTTCTTTCTTTGATCTTAGCTTGAAACCAATAGCTTAGGGATGAAAATTTGGATGTAAACTATGTAAATTTAGAAGTATTTACTTGTGATCTATCAATATCAACAGGTTTGTCTTGTGTCATGTAATGACATCATGGAAAGAAATAGGAGCAGCTGATGGAATGTTTCTTTTTTCGATTTAGTTTTCAGCTGATTTTGAAACATGGAAATATCAGGTTCAGTAGCACAAAAGCCTGTTAAATTTCAATCAGGATTAAATTTCATGAGAATTAATCAGAGCAGAGGTTTTTGTAATAGAAGGCTTCTATGATTGGTTCTCGTGGTATTTAGTCCGGATTATGAATTAACAGACAGTGCAACTTGTTCTCTCAAGGCCATGGCTGCGTACAAACATAGAGCAAAAGAGGAACCAATACAACAGAGGCTGAAGAAATTAGTCGCATTTCTATCACCTTACAATGAACATTACAGTCAACTACCATATGTTTGGAGAGAACGATTTTGAATTTCGTTCGCTATCATCCGGTCACTTTCTGAACCTATTCTTCCACATGTTCAATGAATACTTTAAAATAAGGTCAGCCAATTTGGTAACTCATCTACAGCTATTATAATCTTTTTCATTTGCTCACACTCTCTTACATTTTCAACAGACAATGAAAAATTTTTTCTGATCAGCTGCTACTTGAGGGACCAATAATCCTTTCTCAAGGAACTTCAGCAAATTTTCCCAGAGTTTAGACCTTTTCCAAAATAATGTTTTTTATCGCAAACCCACTATATTCCTGATTTAATCAAAATCGTTAGAGCCGTTCTCGAGATCCGTCCGACATACATACATATTCACAAACACACATATTATTCAAAAAGAGATTTCTTGCTGAGTATGATTGACTTTAATCATTATTATTTCATTTAATAGGGGTATTCACAATGTTGTTTCAGCCAGCTAAAGTGCTATTTGATAACTCTGGATTGTGAACGCTCCATCTAAAACCATCTGCTATAAGCTAACTGCAGTAGCGATCCAAGCGGATAATTTGTGTAACTTAAAGCTAGTTTGAAAAAGTAAGATTATAAACATATGGCTGCCGTTTTAACAGAGATCTAGAGTTAGCGGACTCAAACCTGCACTATCCGCTATCTCGTCTGTTAATTTTTTTCCAACGTACCACTATAGTATTGAGTTAACATAGACTTAGCAAATAGCAGGAGTTAGCGAATAGCGCGACTTAGCCAGCTAACTCCAACATTGTGAATACCCCTATTGAGAGCTTATTTCACATAATAATAACAACTGATATGAAAAGCAAAAATGTCAAACATGATTGAAATTGAAACAGTAGCGATCATCAACATTATTATTTTCATCTGATCTAAAGTAACCAAATTATAGTAGGATTCACATCATTGTGTCAGCATTGTTTGAATGGGGAGCATTGATGCTGTCTTTCGGATATACAAACAGAATTAGTCTTGATAGAATAGGATCAATTGATGGAAGCAACTCCCGTCAAAAAGATTTGTTATGAAAAATAGAAATTATCTATATTCCCAAGAATAGCTCTGATGAAGTGGCAGTGCCCAATCAATTTGTTCTCGATGAATGCATTCTAATTAGTTCTTTAACTTGTTGCCAACCTAATGAAGTCATCTCAACTTAATGTCAACCTGACAAAATTATTAATTTAGTTGCCAGTTAACAACTGTTTCGAAGAGGTACTCTCTCTAGATTATAGTTCTATAGTAACATATTATGATATGGACATTTTCAATAATAATTAAGAGATTGGGAGAAGAAGAATATACATGCTAAAAGACGAACTTTGAACCCTTAAAAACCACCCTTAGAGTTGAAATATCGCCAAAAGATTTCTTAGTGAGCACCTAGGACGTAAAAGGAAGCTATATTCCAAGTTTTGTTGCAATCCATCCCGTAGTTTTCCAGAAATTGTGATCAGTGAGTGAGTGAGTCAGTGAGATAAGAATTTTATAAGTATAGATTGGGAATGGAAAAACAGGCTCAGTTCTTACTATAGTCCACCACAAGAGAATAGTCCGATGGGAATTGGAACAGATGAGTGCAAAATTGACAAATAAGAGTTGATCAACGTTGTTCACAGCTGATTATGGGAATTGATTCACGACTATATAATAATATTCACGACTATAAACACCACTAGTATGGCAGAGCAATATTATTTTTAATTATCTAAAAATTAATGACGCTCTCTAAGTTCTTAAAAACTCGTTCAATTGCAATGCTTTCGATGTTCCGATTGAGCGATAGGCCGCCTCACAATAATCATTGCAGTGACAGCTACAAAGAGTGTTTACAATTTTCAGCAGACAAATGGTTTATGTTGGGCAGAAGTCGAGAATCGGTGGAAGCTGTTAAATTCGCTGGGCGGAATAGAGCGTTGAAGGGTTGTTAGTTGTTACGACAGTCGTTTCATTTGTCGAAAGCTGCCAGGCCGAGCTGTGAACAGAATCCTTAATAAGCGTCATTCACAAGAAAATCGGACGTCGAATAGGACATACAGGCCTGTCCTGTTCTTCCTGTTCTGAGCGCTGTTTAGACTCATGTGTCGTCTGCCTTGTGTCACGCTCGTTTCGTTGTCAATTCACCCTTCAACCGACTTTTCTTCCAGTTAACTGGGCCTATTAGTATGATAACACAGATTTATAGATCATGTTTTCTGTTTCAAATAATTGCTTCGAAATTAGGTGACTAGCTTTGGTCAACAAATAAAAATCTCTAATGTTCGATAATATATTGGTTATTTGCCATTTTTTCCATCATGACTCACGCAAGTAACGTTTCAAAAAATAGCTAATTAACGAATTAAGAAAACTCGGTCATTTGAGGAGCATGATGATTCTAATATTACTTCATAGTAATATTTTGGCATTCTTATAAACGATTCTGAAGGTGCAATTAAGCTGAGAACAGCTCTGTTCTCTATCAACTAGCAATGCAGTTCTAGTACATGGTTACTGAGTAACATAGTCCTTCTGAGCTAAGTTTTTTGTAGAGAATTTTACAACCCTTAGTGACTTACACTCAGTTCTACACATTAGCACAGTGGGCTACTACAATAGTGAGAGTAACAACACATTTTATGCCAGGAACAGACTAGTGAAATACTAATATTGGTAATGACTGATAATATTACACATAATAATAAGTATAATTTTATATTAATTCAGAGTTTTCTTCAATAAGAATAATATCAATCATCAAGTAAGTATTTTTCCAGCAGAAATTCACTACCAGTTAATGACTTTTAGATTATTCTTCATAGACTAATATTCCCTTGTCCTCGGGACAAGAGAAACTTTGACGATAACTCACATTGGTTATAAATGGGACTCATTCTTTTTAATAATTAATATCATAATCATCTTTTCCAGAATGAATCGTGAAACGGTGAAAAAGGAAAATTCATTGCAGCAGTATCTTTTCTGATTCAAAAAAGAAAACTTTATTTGCATTTCCGTCTATTCAAGTGAATAACATCACACTCATTTAATGACTTCAACAATACAATGATGAAGAATATTGCTCTATAAATGATAACGTTAGTGAATCGTTAAGCAAAAATTATTCTCATTTCTTCAATTCATCAGCTTTATAACTTTTCATCATAACAAACAACTAAACTGACTGAACTGTACTTCTGGAATGCCAGCTATTACAAATTTCAACAAAGCTATAACAACTTGATTCAGTTATTCTGCTATCATTTAATAAACCTTCAGTCTATTGCGCTGTCAAACGCTGAAAGTTTGTTGGATTGACTTATGCCCAATGCACTAAGCCGTAGGGCCCTTTCCAAAGTCCTTAATGTGCAAGTTAGTATTTGGAACTCGAAGATAGGAAGCACCACTAAAATACGACTGAATGCTATTCAGGCTCATAATAAGCTGCACGCATTGTTTCTCGAAATATCGTAAAATTGGAATCCTTTTAATAGTGGTGAGATACTATTCTGCAATCCACTTATATGAACCTCAAATAAGCTTCATCGAACATAAAAATATATATATTATTTTTAGAAGATTTAATATTATTTAGAAAAAAGTAATTCAACCAAGTTTTGCATCTTCTTAAAATTATATTGAATAATTATATGATTGGAATGAGTGCTTCATAATGTAGTCAGTATTCCGAAGCTTATTCACACAATTTATGACATTATAAACGTTACGAAGTTTAGTCGAGCTTCTTATAACTGTGTTTTACTAACCGTGATTCATTGAATGGTGACTGGACATGAGGCACAGGATGAAAGGGTTGTTTCAAGTTTTACTCACACACAACTATATTTGGATATTGATGTGATTATCAACTTTATCATACTGTATTGGCCAAATTTTTAACTGCCTTGATGTTTGTTTCCAGTTTCTATACGAGTACATGATTTTTTCCTCTATTTTTAACATTCTATTTTCTACTTTCTACTTCCTATTATTATTATTAGGTGGTCCTGAATTTGAATACATCTGATGAAGCTATCAGCTATAATAAATCTGAATATTTCCAGAACCGTGTCTTTGCTTTCCAGAAAAAGAATGAGTACCCATTCAGTATTTGTTCGTTTAATGATTATGTAAATGTTTGACTAAATTAGTCTTTATTAAAATATTTGTATAAGTGATTTTGTTATAATATTATTATATACTCATAAAATCTAGCAAGAATATTGCTGATTTCTCAATAAACATGGTGAAAACTCATAATAACCGCAGTTTAGATTTTAATTGGCTAAGCAGGGTGGAACCATGAATAAAACCAGTTATCGAGCTTCTCCAATAAGCTTTGAGTTTCAATTTGCCCAATGGGATAAGAGACACGACAGGGACGCCACCAGTGTCTGAATAGTTTGTAATTACTTAGCAATCAGTTCCAGATGTCTCCTGTGGGGTCTCTTCAAACTGAAATTGAACACTTTGGTGTATCACACTGATACACCTTGTGTTTAGAATGTTATGAATCCGTGAATTTTAATGATCAGAGTGAATCTTAAAAGCTACACTACTCCACATCATGACTTTGATGTTACAGAGGATGAACTGTTATATGAATGTATTCACTTTTATATATATATATATATATATATTATATATATATATATATATATATATATATATGAAATTATATTGTACATCTATATTTGGAGAGCAATCACTGATTTTGAACGGTACGAAACTGAAAGAATGTAACAAATGGTGAAAAATTAGTTGCGTAAATGTGCAACATATAAACATTTAAACATTTAAACATTTAAAATTTAAACATTTAAACATTAAACATTTAAACATTCAAACATTTTAAACATTTAAACATTTAAACATTTAAACATTTAACATTTAAACATTTAAACATTTAAAATTTAAACATTTAAACATTTAAACATTTAAACATTTAAACATTTAAACATTTAAACATTTAAACATTTAAACATTTAAACATTTAAACATTAAACATTTAAACATTTAAAATTTAAACATTTAAACATTTAAACTTTAAACATTTAAACATTAAACATTTAAACATTTAAACATTTAAACATTTAAACATTTAAACATTTAAACATTTAAACATTTAAACATTTAAACATTTAAACATTTAAACATTTAACATTTAACATTTAAACATTTAAACATTTAACATTTAAACATTTAAACATTTAAACATTTGAACATTTAAACATTTAAACATTTAAACATTTAAACATTTAAACATTTAAACATTTAAACATTTAAACATTTAAACATTAACATTTAAACATTTAAACATTTAAACATTTAAACATTAAACATTTAAACATTTAAACATTTAAACATTTAAACATTTAAACATTTAAAATTTAAACATTTAAACATTTAAACATTTAAACATTAAACATTTAAACATTTAAACATTGAAACGGTGAAAAAGGAAAATTTATTGCAGCAGTATCTTTTCTGATTCAAAAAAGAAAACTTTATTTGCATTTCCGTCTATTCAAGTGAATAACATCACACTCATTTGATGACTTCAACAATACAATGATGAAGAATATTGCTCTATAAATGATAACGTTAGTGAATCGTTAAGCAACAATTATTCTCATTTCTTCAATTCATCAGCTTTATAACTTTTCATCATAACAAACAACTAAACTGACTGAACTGTACTTCTGAAATGCCAGCTATTACAAATTTCAACAAAGCTATAACAACTTGATTCAGTTATTCTGCTATCATTTAATAAACCTTCAGTCTATTGCGCTGTCAAACGCTGAAAGTTTGTTGGATTGACTTATCCCCAATGCACTAAGCCGTAGGACCCTTTCCAAAGTCCTTAATGTGCAAGTTAGTATTTGGAACTCGAAGATAGGAAGCACCACTAAAATACGACTGAAGGCTATTCAGGCTCATAATAAGCTGCACGCATTGTTTCTCGAAATATCGTAAAATTGGAATCCTTTTAATAGTGGTAAGATACTATTCTGCAATCCACTTATATGAACCTCAAATAAGCTTCATCGAACATAAAAATATATATATTATGTTTAGAAGATTTAATATTATTTTGAAAAAAGTAATTCAACCAAGTTTTGCATCTTCTTAAAATTATATTGAATAATTATATGATTGGAATGAGTGCTTCATAATGTAGTCAGTATTCCGAAGCTTATTCATACAATTTATGACATTATAAACGTTACGTAGTTTAGTCGAGCTTCTCTTAACTGTGACTTACTAACCGTGATTCATTGAATGGTGACTGGACATGAGGCACAGGATGAAAGGGTTGTTTCAAGTTTTGCTCACACACAAATATATTATTTGGATATTGATGTGATTATCAACTATATAATACTGTATTGGCCAAATTTTGAACTGCCTTGATGTTCGTTTCCAGTTTCTATACGAGTACATGATTTGTTCCTATATTTTTCACATTCTATTTTCTACTTTCTACTTCCTATTATTATTATTAGGTGGTCCTAAATTTGAATACATCTGATGAAGCTATCAGCTATAATAAATCTGAATATTTCCAGAACCGTGTCTTTGCTTTCCAGAAAAAGAATGACTACCCATCCAGTATTTGTTCGTTTAATGATTATGTAAATGTTTGACTAAATTAGTCTTTATTAAAATATTTGTATAAGTGATTTTGTTATAATATTATTATTTACTCATAAAATCTAGCAAGAATATTGCTGATTTCTCAATAAACATGGTGAAAACTCATAATAATCGCAGTTTAGATTTTAATTGGCTAAGCAGGGTGGAACCATGAATAAAACCAGTTGTCGAGCTTCTCCAATAAGCTTTGAGTTTCAATTTGCCCAATGGGATAAGAGACACGACAGGGACGCCACCAGTGTCTGAATAGTTTGTAATTACTTAGCAATCAGTTCCAGATGTCTCCTGTGGGGTCTCTTCAAACTGAAATTGAACACTTTGGTGTATCACACTGATACACCTTGTGTTTAGAATGTTATGAATCCGTGAATTTTAATGATCAGAGTGAATCTTAAAAGCTACAGCTACTCCACATCATGACTTTGCTGTTACAGAGGATGAACTGTTATATACTGTCAAAAATTGTGGTTGGGGATTCAATTTTGGAGCAAGTATTGGCATGAATACAAGTTTTAATTTGTAAAAGTCTATTTCAAAGATAGGCAGTCATGCCTATACAGTGGAGTTCGGACGATGACGATGATTATATTGGACTTCTCACTTGCTTTTCAATGCGTTCAACAAGGAATTTCCTATATACCGGACCTGCGTCTTAAAAAAAACAAATGTCTGCGTAGTTGGTGATCCTCTAAGAAAGCTGATTAGTGGTTTTATCTTAGTGGAAATTCCTATAAGTCCACCAACTACGGCGGCTTTTTTTCCTTCAGGTTGATCAGCTGACAAACATAATATGCGAAATTGTCATTCTCCCTATTGCACGGCTATTATTTATTATACGATAATCAGTCACAATACATAAGGAATAAGATAAACATACTCGCTTCTCAAGCTTATCTAAGAAGGAGAATACTCTATTGATAAGACAATCCTGTAGGATTTCAAATCCTGATCTTTCACCAAGTCACGTGGTATTTTAGCACCACAAAAAATTTTTGAAATGAACTATTGAACTTTAATAGAATTATAAAATGGAAAGGAAAGATAACCTAGTCAAAGAACCACTCAAGTAAAATCGAATGTTGTTAGGGATAAAGAGTATGGTAATCGTATTATCTAAAGCGATAAGAAAAAAACATGCATAATTGTAATTCAACAATAATGAGGATCCATTGGCAGAATTAAAAATTATAAAGCGGCTTATTTATTATTGGCAGATCATAAAAAATAAAAGTTTGCATGTACATTTGAGGTTAGAATTGTTTATTTACACTTTTAAATGAATCAATCGATCTAGGACAAATCGATAGTTATTTGAATCAACACCTAACGAATCAGCTGATCGTTCGTTCAACCAGTATATTAAGTTGAATTATAAAGTCTACTCACAAAAGATGTATTATATATACTGAGGAAGGTTTAGGTAAATAAATAGGGACAACTATCATTGCTGCATAAATATTTATTACAATCTAAAAAAGCACGAGAATCAAGAGTATACAAAACTCGTATAAAAAATTAAATATATGTTGCATGATAGCATCGTGTATCACGATTTATTATTAGAATAGTTTAAGACAATCACTCCATATATTTATATAAAAACCTTTTAGTTATTTTTCTATAATAAGAAACTTTAGAAACCGCTCTTATAAATATCAAGAACACCGTATCTTCTATAAAGGATTTACAATGTACCACTTCACACAATGGCTTCACAACGTGGGACCCTATCATTAGAGATAACCCCCCAGGAAGCACATCTTTACAATCAGAAAGAGATGCGACAGTCTATTGATGTACTGTTACAATACCCTATCCTCTATTGACATTCTGCAACATTCAAGGGGCAGGAATAGTTTTATAGGAAGCTAACCATACACTAAAAAAAAATCTATTATCTCTATTTTGTCAGCACCCTACAATCGTAACAGATCATGCAAGTCTGCCCACACCCTTAATCTACAAAAGTAATTGACACCTGTCTTGAATCAATTCCAACTTGCGTTGATTTGGGCTGATGAAGAAAGCTTTTTATTGCTCCGCCGAGAATCGTTCATCGATAGCGGTTGCATTCAGAGGTGATGGATGATTAATAATGAAGTTGGGGCCACCAAAGTAAGCATTGAGTTAGCCAACAAGTGACGTCACGTCAATAGACGTGTCACGGCCCGGAAACGGTGAGGACGGAATGTCAATAGGGCTTCCACAGCCCTCAGCCCTTAGTCACCAGCCCTCAGCACCACTGAACTTACCCTGCATATCAATTCAAGTCGCTGATTCCTTGTGGCGGTCCCTTTCAACAGTTCTGCACACATAGATAACATTCAAACTTTCGTTCTTTGTGAACCAAGAAGTTTGGCTCTGAGATCAATGTGCTCGTTTTGGTCACTGTTCCAATATCCTTGAAACAACACTAATTATACAGATTTGAATTACATTTTTAGATTTATATAGTACCGTTCCTAATACACAGAGAAAAGAAATCTTGCTCTCTCACTGAAATAAATTTAAATTGGATCTGAATCATCGAAAATGTATTATATATACTAAGGAAGGTTTATGTAAATAAATAGGGACAACTATTATTGCTGCATAAATATTTATTACAATCTAAAAAAGCACGAAAATCAAGAGTATACAAAACTCGTATAAAAAATTAAATATATGTTGCATGATAGCATCGTGTATCACGATTTATTTATTAGAATAGTTTAAGACAATCACTCCATATATTTATATAAAAACCTTTTAGTTATTTTTCTATAATAAGAAACTTTAGAAACCGCTCTTATAAATATCAAGAACACCGTATCTTCTATAAAGGATTTACAATGTACCACTTCACACAATGGCTTCACAACGTGGGACCCTATCATAAGAGATAACCCCCCATGAAGCACGTCTTTACAATCAGAAAGAGATGCGACAGTCTATTGATGTACTGTTACAATACCCTATCCTCTATTGACATTCTGCAACATTCAAGGGGCAGGAATAGTTTTATAGAAAGCTAACCATACACTAAAAAAAAATCTATTATCTCTATTTTGTCAGCACCCTACAATCGTAACAGATCATGCAAGTCTGCCCACACCCTTAATCTACAAAAGTAATTGACACCTGTCTTGAATCAATTCCAACTTGCGTTGATTTGGGCTGATGAAGAAAGCTTTTTATTGCTCCGCCGAGAATCGTTCATCGATAGCGGTTGCATTCAGAGGTGATGGATGATTAATAATGAAGTTGGGGCCACCAAGGTAAGCATTGAGTTAGCCAACAAGTGACGTCACGTCAATAGACGTGTCACGGCCCGGAAACGGTGAGGACGGAATGTCAATAGGGCTTCCTCAGCCCTCAGCCCTTAGTCACCAGCCCTCAGCACCACTGAACTTACCCTGCATATCAATTCAAGTCGCTGATTCCTTGTGGCGGTCCCTTTCAACAGTTCTGCACACATAGATAACATTCAAACTTTCGTTCTTTGTGAACCAAGAAGTTTGGCTCTGAAATCAATGTGCTCGTTTTGGTCACTGTTCCAATATCCTTGAAACAACACTAATTATACAGATTTGAATTACATTTTTAGATTTATATAGTACCGTTCCTAATACACAGAGAAAAGAAATCTTGCTCTCTCACTGGAATAAATTGAAATTGGATCTGAATCATCGAAAATGTATCATATAAAAAACATATGAGGTTTCTTCATTCAAATAATATTATATCATCGGAAATAATATGAAGAGTTTTTCTCTACGATTCCATGAGTATAAAAATACTCTACATTATTTTAAGCAAATTCATATTTTAATGAAAAGAGCATGATTTTACAACGGTGTGATCAATATTGCATTGGATTTTGATAAGCATGAGAGAACTGATCAGGAGTTAACTAGAATAACTCTTGCAATTTACTCACGAATATTGCAATATGTAAATGCAGGATTAGAACTGCATGAGCGACTTGATGGAAAATGATGCCATGAGCAATTCATCTATAAATACTGTAGACAGAGTGCAGATAATATTACCTAGTGACCTACTGGACGACATTAAAATTTCATCAGCTGTGAACAATGGGTTACGCAATTGGTTGGAGCAGTGAGTTAAATGCTTTTGTACAGAATAACATCCCCCTGTGGGAGGGGGTGGGTGAGAATACTCCCATGGTAACTCCATGCCTGTCGTAAGAGGCGACTAAGGAAGCCGAGTAATCGTCGGCTAAAGCGACCTCTGCTGGAGAACAGCTTCGGGTGGATGTACCAGCAGTGGAAGGGCACCCTTTTGTCCGGGGGTTGAGAAATCGGCCCCAAAGGCGGATAAACCAGTTTAAATGGTAAACGGCATAAGGATGTAAATGGCAACGGGCGACCGCTACATTAAAGATCAATGTGATTTGCCCTAGTAGAATCATGATGGCAGGCATCAAAATCAAATTGTCCGGAGTCTCAAGTCCCCCAATCGGATCTCCGGGGGGGACGACTTTGATGGATGCTTCTAAGATGAAAACCCTCAAAAGTAAATTGAGAATAGGTACTTGGAACGTGAGAAGTATGCTTGAAATTGGTAAGGTGCACAATGTTATCCAGGAAATGAATAGACTGAGTATACAGGTGATGGGTGTCAGTGAGTGCAGATGGAAGGATAACGGACAGAGAGACGTTCTGGATAAGACTGTTTATTACTCAGGTAGTTCAGAAAGCTCAAACCTCAATGGTGTAGCTGTAATTATTGACCAATCCATCAAAAAGGCAGTTAAAAACTTTTTACCATTGTCAGACAGAGTAATGCTTCTTCAGTTGAATTTGGACGTTGGCACAATGAATCTGATCCAAGTCTATGCTCCAACCGCAGAGAAAAAGGATGAGATAATAAAAAAGTTCTATGGAGATCTACATAGTGTGATGGAGGTTATAAAACATCAAGATGTTACTATAGGCATGGGTTACCTGAATGCAAAGATTGGGGAAGGTCAACATAACCAATGGATTGGTCGTTTTGGACTGGGAGAACGAAATGAGAGAGGGGATCGCCTTATTCAATTTTGCCAGGAGAACAATATGGTTGTCACAAATACCCTTTTCGAACTACCCAAAAGACGACTTTATACTTGGAAAGCACCTCAGGACTCAGAAGAGAGAACTATTCGGAACCAGATTGACTATATTATGATTAACCAGAGGTATAGAAATGCAATTAAAAGTGCTAAGACATATCCTGGTGCTGATGTTCACTCCGATCACAATCTTTTGGTGGCAGAGATAGAAGTTAGATTGAAAAAAACAAAGCCATCAAATACACACATCAGGATAGACACCACGAAGCTCAAAAATGTCAACCTCAAATCAAGACTTTGTCAGGAAATTAATGGAAAGCTGGAATCTATAGATGATGAGATATGTGGAGTGGTCGAGCCTGAAACAATATGGAGGGAATTTAAGACGGCTTTACTACAGCCAAGTAGGAATTATCTCAAATGCCAAAGGACACATAGGAGCAAGCAGTGGATGACAGAGGATATACTCAATCTTATGGAAGAACGTCGGAAATTCAAAACTGGTGACAAGCAAAGATACAAGAGAATACATAATGAGATTCGATACAAATGTGGAAAAGAGAAGGAGGCATGGTTAAAACAAAAATGTGATGAAATAGAAAACTTAGAACGCTTAAATGACTCTCATAACATGCATAAGAAAATAAAACAGTTCACTGGAATGCAAAATAAAAGCAGATACCATTTAACTGATGATAATGGGAAGATAATTCTAGATGTGAAAGATCAATTGAAGTCATGGGAAGTATACATACAGGAACTTTTTAATGACGAAAGGGAGCTCCTCAGCTGTGATAACAGTGAAGACTCTGGACCAGATATATTAAAGAGTGAAGTTTAAGTTGCCATAAAATACATCAAAAGTGGAAGGGCTGTAGGTCCAGACGAACTCCCTGGAGAAATTCTCAAACTCATTGACGATGATTATGTGAAAATACTCACACATTTATATAATCAGATTTACAAAACTGGTATAATTCCCACTGAATGGCTGAAGTCTATTTTTATACCTCTCCCAAAGAAGACAAATGCTAGAAAGTGTCAAGATTATCGCATGATAAGCCTCATGAGTCACACAATGAAAACATTCCTCAAAATAATACACCGGAGAATTTCCAAAAAGCTAGAAGAGAACTTATCTGATACACAATTCGGCTTCAGGAATGGTTTGGGAACACGAGAGGCTCTTTTTGCTTTTAACGTAATTTTGCAGCAATGCCTGGATGTAAATCAGCCAGTATTTGCATGTTTTATTGATTATAACAAGGCGTTTGATAAGGTGCAACATAACAAACTACTAGATATCCTCAAAGAAATGCAATTGGATGCTCGTGACTCCCGCCTGATAAGGAACCTGTATTATAACCAAAAGGCCACAGTACGGGTGCAATCTAAGTTGAGTGTAGAGCTGGAAATCAAACGAGGGGTTCGTCAGGGCTGTGTGCTTTCACCACTCCTTTTCAACATTTATTCCGAAAGAATCATCAGCAAGGCCCTAGAAGATGATACTGGAGGTATAAGAGTTAATGGCACACCTATGAACAACCTAAGGTATGCGGATGACACTGTACTGCTGGCAGAAAATATGGAAGATCTCCAGAGGATGCTGGACAGTGTCATTACTGCAAGCAAAGAAGGTGGTTTGAGTCTGAATTCTAAAAAGACAAAGTACATGGTAATCACCAAAGACCAACCTCCTATTGGGGATCTATTCGCTGAAGGAATCCGTTTGGAGCGGATGAATTCCTACATGTACCTTGAGACATGGGTAACTTCCAATGCTGATAACTGCTCAGAACTCAGAATAAGAATAGAGAAAGCACGTTCCACATTTATCAGGATTAAGAATTTACTGACATCAAGAGACATCAAGCTTGAATTACGAATGCATCTCCTTAAATGTTTCGTGTTTCCTGTACTATTATATGGTGTGGAAGCATGGACATAGATTAGATGGGGTGAGAAGAAAATACAAGCCATTGAGATGTGGACCTATCGCAGAATGCTGAGAATCTCATACACCGATCATGTTACAAATGAAGAGGTTCTGAGGAGAATGGGTAAGAAACTGCAACTCATTGGTGAAATCAAGGAGCGCAAATTAAGGTACCTGGGTCACATAATTAGAGGACACAAGTATGGAATATTGCACCTCATTATGCAAGGCAAAATAACAGGTAGGAAGTCAGTGGGGCGAAGAAGGATATCTTGGTTGCGCAATTTGAGGGATTGGTTCAAGGGCACCTCAAATGAACTTTTCAAGTCAGCTGTAAGCAGGGTGAAAATTGCCATCGTGATAGCCAACCTCCGCCATGGAGACGGCACATGAAGAAGAAGAAGACAGAATAACAACCAATCAGGCTCAATGCTCAACAATTATTCAGCTGGATATCCATAAAGTGTGCAGCATTGAGATGGAAGTCACCTAATTCATTTCGAACCCTTCGAGATAGAAATAGAATTCTAGGAGTGGATTAGGTGGAACATAGAGGAAAGATAGCATAAGAGTATTATCTTATCTCGAAGAATAGGGCGCTCATGTTATAATATTTCGACACCAAACCGTTTATTGTCGATTATCACTGTCCTGGCCGGGAGAGAGTATAATGAGCGATTTGTATAAGCAGGATCTCCTATACATAGGAGGTCCTCCTGTTATAAGGAACTACTATCGCACCATCTTCTTCTTAGAGTCCTATCCGGCTCGGATGTTGGCGACCATCAGTGCAATTTTGACTCTATTGGTTGTGATGCGAAACAGCTCTGTGGATTATTTGTCATATCACTGCCTCAGGTTTGCTAGCCATGATGTTCTTCTTCTTCGGCCTCGTTTGCTGTTAATTTTGCCTTGGAGTATTTGCTGCAGCAGTGTGTCTCTTCTTATTCCGCATAATATGACCCAAGTATTGTAACTTGCGACTTTTTATGGTGTTCATGATTTCCGTTTCCTTACTCATGCGATGCAGGACCCCCACATTAGTGTCCTTCTCTTTCCAAGATATCCGCAACATACTTCTGTACAGCCACATTTCAAAGGCCTCCAGCCTCTTAGAAAGTTCCTGTGTGATCGCACCATGGCTTTACGAAAAAACTACGTTGGAATTTGAAACATTAGCGCCTTATTCCATGAGACATCTCTTGCTACTTTGTCTCTATTATAGAACTTGGTGTGAGAGTGACTACTAATGACAAGACAAACGTGTCGAACATGTGTGTTCATACATGTTCGTCATGCATGTTGTGTCATCAGCAAAAGGCTTTGGATTAAAGCTTCGAGGTTAGGTTTTTAGAATGGAGTTAAGGTCTGGAATAAGGTAGAAGTCAAGAGGTTTTCGCTCCTTTTGATGTAACAAGCAAACTCTCCCTTCATTTCTCACTTGAAGTATTGGATTGCAGTATTGCAATTACACTATTGTCACTATTCATACGGCAATATGTTCTAGGAGATCTTCTTGTGCATACAAGAAAGGTGAACGTGGGTGCATAGCTAAAGGTGCATAGCTAAGGTGAACGTGATATATTCGAGCTCAAAATTTAAGTGGCTCTATTCTTTATTCTGTGAATTTGAAGTTTGTTTCATGTTTTCACGAAAGTTTTACTATCAATCTGTCCAAATTTGAAATTGTTTGTTTTATTCTTATCTATATTATCAGATTGTGATTTGGTGTAGAAAATTGGAATGGACATAACCTATGTATAATATTTGGACAATTTGAAACTAAATTAGGAAAATTGAAATGTTTTGGGCAATAGCCTGTTTTTTTCTTTTCCGATCATTGTATTGTTTGTGCTAACCTAATAAATGAATACAAGTAAAAAAGGTGCAGGAGTCATGATCGACCGTTGGTTGACAAAATTATTCGACATAACCAATGTTAACAGAGTTGACAACCGTGATATTAATATTGGATGACCCATTTTGAAGACTTCCAATGACACGCGGGACATGTGCCACATTTCAATCATTAGTTATGTCCTTAGTCCTTGACGCATGAAAAATATTTCAATTTTAACGTATTTACATTTAATTTCACAATAACGATCATTAGAATGATGTAAAATATTTCTGACTCACCTTTTGAGGTAGAAATTAAGTTCATTCCATATTGATAACATTTTTCATATTTTCTAAGGAACAATCAATGGTTAGATGATATAGAAGAAAAGCTTAATTACTATATGATCAAGTAGAATAATGAAGCTCCAAATAAGTTGTTCTTGATTTATTTCTAAGTAACAGGAATACTCGAATGCAAACGTTATAACAATGGTCATCTGGAGATGCTGATATATTCAACACACGCAGATGTGCAACATACAATCAAGTTCATCATCAACTATAATATAGCGCCTGCTCTATCGAGAAGCTGGCACCTTCAATCATGATTGTTGATGATGTAATTACAGATGAGATGATTGCCTTCGTAGCAAGTAGGCCTGCGTGTCACATCTCTCGGCCTGCGCTGACTGTTTCGTCCCTCTGATTAATCAGGCCCGAATGATAATCTTCTCTCTACGCAATTGGATCGATTCACAAGATAACGTTCAATAATTCATCATTATCCAGTTAGAGATAGAGTGAGATTATTGTCACATTTCCATACCACCATAAGTTTCAATCCTTCAATAATTCATGTATCCTATACTATTAAACGAGCAATTTCTAAACTTGAATTTTGAAAAAACACTTTTGGAGTAAAATGCACTTACTTTTGTAGTGATGAACGTTTCGACCTGTTGTTGGTTACATCTCTAGTTTTTTCAAGAGAAAAAAGAGAGATTTATAAAAAATCTAACCTCTCTAATTTCGAGCTAAGAATAATAGTTATCTTCACTTCAAATTTCAACTGAAAATTTAGGTTTAGAATTCAAAGTTCAAATTTGAACTGAAATTCAAACTCCATTGTATAAACACACTTTACATATTCAATAATACAATATTCAAAATATAATACAGATGATCCGTTTGGAGCTTAAACAAGAAAATGGATGAAAATAGAATACTACAAGATAAAATGAAGAAAATTATTATGTAACGTGAAACATTTTTTTACAGTGATGAAATTCGTAGATTCTGCTCCTCTATATTTTCTGATTGGTTTGTTTGATGGTTTCTCTGTTCATATGTTTCTACGGTCTACATCGTTTCTTTCGTTTCTACGATCATGAAAAGAAAGACAAATTAATAATTTCAGATCTGTTGCATTTTTCAAATACTACTATGGAAAAGAAACGTTGATATGGAGTTCTTAAAGATTAGTATGAAATGGAGTCATTGAAAGTAATAAACCACTGGGAAAATTAAGATGAAGCATCAGCTGAAACCGGGTGAAAGTTTGCTTTTGATTCGGGCGTCAGCTGTAAACAGGAAGGAAGGAAAGAAAGGCGTCGAGGAGTCGGTTGAGCGTGGCTGAATAACACTGCTAATTGAATTTGTCACGCTCTTCAGATTTCAACACTTGTCGCCTGTGTCGTGGGTCGGGGGTGGAAGCAGCCAACTGCGTTTAAATAAGTTTTATTGCATTGACCGAACGTCGATTGTAGCAAACTTTTCCGGTTCAACCCATCAGATTAGAGAGGGGAGTGAAAGAGAAAGAAGCAAATAGGATTTGGTGGAACTAGGCCATAGTTAAAAAGGAATTGTTAGTTTACTGAAATACAGTAACTTTTAATTACGGAAAGCGCCGGCCATTTGCAAAGTAATGCCACTCATTAGTAGCGCACAAGTCCGATGTAAATATTATTTCTCTGAAACAGCGGCGGATTTACCGTCGTCCACGGACCCCAAAAGAAATAGTCCTTGGTAATAACTTATTTAAAGTCGGACCCGTTTTGAGGAGGGGGTGTGGTCCAGAGGGGTTGCTGCAGTGAACGCTTTGTTGCGAACAAAAACCGGCTCATTATTTGCAGCGTTTGCTTCGTCGCGACGCTCCTGCAGCGTCCTCGTCCTTTTTTCTCGAACAATTCGACGACTCAGGCCTCTTCCGATCGTCAATAAATCAACCGGTGATTTGTTGACAGAAAAATCCAATTCACTTCGCACGCGATTTCGCAACGTCTTGAAAATGTTGTAGACTAAGCGTTCCTAAGTGTCGTTGACCTGAGAGGATGCACACAGAGTCTAGGGTTCTTTCTTCCTCTTTTTAAAATTTTAAAACTATTAAGCCAAACCCTTTTTTAATGTGAAGTATTTGAATCAAATGTTAAATTATCTGTGAACTCAGTGCTGTCAAAGAGTTCGTAATTTGTAACTATTCCCCATAAATATATCTTTAATTCGGAAAGGAACTTATAAGAATCTGGATCACGCGCTAGCCCAGCAGTGACGAAAAGGAGCCTACCTAATTAATTATTGGAAATAATTAATCAATCCACGAGACCGTCAAGAACTTCAGTTCAGTGAGTGATAAGTCAAACGAGCTCGTTTTAGGTTTTCTACGTACAGTGGGGGAATTAATAAAAAAGCGCTATTCAAATTAACTTGAATTAAATAAAAAGTCACCACGTGTTGTATAATATCACATAGTTCATAAGAACATTTTATAAATTTACTAGCTGTACCCTGCCACGCTTCGCAGTGGCACATTGTGATTGAATGTTTATTTTTTTTTCTGTGGCCCCCACTATATATAAAATATGTGTTGGGAAACCACAAATATTATGCTTGTTAAATAAATTATGAACATCTGTGTTATGTGAGCTGTTAAATCTGGTTTATTGTGCAATTACAAAACTAAAAGGAAAAATAATGTTTATGTGAGAAATAAAATGAAAAAAAGCAAAATTTTTAGAAAAAAGAAATTAAAATGAGTAAATGAATACCTATATATAAAATAGAAAATTATTGATGGAAAATAATTAGATTCTAAAAGAAAAAAATATTTGAGAATAGTCTCTTAGAAGGATTGATAAAAAAATGAATTAATAATATTCATAATATCTAGTTTGTAATAAGGTCTTCACTATAATTTATTCTATTTTCAATTATCCAAGTTTTTGTTTTTGCTTTAAATATATTAACCAGTACCATTTCCTTGATGTCCATTGGCAGCCTGTTGTAAATCTTCGGTCCTAAGTATGTGACTGTTCTCTGGGCGGCAGTTGTTGTCATCCTGGGGACTGCTAGATCAATATTCCTTCTTCGCGTGCTGTGGGTGTGGTCCATGTTGAGAAAGAACTGCGGGTTTTTCCTGATGAATGTGAGTAATTTGTGAATGTAAATTTGTCGGATGCTCAGTAGTTGGAGCTCTTCATATAGAGAATCTGAAGGGTAGAGTGGATGTTTCTGTCCCATTATTCTGAGGATGAGTTTCTGGACTTTAAAAACAGGATTGATATGGCAGAAATACGTAGCTCCCCATGCCAGGATTCCATATCTTGCTATTGACTCTACCAATGCGTGATATACAATTTTTAACGTATCCAGTGTGAGTATCTGTCGGAGTTGAATGAAACTGTAAACCAGTTTCCTGAGTTTTGTTGTTTGCTGTATGATGTGTTTGTCCCACCAAAGTAAGTCGTCTATTATAACTCCTAAATATTTTATATTATCTGTTCGTTCTACTGATGGACAATTGCAGTCTATGCGATTTATTTTGCAGTGATGTAACTTGATTGTATTTCGTACAGGTTTTTTGGAGTCCGTCAGTGAAAATGCTAGAAATTTAGTTCTTGATTTATTTCTAAGTAACAGGAATACTCGAATGCAAACGTTATAACAATGGTCATCTGGAGATGCTGATATATTCAACACACGCAGATGTGCAACATACAATCAAGTTCATCATCAACTATAATATAGCGCCTGCTCTATCGAGAAGCTGGCACCTTCAATCATGATTGTTGATGATGTAATTACAGATGAGATGATTGCCTTCGTAGCAAGTAGGCCTGCGTGTCACATCTCTCGGCCTGCGCTGACTGTTTCGTCCCTCTGATTAATCAGGCCCGAATGATAATCTTCTCTCTACGCAATTGGATCGATTCACAAGATAACGTTCAATAATTCATCATTATCCAGTTAGAGATAGAGTGAGATTATTGTCACATTTCCATACCACCATAAGTTTCAATCCTTCAATAATTCATGTATCCTATACTATTAAACGAGCAATTTCTAAACTTGAATTTTGAAAAAACACTTTTGGAGTAAAATGCACTTACTTTTGTAGTGATGAACGTTTCGACCTGTTGTTGGTTACATCTCTAGTTTTTTCAAGAGAAAAAAGAGAGATTTATAAAAAATCTAACCTCTCTAATTTCGAGCTAAGAATAATAGTTATCTTCACTTCAAATTTCAACTGAAAATTTAGGTTTAGAATTCAAAGTTCAAATTTGAACTGAAATTCAAACTCCATTGTATAAACACACTTTACATATTCAATAATACAATATTCAAAATATAATACAGATGATCCGTTTGGAGCTTAAACAAGAAAATGGATGAAAATAGAATACTACAAGATAAAATGAAGAAAATTATTATGTAACGTGAAACATTTTTTTACAGTGATGAAATTCGTAGATTCTGCTCCTCTATATTTTCTGATTGGTTTGTTTGATGGTTTCTCTGTTCATATGTTTCTACGGTCTACATCGTTTCTTTCGTTTCTACGATCATGAAAAGAAAGACAAATTAATAATTTCAGATCTGTTGCATTTTTCAAATACTACTATGGAAAAGAAACGTTGATATGGAGTTCTTAAAGATTAGTATGAAATGGAGTCATTGAAAGTAATAAACCACTGGGAAAATTAAGATGAAGCATCAGCTGAAACCGGGTGAAAGTTTGCTTTTGATTCGGGCGTCAGCTGTAAACAGGAAGGAAGGAAAGAAAGGCGTCGAGGAGTCGGTTGAGCGTGGCTGAATAACACTGCTAATTGAATTTGTCACGCTCTTCAGATTTCAACACTTGTCGCCTGTGTCGTGGGTCGGGGGTGGAAGCAGCCAACTGCGTTTAAATAAGTTTTATTGCATTGACCGAACGTCGATTGTAGCAAACTTTTCCGGTTCAACCCATCAGATTAGAGAGGGAAGTGGAAGAGAAAGAAGCAAATAGGATTTGGTGGAACTAGGCCATAGTTAAAAAGGAATTGTTAGTTTACTGAAATACAGTAACTTTTAATTACGGAAAGCGCCGGCCATTTGCAAAGTAATGCCACTCATTAGTAGCGCACAAGTCCGATGTAAATATTATTTCTCTGAAACAGCGGCGGATTTACCGTCGTCCACGGACCCCAAAAGAAATAGTCCTTGGTAATAACTTATTTAAAGTCGGACCCGTTTTGAGGAGGGGGTGTGGTCCAGAGGGGTTGCTGCAGTGAACGCTTTGTTGCGAACAAAAACCGGCTCATTATTTGCAGCGTTTGCTTCGTCGCGACGCTCCTGCAGCGTCCTCGTCCTTTTTTCTCGAACAATTCGACGACTCAGGCCTCTTCCGATCGTCAATAAATCAACCGGTGATTTGTTGACAGAAAAATCCAATTCACTTCGCACGCGATTTCGCAACGTCTTGAAAATGTTGTAGACTAAGCGTTCCTAAGTGTCGTTCAACTGAGAGCAAGCATATCACTTCCGAGTCAAGATTGGAAATCTTCGCCCTCTTTTGCACAAACTACGGAATAATAAAGGGTGACAAATTGATTCTGCTCGTATTCGACAAGCCACTGTTCTATCACTTATTTTACTAATCTCAATCGGCTGTTGTCGATTTTTTTGCATCCAAAATGCTCGGAATTTGTTTCAGACCCAACAACAATGTGGATTTTGTGAAAAATCTGTTTGAATGGTTGAAAAATGAGTTGGCATTGGACATCTGCGTTACAAGAAGAAGATGAAAGATCATACATATTCAAACTACTAGCTCTGTGAACAGTAGACCTCGCGCAGTTAAAAACTACAGACGTGTCGGCAAGATATCGGTGTGTGAACAACTAATGGCTGTTTGAGTTGTATCGACAATAATTATCAATATTAATTATAGGTTTTAGCATTACAATGCTAATAATTTGTTGTAAACAACTGTGCTACTATCATTAAAAGCTTATCCAGTTGAAAGCAGAGAAAATGATGAGCTACTTCGAGGTATCAATATTGCATGCCTTCCAATAATTAATAGTCCACACGACAGCTGATTTTTTACCAAATTACATTGGATGCAATATCATTGCATGCAATTAATAATCCACTCGACAGCTGATTTATGATGAATAATTCTATAATAATACTATGATTTATATAATAATAATATTATGATTTTTACGGTACTATTGGGTACTATTGGCGTTCGAAGGAGACTCCTTTTCCCTTTTATTGTATACTTATCCTTGAAAAATGAAAAATTTCAAGAAAAACCTTCTTTATACGTCGACGCGCAATTTAAAAAGGAACATACCTGTTAAATTTCATGGAAATCTACCGCGTCTCGCCGTATATGCGGAACATATAAATATACAAACGTCGACTTGAATCTTAGACCTAATTTCGCTCTGTCAATAATAGGCCTATTGAAATGAAACACTCAATTGATTCAATACCTTTTTTATATTATTATTGACAGGACACTTCTCGTCATGAGGCAATTTTTGAGTGCCAAAATAAATTAAATTAAGTTACTTGTGAATGGCCTTAGTATTGGAGTTCGTCGTGTCAATTGGAAAGGGAATCAAGTATTCTTAAATATATTGAGTAGGCCTTCTTGATATCATACACATCAATATATTTGGCTATAACGAATTTGTGAACGAATATTTTTCAACTGATCATTCAAAGAATATCTGAGTTCATCTATCAACTCTGAGAAAATCCAAGGCTTCATGAACTCTCAATAGATAGTCTTCTAGATGAAGTTTCCAGAGATGAACTTTCAATATGTTCAATCATCTTCTTCTTCTTCATGTACCTTCTCCATGTCGGAGGTTGGCTTTCATGATGACAATTTCTCATTCAATCATATTCATATTATTTGACTAGCCGTCAGGCTCGCTTCGCTCGCCATATCCGTCTAGCCAGGGGACTCCGCCCCCTGGACCCCTGACTGGATCGTCCAAAAATGAGATCAGCGGGCTCGCTTCGCTCGCCTGCATGTAGACCTCAGTGGAACCTCTGTACCGAATTCTGGACCCCCGACTGGATTGTCCAGAAATGAGATCAGCGGGCTCGCTTCGCTCGCCTGCATGTAGACCTCAGCGGAATCTCAGCGGGTAATTTGAACGTATTATGTCAATTTGATCTAAAAAAACACCTGTTACTATATCGGGGTATCTTTGGCGAACAAAATTCTTCCACCTTAGCTAAACCTGTGTACTGAATTTTTTTTAAATATTTCCATCAATTATTGAAAAAGGTGAGGAAACGCAGAAAAGCTGAGAAAACGCTAATTTTGGCTAACTGGATGAATTGGTATTTAGGGGGTCCTGGATAAATGCATTTCAATCTTCAACTTGGTGCCAACAAAGTCAACTCAACTTAATGCCAACCTGACAAAATTTTTAGTTTAGTTACCAGAACAACTGTTTCGAAGAGGTACTCTCTCTAGATTATAGTTATGTATTAACATATGGTATGGCCTTTTTTCAATTATAATTAAGAGAATAAGAAGAATATATATGCTAAAAGACGAACTTTGAACCCTTAAAAACCACCCTTAGAGTTAAAATATTGCCAAAAGATTTTTAGTGCGCCTCTAAAGGACCAACTGAACATACCTGCCAAATTTGAACGTTTTTGGTCCGGTAGATTTCTAGTTCTACGAGTGAGTGAGTCAGTCAGTGAGTGAGTGCCATTTCGCTTTTATATATATAGATAAACAATCCATCAGTCAACAGTTACATAAAATAATATTTGATGAGCTGAAAAAATAATGATCAGCGTTTGATGAAAAATAGTGGGTTAGAATAAAACACAAAAGAATTGACACTCAATTTTTTCTCCTAGTTTCAGAAACCATAAACATTATCGGATAAGTAATAAATAACATTTCCTCAATGCTTTCTGGTTTCTGCTCTAACAAGCGATATAAGTAAAGACTATCTACTAACCGTTGGTAACTTGTCATAGTGCTCAGCTCAGTCGGTTTTTTCAAAGTGTGAAGTGTGAGAGTAATCGGTCACGACTGAGTAGATCTTCTTTCCGTTGGCTGACAACTCAAGATAGAGAAGTGCAAGAAACTCGCTATTTACAGAAATAATACGAGACGGACCCACCTGTCAGCCCTTCCCTGTCCCTCCACAACACTCACCCTGCCACACTCTGACCCCCTCAACAACGGAAACACTTCTCGCTTTTTCTGTCTTCGGATTTTCTGGAGAGCATCGAAGCTCTTCTACAAAAATAACTGACACTTCCATACAATAAGAAAAATAACTCCTTCCTCTTTCCTCGATTCTATTTTTATGCGCTCAACTGAGCATATCCCCACCACAACAGCAGCCCAACAGTGTTAATCTTTGTAAAAAGTCAGCTCACAACATCTCAATTTGTCACGGAGTTGGGGTGAGAGTAGATGAAAACTCGAATTTTATTTTGGGGTATCGTGATTGAAATGTCGAGACAATGGATTTTAAAGTATAGCGAGAGATCAAGAAGTGTTAATTTTTGGAAAACTTCAGCTAACAACCATGCATTGAATTTGTCACGGAGTAGGGGTGCGAGATTATAAAAAGCAACTCATTCTATTTCAGGGCATTGTGCTTCAATTCTTGGGACAATGACGTTCCCCTTTGAATCATATCTAGCAGCCAGATCAGAAAGTTAATCTTTTTGCTCACAATTCATTTTGTCACTCATGAAGTTGAGGTAGAAAATGATCTAAAAAGTGATAAGGAAATTGGTAAGTAAGATTTTACTGTGGATCATCAAGGTTTATTGCCAAGATAATTAATTTTCAAATTTGATCATTTAGGTCATTGGAGATCACACCACTAGCAATGCTATTCATCCTGATCAATATTATACCAATATTATACTCTACTAGCAGGGCACCCGTGCTTCGCTACTGGAATTAGAGGATGAGATTATTTTTGTGAAATATCTATAACTAAATTTTTCGAATTACATTGCTGACAATTTTATAATAACAGCTGTTAATTCTCTCTCTTCCATTCTCTTTCGTTTTCAACAAACGATGGAAATTTCTGTTTCAATCAGCTGCCACTCAGATGATCGTTTTTCCTCTCAAGTTACCTCAGAGATGAGGCTCAATTTTTTGTATCCCAAACATACCATTTGCTAGGAGCATCTTATGATTTACCCTCTATCGGCAATAAATAAAGAAATTAGGCCACAACTTGGCATGAAAATTATTGAATCCAATTATTTGAATAATTGATTATGATATTAATTGATGTGTTGGAAGTGCTCTGTAGAATAGTAGACTAATTGCTGCGAATTTTGTGGAATACTGGAAGGGGCTTAAGATTCGACCTCGACTTTATTCCTTGGAAATTGATATTTCCCGACAGCTATCAACTTAGCAGTGATCATGTTATTTTTGCTTTTGTTTGATGCAATTGGAAATTAAATTCCAAATTAAGTTCATTTGGAATTTGTTGACTCTGGTATCCATGGATCTCTTGATTATTCTGGAATTTTTGGCATAGCCTATCGCTTACTTTTCGTTTCACTTATCCAAAAGTGTAAAAGCAGCCAGTCCAATGATTCTTTCTTCCATGGAATTCCATTTATAATAGTTAGTATAAAATTTATGGTGGCTGATTTCTCTTGTCCTAAACTATACTATCATAAATAATAATGTGGGATCATTTTAATGTGAATTCGCATAAATCTGAATAAAGTTTATTACCATTATATGATTTATTTCTTTAATCTCCGCTTGGAACCAAAATAAAGGGGTGAAAATTTGGATTTGAATTAACATGTAACTCAATTTAATTTGTATTAGTCCAGGCAACGAATGCTCAAATTATATGTATAGAGGAAGAAGTTTGGAACAATAATGCTTGGTATCATGCAAGCACAAGCAAACTTCTAATCACTTTTGTTAATGTTAAACTATTCTCAATCTGTAATTCAAGCTTTACATCTGCACTGTCAAACTATATATTTTATTATATTATATTTCCACTTTTTCAATTCGTCTTCTGAGTTCGATTATTTCTTGAGCCTGTCAATTATTGCGTCTGACACGTTCTATATTATCAAGAACCCATCAAGTACGATCATTGAAATAATCGATTCAACCTGGATATTGGAACAGATCTAAGTGGATGTAGTGTGTGGAGTCAGATCAAGATTACCTTTTCTCTGTCCTTACCTGCTCATTGTCACGTGGTATTTTAGCACCACAAAATATTTTTGAAATGAACTATTGAGCTTTAATAGAATCATAAAATAGAAAGGAAAGATAGCCTAGTCAAAGTACCACTCAAGTAAAATTGAATGTTATTAGTGATAAAGAGTAATCATATTATCCAAAGCGATAAGAAAATCATGCAAAATTGTAATTCAACAATAATGAGGATTCATTGGCAGAATTAAAAATTATAAAGTGGCTTATTTATTATTAGCAGATCATAAAAAATAAAAGTTTGCATGTACATTTGAGGTTAGAATTCTTTGTTTTTGTTTTGAATGAATCAGTCGATCTAGGATAAATTGACAGTTCTTTGAATCGATACCTAACAAATCAGCTGATTGCTCGATCAACCAGTATAAATTGAATTATAAAGTTTACTCACAAAATATGTATTATATACACTAGGGAAGGTTTATGTAAATAAATAGGGACAACTATTATTGCTGCATGAGTATTTATTGCAATCTAAAAAAGTATGAAAACCAAGAGTACACAAAGCTCATATAAAAAATTAAATGTACACTACTTTATAGTATCGTATATCAAGATTTATTTATTGGAATAATCTAAGACAATCACTCCATTTATTCACATAAAAACTTTTTATTTATCTTTCTATAACAAACTTGGAGAAACCCTGAATCTGAAGTAACCAATTATATTGAGTCTCACTAAAATTAGAAAACCAATCAGAAGGAAGCTTACAAATCATTCAAGGAAGAAAAGAAATTTTTCTGAAAATCATTTCTCTTTGGCTTGTGATCCCGATCTGTGAGGACACACATGGAAATTAGGGTTCTTTCTTCCTATTAAATTTTAAAATCATCAAGCCAAACCCTTTTTTAAATGTAAAATATTTGTAATTAATGTTTGTTTATCTGTGAACTCAGTGTTGTTAAAGAGTTATTAATTGTAATCTGTTCACATAAATATATTTATAATACTGAGAGAAATTTATAAGAAATCTGGACCATGCACAAGCCCAGCAGAAATGAAAAGGACCTGCATAATTAATTATTGGAAATAATTAATTTACTCTACAAGACCTTCAAGAACATCATTACTGTGAGTGTTAGTTCAAACGAGCTCATTTTTAAAGGCCTTTTAATAGTGAACTGGGGAATTGATCAAAGCGCTATATAAATTAATTCAAGTTTAAAAAAATTGCAACGTGTTGAGTGCTATCATATAGTCTATAAGAACGTTTTATGAATTTATTTGATTTATGTAGGAAGCTTACTTCCATGCACGGCACGAACTCATAAAAATCCTGAGATCATTGAATTGTTAATTATTATTTGCTCATTGATTAAAGTATGTCATGTTAACCCTAGCTTACTACCGCTACATAAATTTTACGTGCAGCGGCAATTTTTCGTCCGCCATTTCTACAATCGCCACCACAGACACTTCCCACGCCACAAGTGCTTCCTCCAGTTAGTTGGCCTGATATTGGCATAGTGGAAGGTTCGGTTCGCGTGCGTTTTGTGTCGATTTTATCGTATTATTCAAACCTCTCATGTAAAGTTTACGTATAGGTAGTAACTGAGGGTATCTGATAACGGCACTCCTACATAATGAGCAGTCATTGCAGACAGCTTTTTGAGTGACATTCCAGTGTCCTTGATGTCTTAGTTAGATCAATTCATTTCAGTTAGTCCTGTTCCTTTTTAGTAGTAGGTTTAGTTCATTTTAGTTAGTTCATTTAGTTGCTGTTAGTTAGTTCATTTTATCTATTTAGTTGATTGGTTAGTTCATTTCAATTACTTATTCTACTTCACAATGAGTGAAAAAACATTTCTGAATGAAGAAGAAATTATTGATGAAATAAGTTATGATGATGAAGTTGAGATTGAAGAAAGTGATGGGTATGACAGTGATGCTGACCCGGGATATTTTCCACAAGAAATTGAAAATGTTTATGATGAAATATTAAATGATATTGGAGATTTGAATATCGAAGATAGTGCTATTCAAAACAAGGAGAAAAGAATGGGAATAGACATTACACTAGAGCCTTCTACAACGAAATCATTGACTTATAAGAAAAGGAAAGAAATGGACATCACTGAGCCATCTACTTCGAAATTATCAAATAGTAAGAAAGGAAGAAATCTTCTCATTCTGCAACATCAAAAACATCCAGTGATAGGGGGGTGTTGAGTAGAAATAGGGGTCCTCTACAAATGAATAATAATGTTGATTTAACTGATAATTTGGAAGTCCAGCACTCTCTTATTGTACAACCGACGGTTGAAACTTTAGATGGTAAAGACAATTTTGTGTGGAAAACTAAGTGTGAAAATCAATATTATATGTGAGAATGATATTATTGATCAATATTATTGTGTCTCATTTCATCCACTGAATATTGCCTCTTATAATATTGACAAAAGGTTTTTTGGCTTCACAGTCAAGATCAGAACTATAAAAATTTATAAATCTAAACCCAATTCTACCCTGGAATCATGTTTTGAGTATAAATATATTTGATGAATATATCAAAGAGATTATTTTTAGCAGGAATTTTCTTTATAGAAGTATACTAGCCCAAAGAAAAAAAACAAGACTTGTACGTAAAATTTACGTATAGGTAGTAAAACAGGCATATCAAAACACGGTAGTAATCTAGGGTTAAATCTATAGACCGAACAGGTTTTAAATTGTAGAATTCTGAATTGACTTGAAGTCCATGTATCAGTATTAAATACAAATTTATAATTTTTAAAGCTCACAACTGTGAATGCTATTAAGCCTTGTGATAATTATTCAAATTATAGAGGAGAATTTATTTAAAGAAAATTATAGATATAAGAATATTTTATATATATTATTTTATGGGAATATATTTCATGTTTTATATCAGCATACAAAATCATAAAAGTTTTTATTATATTCTTATTCATCTCGTGATATACAGTTTGAGCTGTCTTGGTACCAAGAAATATTCGTCAGCAGCACATAAAATTAGTGAATCAATTAATATTGATCTTATTAAGAGCATTCATTACTTATCATCCTTTGATGATAGTCATACTGGTTCGCCAGAAAAATCATATTGATAATTATATTAATAAGGTTCCAGTTATATCATATAAGGATCCAGAGAACTTCAAGAACTGGCATTGTAAGTTCTAAGGAATTTCAAAAGGATAAATTGGTGAATACCTGTATTTATGACGAGCGTTTTAAAAATCAACTAGAAAAAACCATAGTTGGTCTTCATTATTCTCGATTGGATACATGGTTACTGGTAACCAACTATCTTTTTGACATTGGTATTCTTCAAGAACTTCACGGAAGCAACGGTAAGAATTAATGATCACCAGTCATTGAACCCTGTGGTGATTGATCATATTTGGAAAATTCATGCACCTACCACTGAGCTAGAGCTGCGGTTTGAACCCAGCAATTTTGTGGGCCGGACGGCCTAAACTTTTTGCGAATTTATGTGGAAAATAGGGATTTTAGCAACCGCTCTTATAAATATCAAAAATACCGCATCACCTCTAAAGGGTTTGCAATTTACCACTTTACACAATGTCACCCAACAAGTGGGGCAAAAATCTACTGTCTTTACATCATATATCAGCTTTTATCTGTTACCAACTTCGACTTGGGAGCGAATTCGTCGACTGTATAGCAGATGCAGCTGGAAATCATATAATTTCCTACAATAGAGCATAAAGCCCGACAAGACTCTGTTCTCGAATTATATTCCGAATGATATCTGGTCTTAGTACCCTATCTTAATCCTTCGGAACTTATTAGAGACGCAGTCCCGTAAATTATCTACATCGGGATTTTTGCTCGACCTGTATGAGTTTGTATGCTGTTCCATCACAGGTAATAGTTTTAAGATATCCGTATTCGATGTTTAGCAACCGCTACACTACTTTTAAAAATTTTTATCATTATACAATCTGTCATAAGAAGAATCAAGGGTGAGCGAGTGTTTACGCCTCCCGCGATTCAGACGATTGTATCGAATCTTGTAGTGACTCAATCAGTCTGGTATTCACTCAGCGTCCACACACGCATTTTCAGAATTTCTAACCTCAATACTGGTGACTCAGTGCAAGATTCATTATACGTGTGTCGTCCTATCCTTGGAGGCGATAGTAACTCCCCCAGGAAGAGCACCACACAATTTGGCTCGCAACGTGAGGCATTCAAAATACAGCACTACACAATTTGGCTAGTAACGTGGGACTATTTGTACTCCACACAAGATTCATTATACGTGTGTCGACCTATCCTTGGAGGCGATAGTAACTCCCCCAGGAACAGCACTACATATACAACTAAATTTGCCACATGTGTCTGGCTAAATTTCAAATTATACGGCTTGACCGATTATTTAGGTTGCCGACCAGTAAGTATCATAGAGCCTAACCTCAAAAATTCATTATTTTATATAATTAAATAAATAGCAATAATATTCTTTTCTATTTGGCTGTTCGAAACAGTAGCCAGGATACCCGTTATTATCTAATCTCTAGTTTGTTGATATCGCACCCGGCGATAACAAAGCAGCTGTTTGCTTGAGACCTATAAAATCTTTACCTTTAGCGATTTTGCCAGTTATTCAAAATATTCTGTTATAAATATTATATGAGTGAATTTCCTATAAAGAGAATTTGAGTCTGATGTTGTATGACGCATAATAAACAAGTCAGACCATTTTTCTTGATTCAGGAGAAGCTTGAATTTGGAAATATTATGTTTAGAGAATATTCTTATAGCTTTTGAAGATTTATTTGGAATGTTTAAATTAGATTTGAATGATCTAGAAGATATTAATGCTTCTTTTGGGAACTGAACTATCTGAACTGTATGATCAGATAGACAGTTATCAATTATCACGTTTTTACATCTCCTTTTATCAATTTCCGTGCCTGAAGCTATATTCAGCATGTATAATGCATGTCTGAGAATTATACGCGAGCCTAGTTGCATTTTTTGTAAAATGGAGAGACAGACCATAGGAGTCGAGCAAACCACTCAAACTTGAACAATGTGATGTTTCTCTAAGCGTATCGATGTTAAAATCTCTAGTTAATACATTTGTATCTTGGGAATTTTCTAGATCATGAATCCAGCACACCATTTAGATGTTCAAAAAATAGATTCAATGATAGTTTGGAATTTTTAGGTGATCTATAGACGTTTATGATTATGAGGTTCAAATCTCCAGTAATTTTTGCACTGCAGCAATCAAAAGATTGTTCAAGATTGAATTTTTCAAAATCTTCTATTGATACGAAATTTAAATCATTCCTAGCAAGGATGCAAGAACCTCCTATTATTTTTTCAGGTCTACAATAATATGAAATAAGTTTGCAATTATGAAACTTATGCAATAGAAATAAATTACTATCATTAGCCCAGTGCTCTGTCAGACAGATTATATGTGGCCTAATTGTTAATGTGTCAATGAATAAATTAGCTTCATCTAATTAATTGCTCTGAGTGATTCCCTGTGTGTTCCAATGCATTAGATTAAAATGATTCTGTTTGTTTTGTTGATTAGGCGCAGACTTGGTCTCAGACATTGCATTTAGATTTTCGCGAATCCTAAAAAACTTAAATTAAGACTATTGTAAGACATATCAGGAGACAAACTTTCCACAACATTGTCACTGCAGTCTGAATTGAACTCCGAAGTTGCTGTTCAATTTCTGTTGAGTTCACATCAGCTGTAAACTTGTGCATTGGTAAGGGCGTGTCATGATGGGGACCAATCCTAGAGTATTCCAATGAGTCAGAAACATGGGCTGCATCGACTCCTGCTGGTTCTCCGATCTCCGCTGATCTGTTCTTGTCACGTCCTTTTGTAGAATCCCCTGCAAACTTCATAAAATGATTTGCAAGCATCACTTTACCTCGTCGAACTACGATCATCGATTTGTAATATGATAATAAACAATCTATGAATGGTTAGCAATGTTAGTAATACCTATCAATCTTGTCAACCTGATCTGAAAAGTGACCTAGTCTGAAAGAATTAATAGTTTTCAAGTTGACAAACAACCTTTGATATATGCTGTTTAACAGACAAAAGCACATCAGCAAAAGAAATAATTAGTAAAGCCTTTCAACAAAACTGTTGTTCAGAACAAATCAATCTGAACGACAAGCTAACTCTGAATGTAGTTGCATTTAATGTGGCTGGAATACAGAATAAATTGAATGATGCAAATTTCTCAAATTTCCTTCAGAATTACTATATTTTTCTCCTCTTTGAGATGTTTATCGAAGATGAAAATAGCACTCTTCTAGTTGAGAAAAAGTTTCCCCAATTTGGAATGATTTGGATTCCTGCTACCTGCTAAGAGCTACATGCTACGGTAGAGCAAGTGGAGGAGAAATTTATGGAGTGAAAAGAGGAAATAATTATTTGATTCATCCCAAGTTTGTTAAAGTCGAAAATAATTATATTGTGAGAATCAAAATTGAATCTTGTATTATGATTAGTATATTGCCAGTTTATTTGAATTGTAATCACTGGATGCGTGATTTCAACAGGAGGGATTTTATCCAGGAGGTATTTGAGCAACTGGAAGGACAGAATATTATGCTTATAGTTGATGTAAATGAGAGGATGAGCAATGAGCAAACACTAGATAGGGAGCTGATTATAGGTACACATTGTCTGCAGACCTTCCATAGAAACTCCAAGGATTTACTCCTAAACCGAAATGGAAAAATGCTGCTTGAATTGTTTGAGAACTTTGGTCTGATTATTTTGAATGGACGCTCGGTGGGCGATAAACATGGTGAATTCACATTCTTGGGTCATCAAGGATCTTCTGTGATTGGCGTATGTACTGTATCTTTGGAACTGCTGAGCTGTCTATCGGATTTCGCAGTCATCCCAGCTGTATTTTCTGACCATCAACCTAAACAAGCAACTATAAAAATTGCAGGAGCAGGAAGACAATCCAAAAACATATTGCCAATTAGACCGAAGCTGGAATGGGTCTCATCAAGAAGAGCTGAATACCGGAGGCGGCTACAGGAAGTGATTGAAAGGAAATATATCTGGAATATTGACTTGGAAGATGACTGGTGCTATCTTATTGAAGCTGTTAATAAAAGTCATCACTTGCATGGGTGGCAGCAGGGAAATGTTCAAGGAAATTCAAGGATGCAAGCTGAGTGGTTCGACAAAGAATGCCATAGAAAAAGAAAAGAAACCTTCAAATTACTAAATGAGTACAGAAAAACTGATTCAGATGCTATAAAGAGGCAGTACAATCACGCGAAATCGGAATACGAAAGACTCTGTGGAGAAAAGAAAATGGCCTACTGGAAGAAATGTGCAGATAGTTTTCAGACGGTGAGAGACTCCAGAGATTTTTGGAAACTGGTTAGGCAACTGAAGAAGAAGCAACATATGGCAGGAGCAAGTATTTCTTTGAAAGACTGGGTGCAGCAGCATTTCAAGCTTTTGTTGAATCCAATAGTACTGGCTGATAGAATGTTGTATCCTGAACCCTATGTGCGTGATGACTTTCTAGATGCACCGTTTCGAAAGGAGGAACTAGATAAGGTGATTCTTCACGTGAAGGATGGCAAAGCCCCAGGCGAAGACAGAATTCCATACGAATTTTACAAGAATGCTCCAACAGTATTCATGAACAGATTGTTGGAAGTCTTCAATAGCATCTACAACTTCTCTCATGTCGTCCCACAGGACTTCCATACTTCGATTGTGTTTCCAATCTTCAAGAAAGGTGATCTGTAGTTATATGGGAATATCGTTTGGTAATACTGGAGCAAAACTGTTTACTGGTCTCATCTTTGAGAGGCTGAAAACGTGGATCCATCATCACAACATCCTGAACGAGTTCCAGGCGGGTTTCAGAAAGAACTACTCAACAGTGGACAATATCTTCAGTTTGATGGCCATTATTAAAATGCACCTAGCAGTTAAAAGGCAGAAAGTCTATGCCTTTTTTGACGATTTTTCGGCTGCATTTGATAGAGTGGGAAGGCATAGAGTGTCTATTTTTCAAACTATCGAAAATTGGTTTATCAAAGAAGATGATAAAGATTATTCAGAGGATATACAGCAACACATCAGCCAGGGTATGGAAGTCTGAAGGTCTGTCTTAGATTTTTCCAAAGACAGGTGTCAAGCAAGGCTGTTTACTTAGCCCGATTCTGTTCTTACTCTTCCTCAATGACATAGAGGACTATATGGAAGGAGGAATAAGACTGAATAACGTGTGCATTAAAATGCTTGCCTATGCTGATGATATTGTCTTGTTGGCATCAGATAAACTGAGTATGATCAGAATGATTAGAGGAGGACTGAGACTGGAGGACTATTGTAGAAAGTGGAACTTGCTGATTAATCTGGATAAGTCCAAAATCGTAATCTTCAGAAACGGTGGAAGGCAGGGGAGGCTTGAAAAGTGGTGTTTTGAGGAGAGGCCAATAGAGGTTGTTAACTGGTATAAGTATCTGGGAGTAAGATTGTCCACAAAACCATCATTAACAGAGCATTTTAGAGAAAAATCACTCTCAGCTGGCTATGAATCACTTCAATGATATTCTCCTTAATAATTCAGTAACATTCAAATCAAAGCTACAAATCTTCGATGCAGTAGGAAGGTCTGTAATTTCTTACGCAGCACAGGTGTGGGGAGGAAGAATCTATGAAGTTGTTGAAAGTATCCAGCGTTTCTTCCTTAAGAAGGTATACTGTCTCCCATCATACACCCCCAATCAGGCTTTGCTTCTGGAGACCGGAGTCTGTCCAATCTTCCTGCATACAATAAGGCTACACCTTCAGTTTGTAAAGCGATGTTTGAATCTGCATGAAGTAAGATATCCATGTATGCTATTGAAATTGATGATTCGAAGAAAGCTATTTCTGTATGATGACTGGAGGATGCTGGATGACTTATTTGGCATTCCATGGGAGGAGATAGCAGCAGGTAGCTTGAAAATCGACCGGATTGGAAGTAAGCTGCGAGATCAACAGATGCAGCGGGTCGCCATGAGCCAGCGGTACACCATTCGCCGAGAGCTCAATCACTGCAATGATTACATTTCTCAAAACTCCAGCTTTCAATTCATCAAGTGGTTCTTCAAAGCAAGAAATGAATTGATCTGACTCAATAAGTATTCATTCAACGGGAACTGACTCTGCTCATTGTGCAATAGGAAGGAGGAGGAGGATGTCAAGCATTTCATTGGACAATGTCCCATACTCGTCGAGTTCAGGTGGCAATACTTTGGCAGGGCAGCATTGTCACGGGAAGATCTGAAGAACTACCTAAACGGAGATGACTGGCTAAAGATAGGTGCATACTGTGTTGGTGCGTGGGAATACAGACACTACTTGATTTCAGAGTTCAATGGATAGTGCGTTGTGAACTGTTGAATGAACACTAAGGAAAAATTATTTGAAAAACAAGAATGTGTAATTCTGTATGGAGTCTACTCATGAAAAACCTCACCCTGACGGTCGTTGACCAAGGGTTTAATGCTTGTTAACTAAAATTATGTTCTTGTATAAGATCATCTAGAAAACAATGCTAAAATAAAAGCAATTATCCATTCATTCATTCAGACATAAGCACCTGAATTTGGTAGGAAATATTACATAAATATTGCACGAGTATTTCATCAACCAATTTTTTCACACGGTTTGTGTGAATTAATAAATAAAATAAAATGAATAATAGAATAGAATGTGCCTTTATTATAAACATTTTGGAAACGATCTCCTGTTTTCTCATCAGTGCAAATGTTGATGGTTTGTGAGGTGATACATGGATTGTATGATGAGAGTAACAAAAATCAAGCATTGAAAATGTTGGAAAGTGAGTTTTGCTGGAATTTGAAGCCGGCCGGCCCTGAGCCCTGTCTACTCCTTGAATAGCCGCTGTGCTCTGGTTGATCGAGAAAAACTTGGAATTATTCCGGGCCCATGCATACATATTAGTTTGTAATATTCCACGGAAAAGTTTAACGAGTTTAGTTCGTTCGTATATATCATTCCAGCAAGACAGGAAAACACATCTTCGTCTTTATCTGTTACTGAGAGTAGGGGGTCCTTGGTCGGAGAAATAATATTCGTTTTGTAACAACACGAAAGTAGTGGCTACAGAAGCACGATGTAGAAGAAATCTTAAAACATGAATATTTCTATCTACCACTGAATGTTTACACGTTCGTCAGGGCTAATGGTTTTAATGACTTGATTGTTATCAGATTATTTCAGTTTTGATCCACAAGTGAAAAGCTCCCGTTTGATGGGAACTATGGAGAATATCTATGTGTTTATTGTTGAAGTATAGAGTGTGTATATTGTAGATTATTGAAGTTATTGAATATTGAACTTGATTTTTCATTTAGTTATGTTCTATCAATTCTAGTAATAAAGAAGGTTCAAAAAAATTACTAGATTTAAAGTGACGTCCAATTTGAATGGATGTCATTTGAAATGATATTTGTTCAGTCACTTGATTTTGTATCTTGTGAAATTAATGAAGAGAAGTGATGTGATGGTTGAATCAGTTCATTTGCAAACACTCTATTCTCTGTACGATTGATTGTTGATTCTTATTGATGTTGTATTCCATTTGAATTCATCATTTAATCTATAATATAAGGGAGATCCTTCAAAACACTCTGTACACTAATTGAAACTTACTAGTTAAAATAAAGTGATACATGTTATCCTATACATTCTATACTTTTATGAAGGTATCTTCTTATTCTAAATATTTTTTCAATCATTTTGCATCCATCGCTTCATGGATTCAATTTGTCTCTCAAGTAAAACAATTTCCTTAGATTATGGTACTTCAGAAATAGATTTAGATCATGTGTTATCGAGTTTTAAAAATAAACTTGATTTTTCATTTAGTTATGTTCTATCAATTCTAGAAATCAAGAATTAAGACTTATTCGTGAGGTTCAAGAAAATTACTAGATTTAAAGTGACGTCCAATTTGAATGGATGTCATTAAAAATGATATTTGTTCAGTCACTTGATTTTGTATCTTGTGAAATTAATGAAGAGAAGTGATGTGATGGTTGAATCAGTTCATTTGCAAACACTCTATTCTCTGTACGATTGATTGTTGATTCTTATTGATGTTGTATTCCATTTGAATTCATCATTTAATCTATAATATAAGGAAGATCCTTCAAAACACTCTGTACACTAATTGAAACTTACTAGTTAAAATAAAGTGATACATGTTATCCTATACATTCTATACTTTTCGATTGAAAATGAGTGGACGCTGAAAGCATCATTCCATTGGCTGTAGTCAATAAATACAACGTGTAGTAGTCTAAAAATAGCGTGATAAATCCCATCCATTGTTTCCACACTAACTTAAAAATTACAGCTCCAAGCTGTGAATCAGGCAGTGTGCTTTAGGGGATACACAGTTTTAGATGCCTTCCTACATTTTTACAATAAACTAAAAACTCATTATTTCTACATAATGTGCCTTACAGATTCAATGACAAAGTTTTTTAGAAATATTGTTCATTCAATTAAAATCCATGAAGAGAATTCTTCTTACTTTGATCACTGGGAATTTCTTCCATACGGAATCCATGTTGGCAGCGTAATTCAAAATGTCTCCTCTTGATGTAGTTACTAATCCTAGCAACCTCTTCCACGGATCACGATGCTGCATCTATGTTACAGTTGAGATTGGAATCACAAAATAATGAAGAAGATTTAAAAATCCTATTATATTAGGCGAGCAATCTCTGTATATCTGTATAAATCTATTTTTATATTTGCTGGTTATTTATCCTATACTATTGAACGAGCAATTTCTGTTTCTATGTTTATATGTTTGTATTTCACCGGATCTCGAAAACGGCTCTAACGATTCTCACAAAATTCAGAACATAGTAGGTTTATAATATTAAAATTCGATTGCACTAGGGTTCATTCCTGGGAAAACTCGCCGAAGGACATTGAAAGGACAACTATTATTCATACTTGGAAAAACAGCTGATGATAATTATTTCGTCGTCTGTTCATGATGGAAGTGAGTGAGCGAGTTCATGTGTGTGGGAATGTGTCAAAATTATGACTCAGCTGTTAAACTTTTGTAATCATTCAAACAGGTATTTAGTGCCGGTTGCAATAAAGCCGGGCTATTCTTAATCCTGATTGATTCCAGTAGAACCATCTTTCTGAAATGGTCTCTGATTTGGTTCACGTGAAATTAATCAGGATTAAAATTTAACCGGCTTTTGTTCAAACGGGCCTTTGTGAGAAACATTTCTGCATTCCTCGGGGAATTAGATCACTATCTAATCACTATTATTAAATAGAACATTTCTGTATGAACTATGAATATTATTATAATTTCTCCTTTCGTAATAAATTTTTAAAGCTATGGTACACAAGAGCGAAGCTCGGTCCCCGGTAATTCATGGTAATTTATGTCCAACGGATCTCGAAAACGGCTCTAACGTTTCTCACGAAATTTGTAACAAAGTAGGTTTATGATATAAAAATTCGATTGCAATAGGTCTCATCCCTGAGAAAACTCGCTGAAGGACATGAAAAGGATAATTCATCCTTGGAAAAACAGATGATAATTTCGTCGTCTGTCGATAACATAAGATGCGTGTGCCTGTGTGGGAAATCAGCTGTGTAAACAATTTATGAGATATATTCCCTAGGATATACTGTCACATTAAGGGTTAATATTACAAACTACCCACTAATCTGCGCCGTATATTGGCGTTGATCACTCTTAAACATACTCCATCACTCTGTTGTATACTCCTACATTCTGTCTGGAAGCAGTGATTATTAAATTTTTATCGAGGATTGGATCAACAATGGCATCTAATATAGGCGCAATACAGAAATCAGAATTCACGGGCACATATATGTCCAGAGAGGTCTTTACTGAAATAGAATACTGAAAGAAATGTTAATTGTGCACTATTTGAAAAATATGGGAAAGTCTTTGGTTACCTTTGTAAATACAAAAAAGTGGTTCCAAGCTCTACCAATTCAAATATTTACATCAAGCACGTCTACGGCAGTGAGGTTGGAGCTTGTTCGTGGATATCGTGGGAGACGACGAATCAATGATCGTTACAACAGTTAAGGAAAGTGGAATAAACAAGCATCTTTCCAAGCGGCACTTTCAAGAAGAAGCTGAAGTGGAGGAATCCCTCTCGGGCCTCCGGCTGTGTGTTAACGAGACGGAATGAAGCTGATGACTCTGTTGGAGGGGACAATATGGAAAAAGACAAGAAGTAGTGACTAGAAAACTAAGAGGCGCCTTCTCTTTGACAGCTGCTTCCTCATGACTACATCCAACGCCCACGCCCCAACACCTTCTCGGTTCCGCATGGTGGCAGCACATCCCCTCTTTTACCCAAATTCTCACACACAGAATTCTCTCTTCCCCAATCTCTCACTCACTGCCTATTTTTTCTCTCTCCTGCTCTCACGATGGTTCTCTCTATCTTTCTCAATCACATAATCTAAATATCCTAATCAGTCTTTCCCTCTCTCTTTTTTCAACTGATCTCTCTCATACAGATGCACACTAACCAGAAACCTCTGTTCAACATATGGCTACTGTTTAAATACTTCGTTATCAAGGACCGCTGGTTATGAACATATGCTTCAGTTTAGAGATTTTCTTCGTCATTCTACAAACTATGCTGCTGGTTAGCAGCAAGGTTACTGGATTGTAGGGCAGAGGACACACGGAAGTGACATTTCAGTGAATCACACATTAATTTATTGTGGTTATCAATGTACAATACTGTATCGTAGTTCAAAAATTTGAATTGTTCAGAATGTGCATTCCCATAATGGATCCTCGGTTTATCATATTTACTGCGATCAAATAATTGACTGAAATTAATAAGAATAATATATTCATTTTATTCTCTACTGTATTGTCTTCTGAATTGATTATTCAATATTCTACCCGAAACTGATTCCGCCAATAAATAGGGGTCATCGATCTTTATTCTCAGAGATGATGTAAATAGTCCGTGAATAATAGTTCTTGGAGAATGATTGCAATTGCTACGTATTCCATGGTATTCTCATTTTTGAAGCTTTCTGATCTCTTCCAAAGTAACTTCCATCTATAAGCTGCTCGACTTTAACGTTGGCACAGTCCTTCCAGGAGCTACTCCTTCACTACCCTTACTTCGAACGTATTAGTTCAGTACACATTCTAGTTTGTTAGAAATTAAATTGATTATCGATTCTATGAACTCCTTCAAAACGAATTTTCTTTGAAATTGGGCTCTCCTCTCCAATAAACTATAGAGCACATTTTAACTTTTTATATACTTGTATAGTGTCGACGATAGTAATTTTTTTATTGAGATAGATTTAAAATCTGAACTATCAGTGCTTCCAATTTTAAATTGGTTCTATACATCAAGTTTTTCTATGAAATGAGCGTGACTGAAATTTCAATCCGAGTAGTCCAATGGACTAGAGTAAACATAGCTTTTCGTTTGCAAAGTAATATTAGAAGTAAAGAGAAAAAGGAGAAAATCCTAACGCGCTGTGCCATTGCAATATTGTTGTGGCATCAGTGAACTTTTGTGAGCTTGACGGGACCGTCCGTCCCCATTCATTTCATGGCATGGTTGTCATACTCTCAATATTACTGGGTCGAGCCAAAATTACTTCATGCTGCTCACTCTCAATGGACTTTCCTCACAAAAGCTTCTCGCATTAAGAGCAAAGGAAGTCAGCGTTTTCTTTCTAATATATAAGACCTTTAATAAACAATCTTAGTGGAAAAGTGATATAATAAGTTGTGATTTCCCTGGAGACGAGAGTTCATCAGCTTTCATCTTTCAATAATATTGGGTTATTTATCCATGTTATGGAAATCTTGCTTCACGTAATTCTAAACAAACTCTGCACAAAAGCTTTCATCTGATGTTCTTATTCGTAGAATTTGTTGTTATCTATTTAAAAACGTCTCACTCACTTTCTAGTCTTTTTTATGTAATTTTATAACATTCAACTTATTGGATAACATTCATCGTCATTTGCCATACCAAATTGTCTTTAAAGTCTACTGTACTAATTTTTTAATACATCAATTACTATTCTCTTGGATAATCCTCGCTTTTATTGAAAATCCCTTCCTAATGCGTCTTTCTGTTGTTCTAGGTATGGAAAAGAACATATTCATCAGTCTGCACCTTCTTTTGACAGCTCTTATTATATATCTGGTGAAGTAATAAATGAATTTCCATCCAGAGTAAGTGAGTAGCAAGTATTAGGCATGCTCTTAAAAGATCCGAACAAAAACGGTATCACTTGAAAAAATAGGACCATGTTACTTATTTGAATGTGTTTATTATTTATAAAGTTCAAGTTTATTCGTTCAAAAATGTATGACTAATTTTGTAGCGTTGCTTTGATATTAGGTAACTTATAACGTCACTTTGTTCTGCCAATCGACATTTTCATTCTACTGCTATTGAAAATAAAATTATCAAATCTATTGGCATTGTTGTTGCTTTGTCAATTCCGTTCTGTATTCAATTGGATGAAGCCTGCTCATTCTAATTCTCGCATTTAAATCAATACTACTTGTTGAGTGCAGTATTCTTCATTATTGAGATGTGAAACTATTTCTGTCTGTACTAGCTACTGGTAACCAAAACTGTTTTACACCGCAATAGTAATGTGAGTGAAAACATTTAAGTAATAAATTGTCATTGAAGTTTTTTTATTTACTGATGCGGCTCTCCAATAATCGAATCTGTAGAAATTTCCCTTTTGACATTCACACTTGTCACTTACTCTTTATGTTTAGATGTGAGAACACCAGCTTCAATAAGTCTCAATAATATTGATATACAGAACGGTAGGTACGAAATAGTTATCAGAAAGCGGTTATTTCAATTTATCTTTTAACCCTCGCACTAAATCAATACTTGTCAAGTATACTGTATATATTTGGACGTGAGAGCACTGGCAAATAGTTACGAATTTAGGAAATCTGGTGGAACAGTAGTTTGAGAGAGTTTGGCAAAGTCGAACTGTGTGTAGTTGAGATAATAGAGCTGGCTGATGTAGCGCTCAGCCAATTTATGGCTGAGACCTGATCGCAGAAGGCAGGTCGGTGTCATAAAACAGGCGCTATTTCATATTCGTCGTGCGTCTCTTTTATTTATAAGCGTGCGCCTGCTCTGTACTGTGCGCCCTGTTGTGTTTGCTTGCTTTATCCGTGGGTACTGTTGGTTGGCTGGGGACTGGTTCTGAAGCACCCATCCTTGCGAGCCGATAAAACCGCAAGTATGTCCAACAGCTACAACAGGCCAACAACGCTGTGAGTAGGCGCACATGCCCCCTACTCACTCCTCCACGAAATAAACGGCCCGAAACTGATTTGCAAGACAAAAACGCGAATCGATCAGGCACACCTTGCTTCTTGCCGCTATGGCTCTCCAAGAACTTTGGGGAATAGAAACTTATTCAACTAAAAATCGAAGCCGAATTCAAGGTTTGTTTATTTGCAATATAATAATATTACCCCAGCAAAGTTTTTCAATTTCAACAAAATGTTACTATTCAAAATTTCAAATATACGTGCCTGCAAATTGCAATTCTTTATTACAGATCAAGTACAATATTTACAGAGCATAATTATTGAAGAAAGACTATATAAATACTGGAATTCTGAGTACCCATTGTGATTAGTTTAAAATTATGCTTTTGTTGGGAGGTGAATTCTGGGAAGATCCAATTCAATTTTCGTCAATTTCAATTAGAAGAAATGTCAAACCATCAAGGAGAATCCAGTTGCAGAGGCTTTATAACAGAACCAATTTTCTCAAGAGGTTTCAAATTACTAATAATAAGGAGCATATGCACAATTTTGGTATGAAAGAGGAATATCAGATCTCGGTTTGAACCCCGATTAAACTACATTATCATAAATATTACCATTCTTTCATGTAATCGTGTCAGCATTACACCAAGCCCAAATTTGGGTGTTCTTATTCTAGCCAGTTAAAACGGTGTTTATTACGGGCTTAAGATGAAATTTCTAGAAACTCTCATTTTCTGACATTTGAAAAATTGAACTGATCAGAAATAGTAGGATCCCGATACATATTCATGTATGTGAGTGAGAGACCATATTATGTGCATGTGAGTGGAGATCACATTTCTCTCAACCAACTAATATTTTTGTATCAATAGTTCGTGAAATGATTGTACCTTATAAATTGTACTTTCATAACATTACTATTATTATGTTATATGTCAATTTTTTCAATGAATCCTCTGGTGGAATTGTACCCATGACCAGAGAAATTATTATTTTGATATATAGGGAAAATGTAAGAATTTTTTGTTAAATTACATACATGATTGGAGTTCCATATAACACTATATCATCACTTGCACAGGTTATCGTAATAATCTCTGAATATTTCTGTTTGGAAAATTCTCAAATAATTCAAACAAGTAGTACGGTACATAAGTTGTAAGTTCGAATTTCGAATTAATCCTTCATTAGAAACAGCGAGTATGAGAGTTAGAGCTCTTATATCTTATAATTGTAAGCATTTCTAGGTAGCCTATACTGACATAATGATATTCGGCTCTCTTTTTGCATGTGTGAATGAATGAGTGGAGCCCATATCAATGCAGTAGATCAAGGTCCTTAGAGAAATATTCTTCTTCGTGTTTCTTGAGCAAGAAGTTATTAGATTAGAAACGCAAACCATGTGAGCTGTGTGTAATGTATCAATATATGAGGTTGAAAAATAGGAGACAAGATTTTTGTGTAAAAGGATGCTAGTCTGGAATGCAATTATAGATACATGTTTAACAATGCATATTTTTTAACAATAGGCAAACTGAAATCTTAGTCAGGTTTTTGGTAACATTGCTAGGAGGTTTGAAATCATTGTATTTCTTCACCAAGTACTTTTTCTCCAACCCCGATCATCTCAATCAATTAATGAAGTCTGAATATATGAATAGCAGTGAAATCACTGCTGCAGCACAACATTTTATCATCAATATTATTTTCTCATATTGTAGAAATTTTGTTTTATGAATACTCTTGATAATTTTTTGCCACATGTTTATGATTGATTTATTTGTAACATCATGATTATTCATTTAATTTTTGAAGCCCAACACGGTTCATCTTGGGGCTCATTATATTTGTTTGATATAAATTGTATTATTAAGAATGTAAAGTGTGTATTCCTTTAATCAATAAATTTGAATTTGGAATAAATCCTTGTATAATCAATATAGTGATGGATGATTTGTATTTTTTATATGATTTGTCTATTATTAGATAGATTAGGAGATTAGAGAATGTGTAATGATGTGTGATGTAAGTGTGAACTACTAACACTAACACCAAGATGAGATTTTCTAAAATGAATCATTTTCTGATTTTTTCCCTGAGTGGAATTTATTGGAATTTGAAATAACGAACTGGATGATGGATCATGCGCAAATGTAACAGAAATTGCGGTTAAAGTTAATGGTGAGCCTGTGGGCCTGTGAATCTCCTAGGACATTCTCTTCGAATATTATTATTCCAGTTTATTCTAAAGCAAAGTTTCATCGGTTCAACCCTCCAGCCGAACAAACGCTAATCTCCGGTCGATTGAGCAGAGTCTTGTTTTTGAAAGCCGATGCTCGCATACTTTACTCACGTTGCCCATTCGTTTTATGGTAATTCGTAGAGCGTTTTTGGTGAGCGAGTGCTCAGTCTCCTGATGCCACAGTTCTGTGATGTGGTGTGGTGAGTCGCGCACGTGGGCTAAATCTACGATTTACAGAGAGAGCCCACGCTCTTTTTCTAGCATTCCCACAATTTGCGCAAGGAACTGCTCCTCTTTCCTAGCTGCCTCCTCTATCCGCAGATATGGCCCTATCATAGGTTTCTACGTTTTCCCACAAGAGAGCTACCCTTCTCCATTATAGTTCCCAGCTGGAGCACCATGTAGTTGTGAATTGTTACAGTTGTTACATGCGCAGTAACCAAAATAGTGTTTCAAGCTATTTCTGGCCGAATTGTGCTCAGATTTATCCGTGGCGTTGTACTTAGTCAGACAGCTTGCCTAACTTATGCTTAAGGCTGCCGTCATTTTTCAAATCTGTGTCTCCGTTGGCTGTAAAAGAATAAATTTGGTGACAGTCTCCGCCAATATGGCAATCTCCCTTACTATCACAGCTAGACTTTATCTTCAAGAGATCTGACGTTGAATAATGGTTACATAGTGACATCCTTAATCCTCAAGTGTGTTATTTATTTTACAGTATTATCTGGTGTCGTTCAGCTACTATCCTGACATCGCAGTTTGTGGATGTTAGTCTTATTTCGTGAAGGGTTTAGTTGAATGAGAAATACATGTTGAAAGTCCCTAAACAGGGGAAATTATAGTTTACAAGGACATAATTATCCTCAATCAACATGTGAAACATCCATTTATCGTTAATTTAGTGGCACAGCAATATGAAAATTTTAGGTGGGGAATGAAATATTGAGTCGTGATTATAATTCAATTTCTAAAAATCTGGTGTGGCGCACTCACACAACTTTCCTTGCCGTTATGAAAATTGAACAACTGACGCTAGTGTTCCCGCGCATATTAAATCTACTATTCTAAGATCTGAGACAGCTGGTGACAGGACAATAGTGCTGCAGACACACGATGTCTGCTATCTCTTCATAGTGAATTATTTAATAGAATCAACAGTTGCCAAAAGTTTGCAATTGAATAATCTTATTTTCTCGGGCTACCATAAACAATTGTGCAAAATTTCAAGTTTTTAGGCTCAGTAGTTTGGGCTGTGGTGTGATTTCAGTCTGTCGGGGCTTAGCCTTTTATAAGTGAAGAGAAGAGAAGAGAAGAGAAGAGAAGAGAAGAGAAGAGAAGAGAAGAAGATGATTTAATAGAATCAACAATAATTTGCAAAAGAATAATCACATTTCTTCCATTTTCTCGAATTTAAAGCTTATTTTCAATTTTAGGTGAAATGTTACTGAACATTAATTGTAGAGATTTTCATGCTTAATCTTTTCCACTTAATCGTTTTAGTTTAAATTGTATCTGAAGACTGATAATTGAGAATCTAAAATCGAACTTTGCATAGATTGGGCGGAGCTCCTGAAATTTTTACAGATATGGGACTTGTGGCAGTTGATAGAGCTTATCGATGATTATTTTAGGTATGAATTTGATAAAAATCGTTGAAGCTGTTTCCGAGAAAATCACGAAAAACCCTGTTTTTGACAACATTTTCGCCATTTTAGCCGCCATCTTGAATTGCATTTGATCGAAATTATTCGTGTCGGATCCTTATAGTGAAAGGACCTTAAGTTCCAAATTTCAAGTCATTCCGTTAATTGAGAGATGAGATATCGTGTACACAGACGCACACACACACACACACACACACACACACACACACACACACACACACACACACACACACCACACACACACACCACCCTGCTAATCTGATTGACTGATAATGAATACAATAGAGCATGAATTTGTACTAAGAATATAAATTATTGATCTAGTCTAGCAAAACAATGAATAAGCAAAAAACTATTGCTGGGTTGGTAGAAACAATAGGTGAAGATATGGTATGAATTGCTGATGGAAGTTCAAAATATTCTTATGAAAATTCTCCGTATTTGATCTACGGTATCTGCCAAAAATTAATGAACTATATCTTATCAGGATAAGGAAAATACAAATGTAAAAATATAGAAATCGTTCTGGAATACCGACATGGAATGGAATTTTCAAAAGTGTAATGAAAATCCAATTTGCGAATCAAATTTAATATTCTCAAGAAAAACAAAATGAGATACTACTTATAATATTATGAGTCTGATCGCTCACAAATATTACGAATTGAAATCATTGGAAACCGACTTAAAATGAACAACATACGAGAAAATTATGAACAAGGGAGCCCAGTGAAAAGAATTAGCCAAAAATGAAAGTGCTGATGTGTCAAGGCATGAGAACCTCCTTGATTGAATTCTGTTTGTCAATTCCAATTAGGGCTTTCTGACATCTCACCACAAGCCATGGATATCGATTGCTTGATTAATGAAAAATAGGATTTCATGAGAATATACACGGAATACCAACGGTGTTTATGAGAAGAGAAAAAGCGTGTCACATGTGGCTCAATTAATCAACTCAAGGGTTAAGGTGATATTTTGTCGTCCCTCGTTCTTCTTCTCACACTGAATATGAGTGAAACTGCTAGAATGTTGTTTGGAAGGAAATTACTTACATTCCGTTTCTGATACTCAATCATTCCATCAGGAAAAGCCTTTTGATTGAATAATCACTATTACAATAGTATCCATAAGTGTTACATACAATTAATCAATAATATCTTACATCTTTTCTCTTGATTTTCCTATCACTTTGAACTTAGTGTTCTTCAATTTATTTATATATTTATAAATTATAGTCGACATTCAATGAAAAATTAGGTACAAAATGGCTATAACTTGAAGTTCTACTAAAATCAGCCCATCATTAACACTTCTCGTGAGAGACGAGCAAACACACACTAGTTGAAAGAAGATCCTGAGACCTGAAAACTTTGGATAACTTGGCACTACCCTTTTACTCCTCGTCACATTACGAGAGAAGAAAAATATGAATCGTTTACGTTTGTTAACTGGAGCTGAAGAAGAGGAATGAAAGTGAATATAAATTCTGGAGGAAGTCTTAACGAGGCGTTAATTGCCTCCGGCCTTGGAAACAATCAAGAGAAGAGGTCGAGACCAAACCAAAAGCTGCCTGCTGCTGCCGCTTGTTTTGTTGCGTTTCTAAATTCATTCTTAGGAGCAACCGTCGTCGTTCATCTGCAAACGAAAGAAAATGACCCAGATATTTTCCCTCAAAAAATGTCAATTATCATAATACCGGAAACTTCACCAACTGAAAATAATACTCTGTTGACTATAATACGATGATAAAAATCAATATGACATTTTTTCCTCTTGCTAATCAGTGGTTGAAGATTTGGTATTGTACATTATTTATAGAAGATTAGGTGCTGATGCAAACTGCGGTTGAACGTTTTTGCAAGTATTATACTGAGTCTTATAGAACTATTTTCCAAAAATCATTATTCGATAAGTCTTATAGATGGTTTGATCTACAATGAGATGCTTAATATATTAAGAAAATACGTTTTACGTCATTCTTGGTGGTACTAGATATAATGACAAAGAATTGGTATATTGGAGTGATCTATTATTATTTGTGATATAGCTGTTTGTATGATTTTATGTTTTTCTTCTCACATTCAAGTTAGGGCTATAATTCCAGCTATAATGCAAGTTCCGACTCACAAAAGCTAGTAATATCATATCAATTCAGCTACAATTAGTTTTAGAAAATAAAGAAAAAATATAAAATAATACAAAATATACTGTACTTATTCAGCTCTCTATATCTTCATTACCTGATTAATGCTATTTGATTTCATGTTTAGTTGAATCTTATTAGCTGTTAGCTATTAAAAAACAATAATGATTTGTGGGTGTTACATGAAACATTAAATGATTTAATCCTTTATAAGATTTATATCTGCCTAACATTTATATCTAAGTGATATGTCTGTATACCCCAAGGCTAATCGTAACACCAATATTCTATATGAGTCATTGAATGTATTTATTCTGATTTACGAATTATTGATAAAACTATAAAACCATGTAGAACTTCCTTAAGAAATATTTTACAATTCAAATCTGACAAAATGTCAGTTCGCTCTTGTCTATAGATGTCTGTATATAACTGTGGAAGCTGAGCTGCTCTCAGTATTGACAAGACAATCTGTGACACCTGTCACTAGAATCGCAGTATTGTGGAGGCCTGCGCCTACCATTCGCGGTGATGTGAACACTGAACAGACGCTAAGCCCATCAAACCCATTATCACACATCCTCTTCTCTTGTAGGCTTCTCAGCTTGGTTTTCTCCTCTAATAACACCAACACACAATACCCGAATCATCTTCATTTATTACGGCCTTCTCTTTTATTTTCTTCAATACTCTCCTTCTACTACAATTCATGTACGATATGAAATTTTGATATTGTTGATGGTTGTAATAATACTAGGAGAGGAAATATCATAGTTCTTCTTTATTATTCTTATTTTTTGACGTAATAACCACATCGTCTCTACCAAGACATCATATTTCATCTTAACTACTTCATGTGCAGTACTTTCTTCACCAGCCTGTTCCATACCATGTTTTCAAAACGATTCTATCTTCTTAATCAACATTTCTTCCACCGCGTAATGATTCTCTTTGAATTATTAGATATAATTATTATGGTACAATTGAAGCAATTGATTTTTCATCAAGCATTTTAATGCTATGGAAATATGCTATTTGTAGCTCATAATAGAAGAACATTTGGTAAGAAAACAACTGTGATAATGAAAGATGATCAATTAATAATTATATTTTGGGTGGAAGAACTTCAAGTGGGCTTTGATATTTCAAGTCATCTCTTCTATCTGTATAGTGTTTTTCGGACTCCTCTTATGATTCTTTTGAATTTCAAACTGGATAATTTAGTTTACATCAAATGATTACATTATTCAAATTTCCTGAATCTTTACTGTCTAATATGGTAAATAACAGAAATTTTCAGAGTCCTGTTTCACGTTGCAGTGATCTGAACAATAGATAAGAATGATGCAATCAAATTTCGAGAGAAACAGGACTGTTCAACTTTGTTGTATATTGCTACAGAGAATTGGTTTAGCTGTGCATACATTCTGATCCTCACGTTGTGGTTCTCCTCATTTAAGAGTAGGCTATTTAATTATTCAAGAATAGTGAGTATTTAGGATGCGCATCGTGAATCAATTATTACCATAAACACTCTATTTATTCAAGAGTTGATTTATTCAAATTCCATGAAAACTCCTCTCGTATATTTCAATAGTAATTTCATAACTAATAAAATATACGGTGTGAATGAGATTCTTTTCTACGAATGTTTGAAAAGTAGACTCATCACATCAATTTCAATGTCAGGAGAATGTTCTACTGAATGTACAATCGAGTGTTACGATACAATGTGTCTGTAGAACTGAACACATTAGCCATCTGAGAAGGAATGGCTTGGCATCTTTCCAGTACTGAGAAGGAGTCTATGCGGTATGTTAAAGCTACTCAGTGTTTCTCTGCATTTTCTTGTTGAGAAAGCCCGATACTTCCTAGATGTCTTATGACAATATAACGAGACAGTTATCGCCAAACACTATCAATATCACATTTTGTAATCGGTCATCATATTAAACAAGTCACAACAAACATAGTCAAGCATCGTAATCATTCAATAATTATTATAAAATTCATTCTATGATAATCATTTCATCCTAATAATCACTTTGTTCTATATTGAGTTTTTCTAATATCTGACAAATTTTGGTGTGGTTTGGAAATCTTTGAAGCATGGGCTAGATTTTGTAATTATTTTGACCTGAAGTTCATTCTCAGTATATTATAACATTATGTACGAACGGCTTTGAAAATACTTTATGCAACACATAGATCTCTATGCATAGGCTAGGTAATGATGGCAGCGATCTCCCATGTGAGAGAATTATTGCATGAAATTAGAAAAATCAAGCATGAATCTCCACCTCTTGATGCTCAACGCAGTTACTAGTTACAGTTACAGACAATCATTACATTATTGTGTATAGATCTATGGCAGGAGTAAGGTAGGCAACCTATGCATAGGATTTGTTTCATAACAATCGTAATTTTATACTGATGAATGTTAGGAGTGAGTTAGGCAACCTAGTCATTAATATTTTTTGTAAATAGTTTGCTACATCCTCCAATAATAATAATAATTACTGAGTGTTACTAATAAATAATAGTGTATTTCAATTTTTTTCTTGTAAAAATGATTAGGGATTTGAAACAAAATATGAATGAAAAGATATTGTGCTCACGTTTCCCGTTTCAGAACAGAGAAAACTTTTGAATTATCATAAAGCGAAAGGCGAGGAAGTATTTTATAATAAGATTAACTCATACCGTATATGAATCTGATTTTGAAAGCTGAAGAAGTAAGGAATGAATCCGCTCAGTGTATAATTCCCATATGAGGATACACTCGACGGTAGTAATAGATAATGAAAGTTTGTTTTGGCTTCGGTTCAATTGTTTTACTTCGTGCTCCAGTTTATTACGGCTCAGCTTGAAGCAGAATAGAATACCATGTTGTTTACATTCGTTATCTTGACTTCCAACATGGCAAAGGACATTGCAGTGATGCTTTGTTGTATCTGCAATGATTATGTCCTCGTTATGCTTTTCAACAGGTTTCTTACTCAATATTGAAAAGTATTACTAACGTTCTTAATGCACTTGTCAACTCATTCATGCTTGCTGATCGTTCCGTTTTGGGATTGAAGTCAATTCAATTTTCAATTTTCCATTAATCATTGAATTTTACATGGACAATCGTTTTGTACATATAAATATGTATTTTATCATCGCGAGCTATTTCACTGATCACCGAGCCTCAATTATACCAATCAATATGATTGCCGAATTCAATGTAGAGGAGGCACAAGATGATAGTAGTGAATTAAGAGAAGTAAATCGATGGCCTTGTTACATTTAAAGCAAGATTTTTGATTTCAGATTTCAGATTTTCCATTATGTTCATCATGATTAATGTTTCTGAATTTAACTGATATTTTGTATCGGATCAATTTAGGGTTTCTAATAAAAGTATAGTGTATCAAAATACCTTTCTAGAACATTACTGAATATGTTGAAAATGTATTGTTCCATGAAATTTGTTCAATATACTATAAGTGTTACATGGTAATGATCACTCCCTATTCGAACACCTCCCCATTCCGGAAATACATACAATTAATTTCTTCTATTATTGAAAAGTAACTCCTGACTTTCTTTTTGATGTATATGAAATATTTTTATGAATTCTACAAATCATATACCGTAATTTAATATTGACACTTACTCTGATCTATGATCTTCTATCTGCCTCATTACTGCCTCATACTATCTTAAAACTCAAAATATAATTCCCATAGTTCTCTTAAGAGGAAGTATAGAAAAAATCTTATCAAAAGTTAAAATGCACCTTTGAAATTTACTCAGGTTTACAAGAGATCCATAACTTTCATAAAGTTCATTCATAACTTTCAGTTATCTGAATGACACAGTCATTGAGTGAATAATTCCTTTAGCATTTCCCATTATAGCCACAGCCCACCCACACTTTCAATGGGCTGCCTGTTTCAAGGAAGTTTTGAACGAATACTTCTTCAGCCTGACAAGTATTTTGCAATTCTCTTTGTTGTTTCGAAATATGTCTTAGTGAATGGATACTACAGGAATGACAGGACTCAAAACGGAACCAATAAATGATTTTCTTTCGAATGTCATCCTTGTCTTCAGCACATGGCATTAAGTTAATTGGTTCTTCTCTCTCTGTAACTAAACAACTGTTATCATCAAAAAATGTACAATTTAACCAAGAAACATGAAATCATCATTAATTGACAAAATTTAGTATACAATGTTTAGTATTCAATCAAATCCAATAATTTCTTCAAATTTATGTTCAACCTTCCTTCCGGCAGTAGAAAAAGTATCTATAGATTTTAAGAAAGTTCTATGAATGAAATGAGACTGGAAAATGATGCGAGCATTCTGTCAATCATTGTAGAGAACATTCCTTATCTTGACGGAGCTATTCTCTTCAAATCCCTAACTCAGTTAATCAAATTATCAGTAGAGATCGATATTCTCCACATAAATGGAATTTTTCACGGTTGCGAGCGTTGGATCGTTCTAGAAGTCGTTGAAGCGAAGCGGAATCCGACAGCCAGGACTCAGCACTCGGCACGTGGTTAAAAGCGCAAATGCCCCCTTCGGCGGGGCCAGGGCCAGTCATGTTGAAAAACTTCTATGTGGCCCGTAATAAGTTTTGCCCCTTCGCTTCTCGATTTCAGAACGGATATAATTTTGATATGAGCCAGCTCTTGCTAACTTAGTTTCTGATCCAATCTTTCCTACCTGCTGATCTAATCGAGACCGAATTCATTTATAGCGTCATTCATGCTGTGTGTCAAATAGTTGTTACTCTTATGCTGCTGCTAGTTGATGGTGTGCAGAAGCATGAACATCCCACTCTTAATAATAATGCTGTCACTAGTGAAACGATCTTTCATATGATGAAACAGTTAACTCATGCTACTCATTACACGATTCAGTAGTGCTTCAATTACAAAAACTCGGATACAAGAAAATTATTGATTTCTTTTATAGTTGGGCCAAGAAAGTTATGAACTATACGGTTTCAAAACTTTGCTCGAGCATGATTCTACCCTTCTTCAATAAAAGCATTTATCCCATTTATCCATGTGGACTTCTCTCTATTGGCTAGGTACAATTGAAGCTCATGATTTGTTTTGTGACGTACGTGAATTAAAAACATGATAATATAATGAATTGCTTTTGCAATCTTCAACCAGAAGAATTCTCGTTGCACTTCTCATGAAGTTACATCATATTCTTCACGATGTTGTTCAGTATTTTCACGGTTTTTCAGTACCTATTCCAATATCTGAAATAGTTTTCAGCCACACAAATGCAAAAATTATTAGCATGATTGCTGTATCAGAATTTTCTCAAGCTACGATCAATTTGGTGATCAATGAAAATCCTTTGTTGATTTTTTGATCTGTTATCTTTACTGTGTTCTTTCATCATTGTTGAATAATGATACTGTTAGCTCTTCTCAGGCTTCTATATTTCATGTGAAAACTTGAATTATTTGTTTCATTACCCTTCTAATAAAACTTAAGTTTCTATGAAAATCGTTTATTCAAGATACTAAGCGGAAACATTAGCATGAGAAAGCGTCGTCGTAGATGAATGAATGGGAATGTCATTATGAATGATGATATCGGAATGGAAGGGAGAGTACAGAATTTAATGACATAGAAAAAGAATTATTGACAAAGTTGGCTCAGGCGAGGCTCAAAGATAACCAAGTCATTTGCATGGTTTCCCAGTTGGAGTCTCCTATTGCTCACTACAATGTAGACTGATTATCATCTTCAGGAACTAAATGCAAGAAAACATTCTTTTGACTCTGATACGATGCTTTCAAGATCGTCTATAATTTTCCTTTCAAAAAATCTCTTCAGAAAAGAACAGTAGAACAACATAACAGCTTATTACGAGATAACGTTTGTTCAATTATCCCAAACTTATAGATTAATATAAGCTACTATTGACAGGCTAAGACAGCCTGTGAAAATTTGCTTGTAAAACAAGGCGAAGTTTAATGCGGTTTGTACTCGAATAGAGATCAGCGATCCTGTAATGCAAATTTAATTTTTTCTAGAGGAGAAATATTTTATTCGAGTGATATATTTATTTATTCATTTATTTGTACATTGAATTTGAATTACAGTATCGTAATGAAAAAACAAGCGCTAGTACAAAACTTCTTCTATTCCTAAATTAAGTCTTATAACATGAAAATAATCCAATAATCCAGTCTATGATAAATGAAAACGAATTGATATATAATACTTAAGGAAGAAATATAGATTGCTATTAGATCTGAGGAGGTAACGGTTTTCATGACTACATTGAGAATAAACATCTATGCATATGAATGAATTCAATCAACACTGGTTCTCAAACAATCCAGTTCAATAATTTGATGATTAATTTCAACAACTCATCAAAGCATTATGATATCATAGCGATATGAGATTATAAAAACTTTTCGATTGGATGCTGTTTTAATTTTTGGAAACCGTAAAATCATTGAGAAGGGCTTTAATAATAAGGATTGCTTCGTTTTGCTACAGAATCTACAAAGGAAGCTCAAACTACTTGAATTACAGCTTGAGTCACAACAAGAGCCTCCAATAACTCTTCAACTGGAATTAAAAAGAATATTCTCAGTTTGTACAACACTATGTTAGGAAAAAAGTTTCGGCATAACAGGAATGCCACCCATGAAGAAAAGAAGCAATTTGTCTGTTGTCTATTTGAAGACTATATATTTGATCAATTCTGGTATTGTATCGTTCAAGATTAATAATACAGATAGCTTGGACAAAGACCGTTTAATTATAAATTAATGCGTCACAAGTTGTTCGCTCATCAAAATTCAATTCTCCAGTAGATTGTTACGGCCGGTGATGGGCTTTGTCTATACCTACTCCAGTCAGATTCACACTAAACTGCTAGAATTCCTTATGGATAACATCAAAACTTTTATTCAACCAATACTGACAGTGTGGAGTGAATCTTGCTTGATTTAGCTAGCAGCATGGTAAGCTCAAAGGGTGTCAAGTCACGTCAAAGGTGATTGAGCACTGTATTACAGCTATAGTAGGCAGTAGGCTACAGGCTAAATAAACTATCACTGCTGATTAGTGAAATATGATTGTGACATGTATGTCATTGGATAAATAATATGAATAAATGAATAATCATAATTGTGGTATTAGTAACAGTTCGAAAGTGATCAATGATTGATTAGTTATTCAATTTGAATTGATAGTTGCTACTTGTGAAGGGTGTTACTTCTTTCTTCTATTCCTTTTCAATCGTATTTCGTTTCAATAGAACATGTGAATTATCACATCAAAAATCCATCGTGTTTGATTCATAGAGTTATTGGTGTATTACTATATTTCAGTTAGCTTTTCATGAGTTGAATTTTCTCATGATCTTTTGATTATAATATTATTGAACGAGAATCCAAATCCACATACTATCAACCAGCTTGCACTATATGCGCACAATTTTTACTATCTTTTTTCATATTCACATCAGTTACATTTCATCATCATGAAAGCTGCAACTAGTTCTAAATGAATTTGATAAGAATTAGAATTTTTATCGAGTATTTTAAAAATTGAATTTTTCATAAACTATGATAATTTTTCTGAATTTATCTCTAAGGAAAAGGCTCATATTTCCCAGTATGAGAACTCCCAGTTGGCTCACTAGATTCAAGCACTTCTTTTACTTACAAATGAATGTAATCAATTTAATAATTCAGATCAACTCACATATTCCAACATTGCATTGATAGCCTATTACTTATTTATCAATTTTCATTAACAGAACTAAGAAGATAACAGGTACCCAAAACTGTCTCTTTCTCAAATTTTGATAGCTGAAAAATTATCTCCATCTTCCCGTCTTTCCTTCAAATGTATTGGCCGGTTTTTCAGTGCATTTTCCTTATTATCTTTATCCTTATTATCCTCATTTCCGAGATTATAAGTATAAGATTTTTAGCAAACTTCAAGTCGGTAACTCTACTTTGGGCAACTTTAAATGGAAATAAATGGACTGTTAACACTCGAGTAAAGTTTTAGTCTGAAATGGAGGGTAAGCTGATACAGTACTACATTTTTCACATCGATTTACTCCTTGATGGGATCTCTGCCTAATGGAGAAATATGACCAAGAGGGCTGGAGTGATGTCAAGTTATCAGCATTCAAAGTTATTTCAACTAGAAACTTGTAAGTTCAACTGAAACTGAATCAATCTCCATTCATGAATTCTGTCAATGACCAAACAGCCAGACAGGTTTATACTCTCGCTAAATGTTTTGTGACAGGTGTTTAAAAATCTGTACCCGGCATTTTTGAATGAATAAGATTTGAGAAATCTTTAGCAGTCCCATGGTTAAGTTAAATTTTGAATATGAATTATTAAGATTACCAAAGTTCTATTTGGTTAAGTGAGAAGTGAAAATTGAAAACCATTAAAGGCTTTCTCTCTATGGTTGGAAATAGATTTCAACCGGTACCGGAAGCAGGGACGAATAATACAAAATTATCGGTATCGTTTCTCCTTACTGGGAATTGTATGATTGAAAACCACCTCTTGGTTATTATCTCATGCTCATAATGGTTGATCATGCAAAAACTCACCGATTCATCTCGAAATCTCTCATCAACAAATAATTTCACGTTTCACAATTTTAATAACGCAGTCAATCTACAATATTCTAAGCATTCAGCTCATACTGGAGGAAAATAAAATTGAACTGCAATTTCGAATCAAGGAATTGAGTATCAATATTAATTATTATAATATTTGCTACGGAAAGTTGTGATAAAATACGATTCTTAGGACTTTTCAAAGCTAATTCATCCTCCAGCTAAGAAAAAAAAACTAATATCTGTAATCAACGGTGGTAATGAGACAGCTATAGTGGCCGTTCAGGTTAAAAAAAAACAAATTATTATTTAGAATTATTGGTCTGGAAAGAAAAAAATGTACAATAAACTATTATATTACTTTACCTTGAAAATTATCCCTTGGCCTGATCCTTAAAGGTCCGGTTAAACCACTCCCGACTTTAAATAAATAAAAAATATAAAAGAAAAACTTGCCAGCAGATTGAGTCAAAGCACCAGCTTTCCCTACAAGATTCAAATCCTAAAAATACAATTATGCAGGTTTAAACTGCCCGAACTGTGACAGCCTATAATTGAATTCTCAAGACAGAATCCTTCAGGTGACCAATGCCCTCAACAACTATACTTCACAAACGGTTTGAAGAATACGGGCCTCGAAAGAAAAATTCAAAATCTATTCATGTGAAAAAAAACATGCATTCACAGACCAAAAGTCGACTCACTCTTGTTTGTATAGCATGGAGCTAAAAACCATAATATTGCCTTCACGAAACGTGATAAAACACACGTTTCATCTTTGCACATTGGAGATCTTCTCGCTTTATCAATTTCATTTAATAATTAAATCCGCGACCAGATTTCCAACTCACAAAATAATATTTCAATAAAATTGAATGGGTTTTGATGTCATGTATAACATATCACCCGCCCACCGGCAGACTGGACCCTCAGTCTTAAACCCGGGCTCCGAATAAAACATAAATAAACAATTAATAAAAGCGGCAAATATATGAAGAAAATCAATGCTCTACAAACCAAGTTCTCTAAATAAATAAAATTTCAACAAATACAATTTCATATTTCAGGGGTTCTGGAATGAAGATATAGGTTAAAGTAGTTCTCAAAGATGTACATGATACTTCGATGTCCTGAGCGATGAACTAGCAGTCGTCCTTGAACGTGAAGTCCTCCCGTATTTGTCTGATGTTAGATGTCCTCCTGTATTCGTCTGATTCTTGTATGTCCGCTGTTCGTCGATGATCATAATAGTTGCTTCAACTCCTCCAGGCCTCCAGCCACAAGTACAATATTGAACCATGTACTGGAGATGAGATGACGATCGTAAGGCATCTGTATTTCTGGTTGAAATCGAGCCGTCTCTTAACTGTCGAAGCAGAAATCTCTGGCAGCTCAGCTCGCATGTAGGAGTAGGTGTGTGTCCAACCAGTAATATGGTAGTTGAGTAGTCACTGGATCTCAATTCATCCAACTGCCATCCAACTCAATTGAGCAGCAGAAAAAATCTCTCAGTATTGAAATCCATCTGTTATGGTTTCCACAGAAGATGCAGTTCGTGCATCGGTATACTAAAGCTCTGATTAGCGCCTGATGTCATCTCCGTTGTTGAGTAGTGTACAGCATACTACGTGATGAAAATTCAGGCCCTGCTTGTGTTAACAGCCAAACGTCTCTGCTTGCATAATATACTCCAGATCTTCAGGAAAATCGATCTCGTAGAGTGCAGTGACAATTCACAAGTCGCCTTGTGCTGAAGCTGAAGTCATCTCGAAGAAGCTCGTGAAGTCCGCGAAATCCCACGAGTCATTGAGTGTTTAAGTCATTGAGTCCATGAAATCCCGCGAAGTCCCGAAGTCCTCGAGGTGAAGTCCCGCGAAGTCCGAAGTCGAGAAGATGTAATGTGAGAACTACTACTTATAGGGATAATATTGGAATATGAATAAATAAGAAAAATTTCAAATCTAATTTGAGGAAAGGATAAACCCCTTTACAAATAATAATAAACTCTACTGCATAAAAAAAACAAATATCAAAATCAAAACTATCAAACTTTTTATTATGCATCATAGAACTGTACAGCTACCGTAACTTTAAACAACATCTCAAATTCAATAAAAAAACTTCAAAAAAGGAAATACTAAAGTTCAATGAAATAAAAAAGAATATAATGTTAAGTAGCGACCACAAAAAAATCTAAAACTTTAATAAGATATTTTCAAAAAGAAGAAAATATTCAAGCTCAAATCAAATAAGAAATTCCAAGTAACGACCATAATAATTAACAAAATTCAAATTCAATAAAATAACTTGAAAAAACCAATAAAGATCAAGTTCAATAATACATGAATTAAGTAGAAAACTATTTGACAAGTTTCTGTACATACAATGAAATTCGACCATAAACTTTAACAATACTTTTCAAAACAATAAATGGATGATCATTTTTTCTTGATGATCCACAGCACAAATAAATAATTGATTAATTGGTCGCGATTAATTTGATGTTATTTACTTTAATTGAACTCCAGTAATTCCCTTTTTGAAGTTATTTTCATTTAATTTGAGATTTTGTTTAAAGTTAGCTGTAGATTTTTATGGGAAATAACGAAATAACGTTAAACAATAAAGAAACTTTAAAAATAACGAAATTTTTCCATTAATGGATCAAATGACCAGAATATTAAAGTTTATGAAACGATTCATGTAGTTATCTTCCTTTTGAAGCAAATACTATCCTATCTGAGCAATACATATAAATACGGAGCAGACCATCAAAAATGAAAGATCAAAATCGCTACTTCGCCACAGTGGAACAAACAAGTTGTTCGATTTCAATTTGCTCGTCTTTTTCAAAGTCGAGGATTAAATAGATTGTCAAGTTGTCTGTCGGATATCTAGTCAATCTGTTCGCAAGAGGGGGAGCGCGATTGGCTCCATCCGTTTGCGAAGAATGGAAATGGCTGTGACGAGACGAAGGGTCATGCTGAGTGTGTCGTTGTCGTCTGCGACTGCCGGCGAGACTCCTTTGTCGCGACTGCTCACCGTGAAATGGACGTGTCGCTTCCTTTTGTGTGCTCAACGCTTGCTTCCATCAGTCGTGTCAGCCGTGACTCCCGACTTCATCATTCATGTCGTAACAGTGCCGCTGTATACCGTTGCTGCTTTTCTGGGGTCGAGGAAATAATCAATGTCACGCGACCTTTGCGTCATGCACGATGTTCGATCCAGTAGTCGTTACTAACTCGATTTCGAATAGTATTTTGAAAGCGTCAAATTATTCCTTTGGTACCTGTAAATATTTAGAATAATAAAATTCGTGATTCTAGATTTTTTAGTACCTCAATGATAACGTAAACTTTCAGACTGATCAATTCTCTAAGGCATTCCAGGATTCCAGATTTTGCTGATAATTCCAATGAAATTATACTACATTGAGATTCAATGAATATGTAACAATTCATCCGAATATTATCTACCTGTCAATGTCATGAAACAAAGAAAAAATAAAAGATGAAAAGAAGTTTAATAATATTAAAGAATAAGAAGTTTAAAGCCATTTGTACTGAGTATACAATTTGCACTAGTCAAATATTTGTCTTGAATCAAAGGTTGATTGTTGATGATAGGAGAAAATTAATGAAAAATGTAGGAATTGGCCATTCCTATAACTTCTTGTGGTTTGTTCTCCGACAGCAATCTATGAATCATTTGCTTTTCTTCTTTACAAACCAGTCTCTTCGCTCTTTGCACTGAGAAGCCCTATCTCACTACTTCACTATAATCATAATATTGTATCGTTGTCGAGGTTTCATACCTGTTACGAAATGTTAGGGACATAAAAAATAATCATTTCTTCTGCATGAAAAATTATGCTTTTTAACCAGTTTTGAAATTCATTTATTCGAGGGCTATCCCGAAATTCGTTGCTAAAAGTAGTTAGTCAATAGCAGCCGTGCAGCTGAACAATGTGTGGTGGCATTGTCGTGAACGGGGATCCGAGAGGTGTACAACTTCCCAGCTTCCGGCCATAAATAAGGTGCGCCTTCTCCTGCCTTCCAGAATTCCCTACGAAAACAAACCTCTTCGGTTACTCACTTTTTGTTTCCTTCCCTTGAAGTGAGGACACAGTAAATCTATTAGAACGGATCTTACGTCTGTAGCTGACGTTACTCTTGGACAGGTTTTGGCTTTTATTTCGAATCAACAAAGATTAATAGTACAGGAATCTTGGTGCACTACATGCTTAAATATTAACACAATTTATCCGCAACAATCTCAGTTTTCACCTTCATATTACTATACAGAGTGATTCTTGATTATTTTGAAATAATTTGAAACGTGATAGTAGAGGTAAAAATAAGAAAAAAAGTTCTTATAAACATATATCCATAAACGCTTCATTAGCGACTATACAGATTGAAATATTTCGCCCGGAATTCAGTTCCTCTGGTGAAATACACCGATACTGAATTGTTTTGGGACTAGTATTTGATAAACTTATAGTGGATTAATATGGAAAAGTATCTGAAAAATTGAATAAAACTAGTCTGGAAGCTGTAGTGTGAGTAGTTTTTGAGAAAAAAGTTGAAATATGCAAAAAATCTAAGTAGAAAAACACAGACTTCTACGTTTGATGCCCAATAACTTTCTTTAATGACCAGTAAACAAATATTTTTTCGCAATAAAAATTGTAGAGAATTTAATTCTGAAAAGAATTATGTAAGTTATGTGAACTAAATTTGAATAAAAGTTGAATAAAATGTATTCTTATGTAGTACATTACACCACGAAAATTTGCTGTTTTATGAGGAGAGAACTAATAACTCATAGGTTGTAGCTGATTGCAAATAAAACATGTATTTTAAGAACAGCTGATTCATTTTGTTTTTAATAAGAAAATATTCGAAAGAAATTTTCAGCTGAAAATTATTTTCAGAAATATTGTAGCTCATTGTTGAAAAAAAAACAAACTATAAGTTAGGCCTACTGTAACCGCGCTGTGTTTTTTGTTTAATCTATTAACCAGTTATTTGTAACCGTTCCACTTTGCTTTTGTGAGAATCATGCATGATGGAGCGAGCTCCAGCACGCTTCAGTGTTGCTGTTTGTGAACACTTGAATCATAGCTTTCCAAATCAATGGATAGGCCGAGGTGGGCCAGTACCATGGCCAGCTAGGTCACCAGACTTAAATCCTTTGGATTTTTATTTTTGGGGACACTTGAAAACCTTAGTATACAATACTCCGATTGATACCATTGAAGAACTCCGATTAAGGATTTTTAACGGAATAGAAATGATAAAGCAGACTCCTGGAATATTTTAACGGGTCCGACAATCGATGAGAAGACGTCTGAACGTCATAATTATGCATTCAGAACGAAGGAGGTCACTTTGAACATCATCTTCAGTCTTTTGGTATAAGTTTAATGTCATTTAGATATGTTACATTGATATAAAAATAAACTTTTCATAAAAAACCGAATATTTTATTTGCAATCAACTACAACCCAAAGACCATAAAGAGATATAGACCCACAATGCCTATGCCTTCCCAATGATGGTTCTTACTTGAAATTGAAGGCCGCCATTGGGGTATTTTAGCACGAGATATTATATTTTATTTGTAATACTATAGATCACAAAGGCATTGGTGGCATTGGTATGTAATAATCTTATGGGTTGCCCCCTCAATGGTGGATTTCAATTCCAAGTACGACACTAACGCTGCATGTGAGTCTATGCATCTTTAAGGTATTTGCTACAACCTATGAGTTATTAGTTCTCTCCTCATAAAACAGCAAATTTCCATGGTGTAATGTACTACATAAGAATACATTTTATTCAATTTTTATTTAAATTTAGTTTACACAACTTACTTCTTTTCAGAATTAAATTCTCTACAATTTTTATTGCAAAAAATTATTTGTTTACTGGTCATTAAAGAAAGTTATTGGGCATCAAACGTAGAAGTCTGTGTTTTTCTACTTAGATTTATTGCATATTTCAACTTTTTTCTCAAAAACTACTCACACTACAGCTTCCAGACTAGTTTTATTCAATTTTTCAGATATTTTTCCATATTAATCCAGCATAAGTTTATCAAATACTAGTCCCCAAACAATTCAATATCGGTGTATTTCACCAGAGGAACTGAATTCCGGGCGAAATCTTTCACTGTGTATAGCTCGCTAATGATACGTTTATGGATATATGTTTATAAGAACTTTTTTCTTATTTTTAACTCTACTATCACGTATTAAATTATTTTATCATAATTAAGAATCACTCTGTATAATTCTAATATTATTATAGAGTTCAATTTCGGAAAAAGACGATTTGAAGTGTATGAATTTGGACAGCGGAAAAATTATTAAGATAGTAATAACTTTTTTCTTATTTTTAACTCTACTATCACGTATTAAATTATTTTATCATAATTAAGAATCACTCTGTATAATTCTAATATTATTATAGAGTTCAATTTCGGAAAAAGACGATTTGAAGTGTATGAATTTGGACAGCGGAAAAATTATTAAGATAGTACATAGAAAGTGGTGGAATTTATCATGATTTCAATCCACTCTACATCAAATTGAGTAGACCGTCTACTAAAGCTACGTTCACACAGAGCTATATATAATTTGAGCTCTGTCAGCTACATCTAGATGTAGCTCTGCTATAAGTAGACTAGATTTAACGCTAATTTTATGTAGCAGAGCTATATTTAGCTACATTATATAGCTCTGCTATAATTAACTTTGATGTCATTACTTGTAGCAGAGATAGTTTGGAATAAACCAGTAGGTCTATTCACTGCTCAGTTCCCAGCCAGATGCCGAAGAAGAAGGTTTTGCCGCAGCTTTCGCGGCAGCTACTGTGGTATTTTCAGCACAGAGAAAAGAAAGAAGATATTGGATAATTTTGTCCCCATTCCAGTCAAATTCATTCTCTATCATGGCACAATAATATGTAATTCAAAAAGAAATACTCGCAATGCGCAGTAGTAACCCACTAGCAAGCACTCTGATAACAAATGAGTACAGTATATGTATCTGGTGTAAACCCAGCAGGCACTAAACAGCTGCAAACAGCTGCGACAAGGACAGAGCAGCTACATCTAGCTCTGCTATAAAGGAAAATCTGGTGTGGCGCACTCACACAACTTTCCTTGCCGTTATGAAAAATGATCACCTGACGCTAGTGTTCCCGCGCATCTCAAGTCTACTATTCAAAGATTTGAGCCAGCTGGTGACAGGGCAATAACGCTGGAGACACACAACATGAGGTCTGCTATCTCTTCATAGTGAACTAGCAGGAACCCGTGCTTCGCAAGGATCTATTTTCAAACTTGATAATCTGAAAACTTGACGTAATGAAATTTTAAAGAACTTAAAATAGGCCTATAACCATCCTTGGTTAATTAAGAATCTAGCCTATAAGCAAAATTTCAAGTTAATTAGTCCAGTAGTTCAGACGTGGTGATGCGTCAAACATAATTTTCCTATCCCGTACGTGCATAAGCCAACTCTTTATTTTATTATAGATATGGTTAACAACTGCAAGAGATAGGAGTGTGGAACAGAATAGTTGTGAAACTATGATAGCGCCAGAAGTGTCTCAAATACAATAGTAGGTACTACATGAACTTTTCGAAAGTGATTTAAAAAAAAAAATGTTAAAACAACAGAACTGAAATTTGTCAACCTTATCATTATACCTCCATTTAGAGAGGCTTTTGTTTGAGCCGAATGAAATCTTCTATCTTCTATATATATAAAAAATGAATGTCTGTTTGTGTGTTTGTTCCCTATGACTTGAAAAATACTTAACATAACGGCATGAAACTTTGGGAATATGTTGTGTGAATATTGGGGATGGTTTCTGACCAGGAATTTTTATAGGGTGGCTAATAATGATTATTTATTAATCTACTTTACAGGCCTATGTTTTCGAAATTGTCGGCCTAGCGGCTACCGAAGAACGGAAAGATGATCATGATTCAAGATCATATTGAGATAATATGATTTAGCATCTAAAGTTACCAGCTGTAATAAACACGTCACCCTATGATAAATTGTGTAGGCTACTGGTATTACAACGTTAGTTTGGAGTTGAAGTGTAGTTGATTGGTACCAGCTGTAGATAATGGTTCCTTAGAAGACCTATACAAATAATAAATTATCACTCCCCTATCATTGAGTAACCGGAAAATGTTGGAAAAAATTATTCACCTCATGGAAGAGAGTTGTTCATATTGCATTTATTATTACTGAGGAATGTCAGAATAATTAACAATTTTTTTGAATTTAGCTTAGCTTATTTTCATCCTGAAAATCCTAAAATGGAAGATGGAAAGAATATGTAATTCCTGGTGATGATTCATCATACATCGCATATTTCCTGGACCATCTATTGACAATCAACAACTATGAAAACATTGAACTCATCTTTGAAACACTAATTTATCCTATCTATTTTTTTTAATTCAACACTTTACTGTTAGATATTACTACCAATTGATTGAGAAGAATATGTTTTGGGAATAATGAATGCTGCATGACTAAGCATATAGGAATTCCATATTTAGATGTGAATGAAAATATTGATTGTCAGATAAATTTCATGATTCACCAAATAAAGTGAAGTGTACATTGACTTTTGGCGGTACGAAGTTCGCAGGTAAGCTAGTTGTAAATAAAGCTTTATTATAAATAGTCAACACTGAAAAAAGACAGGCTCAATCACCAGGAATACTATAAGTTCTGTGAAGGACCAGTAAGCCATTAATTTTGATTAGTTTAATCACTTACATTATGGACAATCAATATGTATGACATTTATTAGCTACAAAATAAAAAACTTCGATTGAAGTGACCCCGACTACTACAATATGAATAACCATTTAGATCAAATGAAAGATATTACTCACATCTCTCATCAACTCGTACTTCTTGTTCACAAAATATATACACAAAAATATGAGTTATATTGAATGAACTCACGGCTAGTACTCAAGTTTGTCTTTTTCTGGCCATGCTACAAATGAATATAGGTTTATGTTTGACATCTTTTTTTTTAAATCTTGTTGTCTATTAAGAAATTTTTCAATGTGATTTTTGTTTGCAATAAAATTTGAAAAAAAGAATTATCAACAAACTCCTAACCAAAGAAAATCTCTGTGCTCTGTTCTAATCGGAATGTATGACAATGGTACAACAATGGAACAAACACGTGGCAAGCTAGCGCTTTCAATCTATGGAAAATCAAATTCGATCAGCTGATTGATGAAATTATTTTAAGCTTTCCAATGATTATAACATTTATGTTAGAATATCATGTGTCAATTATCTCAGTTCCATATGGCATTCATCTTACCATGTTCATAACCTTACGAAATATGATCCTTTTTCATCCTTTGAAACCCTTAGAGGCAAAATATCTCAAAATCCGTTCTTAGTGCGCGTCTAGCATGTTTGAAGAATATTTTGTGCAAAGTTTCAAGTCTGTAGGACAATTAGTTTGAGCTGTAGTGTGATTTTACATGAAAATTTTCGAAAAATGCCCTCTCCTGGACCCCCCTGTGCTCCTGATCGGAATTTTTCTGCATAGATCTAATTTTTTTTCGTAGCTGAACAAAAACGTTCCTCATGACTTTGCTGTGCAATGAGCGGTTAAAAAGTACAACATTTTTGGGGGGGGCCCCAGCTCCCTAAGGGGGGCAAATTTCTGAAAATCCTTTCTTGATGGATGTTTTCAGGCTACCATAAACAATCGTGCAAAATTTCAAGTTTTTAGGCTCAGTAGTTTGGGCTGTGGTGTGATTTCAGTCTGTCGGGGCTTAGCCTTTTATAAGTAAAGAGAAGAGAAGAGAAGAAGATGATTTAATAGAATGAACAATAATTTGCAATAGAATAATCACATTTTCTCGAATTTAAAGCTTATTTTAAATTTTAGGTGAAAATGTTACAAAACATTAATTGTAGAGATTTTCATGCTCAATCTACTCCACTTGATTCTTTTTGTTCAAATTGTAACTGAAGCCTGATAATTGGGAATCTAAAATTGAACTTTGCATTGATGGGGCGGAGCTCCTGAAATTTTTACAGATATGGGACTCGTGGCAGTTGATAATATAGCTTATCGATGACTATTTAAGGTATGAATTTAATTGGAGCCGTTTCCGAGAAAATCACAAAAAACCCTGTTTTTGACAACATTTTCGCCATTTTAGCCGCCATCTTGAATTGCATTTGATCGAAATTGTTCGTGTCGGATCCTTATAGTGAAAAGACCTTAAGTTCCAAATTTCAAGTCATTCCGTTGATTAAGAGATGAGATATCGTGTACACAGACGCACACACACACACACACACACACACACACACACACACACCACACACACACACACACACACACACACACACAACACACACACACACACACACACACACACACACACACCACACACACACACACACACACCACACACACACACACACACACACACACCACCACACACACACACACACACACAACACACACACACACACACACACACACACCACACACACACACACACACTTTTTTGGACTCAGGGGACCTTGAAACGTATAGAAATTTAGAAATTGGGGTACCTTATTTTTTTCGGAAAGCAATACTTTCCTTACCTATGGTAATAGGACAAGGAAATTAGAATTGAAGTCTTCATATAATAATAATCATTTTGAAGTCTTCGTATTTGATGTATTTCCAAGTTCACTTCACACGATACAATACTTCATATTTTTTCAAGAATGTTAATCGAGCCTGCTATACAATGCAATTTTTTTTTTTTTTTTTTGATAATTATTGCATTTGGATGATAAATTCGTAGAAGCTATCGTTTGAATTTCATAATGATGAATTTAAAATTTGTCATTAAACTATTACAGTCTTTGATACCTACTATCGATGCTCAACGTTTGAAAATTTATGTGCTGTTGGGAATGAAATATTCCACAGCATAAGCTGCATTGACAGCAGTTTATAAATAAATTCTTGTTCAGCCGGATTCTGAATTCTTTATTAGACAACTTTCCGCTTTGTTCCAGATTTTATCGATTGTGGTTGAATTTTCCAGTCAAAACGCTAATCTCACCGGCATAATCACACCGATCATTGGCAACATTTGATAATCTGATTGTTATGGAAGTGAACATCACATTCATGGGTCATTAGTTTGAGTGTAATCTGTCGATTGTCGCTTCCGGGATGATTACTCATATAATAATGTCGCAATTGAGCGCATACACAGCACTCATCCCCATATTGAGGTGGATCAATTGAGAGTCATGATTTCGGTTGATATATTTGTAACCTGACATTGAGCAGCAACAGTCAAGATTATGCATCCGCATCGGATGCACGGCGGAAGGCTCTAAATAAGCCATTGGCACCAGAGTAGGTATTATTATTGTCCAGCAATTCATTCGCTTGATTGCGATGCTAAAGCAGTAATGAATGATTGGTCCTTATCAAAGTTCCTGGTCCTGCGACCCAATCACAGTTTATCTGACCAATACCAGGTTTGTATCTATCACATCCAATATAGAATAATTTGGGCTCGACGGGCAATAATTTCCACTCCATTAAACTCTCCAATATCTGTTCACTTTTTGATTGATCAATGTAAGCGTTTTGATTGCTCTCGTGACCGAGTGCCGAATGAACAGTTTTGTAGCAGAGATACACGTCGAAAAGTCGAATTGAGGCCATGATTGCAATGTGAACAATATCGCGAGCTCGGATTTCAATAGCAGGTACGAATCGCTTCATCACAACCGCCTCCTTCTTCAAGTTAACGGCTTAATTATTTCATCAATGAGATGGCTCTGCTCATGAATAGTTATAACATTTGACAAAATATGAATAGTTATTGACAAAGCACACAATTCAAGAAAGGGGTGGAATATTTGATTAATTTGTGATTGATAATTCTGACAATATCGAGAGTTTTCGCCATTAACATTAGAATGATTTGATAATTCGCCTAGTGGAGTACAATAGAACTAGTATACATCAAATTACACCCACTGATATTCAATACTACCTCCAATATCACAGATCTAGTCATCCCAATTTCTGATCAAGTGCAGAATGCGATAAACTTCATCTATGCGGATCCACACGTTCTCGGTTGTTTGCACCTTGTTCATATTTAGACAAATGAGAGAGAAAGCTGTTGACGGCACAGAGACCACACGAGTTCACTGCTGAACGCTCCTCATTATAACGATGTAGTTCCAACGATCGACAGCAGTCTGTCGTAGTGCACTGCTATGTCGATATAATTCGCATCCTATGAGCTCACTTCATACTGTCAGCATCCTTTACAAATAGCATCAATGCTTCTCATTCAACCAATGCTGACAGTTTGGAGTGGATGTGGCAATTCTCCAACTGTAGTTTCCCACCACAACACAGATACAGACACAACCAGGTCTACCTACCTTCTTCTGAGTTCTGAGAGTGTTTCAAAGTTTCATCGTGACAAAGGAACTCCCAGTTGACAAGTTGCTCATTTGTTGTCAAACATATAGACCTACTGCCAGAATTTGAAATAGAATTTCACACGGTTAACTTGTGACAAAACGTGACTGGCATGTGAGTAGTAAAAGCTTGCATCTGGCAACTTTTGAAATAATCCGAGATAGATTCAATCGTTTCACAATTATTGCTATTCTATTGAATTGTCAAAGCATAACGACAATAGATTGTAGGTTACTCAGAATTCTATTGAATTGTCAAAGCATAACGACAATAGATTGTAGGTTACTCAGAACTATGCTAATATTTCTTGAAATTTTGAAAATGATTAACCCTCCGTCAGGCGCACCTATGGCCGAACCGAAATCGGGCGCACCCGGCCTGAGAGGCCACCTTCATATTCTAACCACCACTTCACACTAGATCAATTATAATTCAAAATACTAATAGGGTAATGATTGGTAGGATCTATTCTAAGTAATTATACCGAACATATTACAAAAAATTGATTTTTTGAACACTACTAGTATGGTTAAACTTAAAAATGAAAATTATCAATTGTAAAAGAAAATTTTTTTTAGCAATTTAGGCTATTTGTTGAAATTATTGGAACTGATCTTCAATAATTAGTCATTGTGATGTTTAGGCTCCCAAATTAGCTGCAGTCAAACAGGTTTGGCACAGTGGCCTAATTTGTCATCCAAATTTGTCATTTTTTCTAATTTGTCATTCTCCTGAATCCTGTTTCAGTCACACATACTCCACACTTTCTTCTTTTGGGAGGTATTGTTGGTCATTCAATATTTCAAGTTCATTGGGCAAAAACCTTTTCAAGCGAGTTTGCAATTGAACTGGCATTTCACTTGTATTGGGACTTCGCCGGGCTAATTGTCCCATCACTATCTGATGAAACAAAGTTTTTAGATATATTCTCCTTTCTGAGGTTCAAGTTGATTTCCAATTGAGATCACTTGTGCATTGATGCACAGCATTCGACATTCAGGTAGGCATAAAAAATAAACATTGGCCAGCATCTTGTGTTTATGACATAATCAGGCGCATGTGGCCTGTGAAGCCATGTTGAAATAACACGAACTATGCAAAAGTTGGCGACTGACTGAGGCTAGCATGTTGTGAGGTTGATAGATTTAGACGAAAAAATGGAGTGGTGGGGCGCTCGGCCGCCTATATGAAGTGAAGATGGAAATTATATTGTTGGTTGGCCTCTGAGGCCGGCTGCGCCCGACGGAGGGTTGAGCAGTGCTCTCAAAATTGCATTTGAAACAAGGCTATTCATTGCTCATGTCGAGTCTCTTCCCAAGAACGTTAATTTATTCATTAATTTGGAAGATTAGGGCCCATATGCTTTGTTTAACGTTTAACGTTTAACGTAAACCACGTTGATCCAAGTAAACCACGTTTACTTGGATATATTATTGCATTTATCACAATGTGTTTTATACGGGGTTTAAACGAACAGCTGACATTTCTTCGTTTAAACCGAGTATCTTCATACTGGCCTGAGAGTCTTACAGAACAAGAAGAACCTATCCATGTTTCATGAAATGAAAGCCTTAAGTCAAATTACCAAATGGCGCCGTGAACAGAATTACTAAGGCTATCCATACGAAAAAAGTTGTATGTCACATGACTCCATATACTTCATAATTATTCTATTCTGCATTTCAGTACTCATGCATCATCTTATTCATCAAGAAAATATCTCCAATTCGTTGATCTTCTGAAACGATCAAATCTTACTTCAGGAACATATTTTTCCATGAATCGTTTACAGCAAATGGAACAGAAGATGATCCTATTCTACAATTTTACAATAAGTATTTGTATCTTTTTATAATAATGCGTCATCGAGATATATAGATTTGAATATAGAAATTGGTCATTTTTTGTGTATGGAGATATGGGTTAAAGTACAATTGAGAATAAATTTTCCTTTAATCCAACATATTTTACTTATGATAAATTATTTTGAACCGCCTTGACGAGTCGAGAAAAATGAGCTGTAGTACAAGGAGATCCGATCATTGTATCAAATGTTATGAGTGTTTGACATTTTGATCCTTGAGGTGTCCTTATGCCCTCCTCTTCACTAGGAAAAACTGAAATGGAGTGCATCTAACGGGTTATCCTCGTAGAAAATGATCCCATGAAGGTATATCAGTGTGCGAAATCTCAATGTGAGGAAAATGAAGTTGGTCATGATGGTTGAAGCTGGAAATTATTTATCCATCCATAGACAATAGATACAATCCAGGTGAAATTAACAGGCATTCGCTCAAGATTGCTTTTAACCTCCATTTAAAATAAACAGTCCAGATGCTATGTAGAGTTCATGATTCGATTCACACACAATTCTTAGTTCAAGAAATGAATGAACTGGAATTTTCAATTTTTCTTATTAATAATTAATAGTAAATTATTTACTTCCAAATAAGAAACTTTTATCATAATTTTTGAAACTTTTTTTTCCAAATCAGGTGTTTGTAAAAATACAAGGTTCATTGTTAGCAGGTGTACCTGGAACTCTATATGGATCAGGTAGAGAACTCTACCTGGTCTCAGATCGTAGAGCACAAAATTAGGCCTGGAGGGATTGAAATTACGCCTAAAGGGATTCTTAATTGAACATGTGAATGGTAAGAATCGGAAGATATGTTTATCAAAAACTAAATTCATCTAATTTGATTTATTCTTAAAATTTGTGGAAAAGTGTAACTCAGTACTCATTAAAGATAGGAGTTACTGTATGATCTCATTTTATTCAGAATTTCATAATCTAAAAAAATGTGAGCGAATTTTTCTGTCCGATTACTGAATTTGGCGGAAATAGCTGAAAACTGGAAAATTAACCAATAAATACGAAGTTTTTGAACCATTCTGTATCTTGCACATGGGAATTTCGCATTAAAAAATTGGTTCCGGATTTCTTTAATGTATCCAAAAAATATATTAGAAAATCAGATTTACAATACAAATTACAAGCACACCCCCTTTTTCATATATATATTGACTGGACTACTCTTCAGAAGATACATCCTCAAATGTTGATCCTACTACTCATTTATCATCCATGCAAGATTTTATTGTAGGAATTTATTTCATGATTCTGGAGGGGAAATTGATAAAAGAGTGCAATGATTCTATATCATATATTCTATGGGGATCCACGTTATTCTCAGAGAATATGAAAAGTAATTAATTTGATTTTTTATGTATTCACATATTTTCAATTAGTTTTAGTTTTTACAATTGCATTCTATTCTTTTTGCTCAAACCTCAATAAAAATTGGAAAACATCATGTGTACATGAGTGGGATTCTCCATTCATGAGGACCTTACCATGAGAAGACGTACGTTTTTCAAAGATTTGTGTATCAAGATTGGATTTAAAAATGTGTGGAGTCGAGATGGTGTGGTGTTTTGGAAAAAGAATGGGAAAACGGTCTCTCAGTTCTCCAAGGCTCGCATTCGTATGAATGAAAGTGAGTGAGTGTTTGTGCCCTAGTCTACTACATGATTAAGGTATCTATATATATAGCCAATTTTGTTTAATTCATTATTATATTTTTTTTCTAGTACTTAAAATTCTTTATTATTCTCTCTTCAACTTGTGCTCGCGTCCTGGGTGTCTTGATTTTTCTGTTAAACTACTCAACAAGTATTTTCTATTAGTTTTATTATAAAGCATCTATTATTTTTATTATAAAACATATTTATTATTATTTTTATTATAAAAAATCTTTTTATTATTAGTAATCAGGATTTCTTGATGCGTGAGAGTCTGGTTGGAGATTAGGATTTCTAAGTTTAGTTTTTATATTTTGCCGAGGTAACTACGGTAGTTTCGTTATTTTATAATAATTGATTTTATTTGCATCAGATATGGTCATCTTTTTTCTCTCTCTAATATGAATCATTACGATAAGATTGTGGAGACTCAACATGCATATGTTGGCTTCTTCTAAGCTTTTCCATATCTTCTTCTCAACTTTCCGTTTTCTTCTATCTTTCTTTCTTCTTTCTTACTTTTTCTAAGTATGGTTCTTGTCAATGACGTTGACGAACATATTTCCCTCGAATGTTACAATACGATTGAAATTGAGAATATTTTCCAGTGTCGAACTGAGTTGTTTGGTAATAGAGAATGCAACTCTTTTTTTAATGTCATCCACTTAAATATTAGCAGTTTGAAAAAAAACTTCGATCAGTTCTCTTACATAATTAGTAATTGTTCAATTGACTTTCATATTATAATTCTTAGTGAAACTTGGGTGGTCGATGATAATGAATTCAATTTTAACCTAAATGGTTATTCAGTAATTAATAAAATAGGAAAAATCAATAAATGTAACGGAATCTGTATATTTTTTGAAAGTAACTTGATTGTAGATGAGCTGAATTGTGAGATTAATGAAACCAACTCTATTTGTTTGGATATACAAGTGCCAGGAGTTAGCGAAAAGATAACTGTTATCCCTGTTTAGGCCTATAGATCGCCTTCATCCAATGTTGATATTTTTCTGAACAGCTTGAATGACTGTTTGTTAAATCTAAGGAATAAATCTAACGTAATATTCGCTGGTGACATGAATATTCATTTGAATAGAAATACTAATTTAGCCAGTGAATATTTTGAAATATTATCGTTAAATGGTTTGAAATCCTACATAAATAAACCTACAAGAATTTATAACAATACTGAATCATGTATCGATCACATTTTTTTCAAGAACTCTTCGTTCAATTCTGATAATGTTATCAGCTCCATTATGAAAACTAATATAACTGATCATTTTTGTACTAGTGTTCACGTTGATCTTGCGGCTGATATTGATGGGTCTGACAAACCTATTAATTATTACAATAAAGTTGATTATGATAAATTATTGTCTTCTATTCAAAAAGAAAATTGGAGTGAGGTGTTAAAAGCCCTAATTTACACTTGGATGATCAAATGCTTTTTTTGACTGACAAGATTTCATCCCATGTAGAACAGGCTACAGTTAAAGTACATATTCCACATAGATTAAAACTTTTGAAGCCTTGGATCACCAGGGGACTTATTGTAGCAATTGCTAAACGCGATAAACTTTTTAAAAAGCTCTCTAAACAGCCTTCTAATGTAATATCAAAAGCCGAATACATCTCTTACAGAAATATGCTTAATAAATTATTAAAACAGTGTAAATGCGACTATTATAAAAACAAGATTGATCAGAATAAAAACAATATTAGGAGAGTTTGGGACTCGTTGAATGAATTATTGGGTAAGAGCCGTAAGAATGTTGTTCCTAAAATTGATGCAGACATCTTAAATCGTCATTTTGTTGAAGTAAGTAAAACTTTTGCTGAAAAGCTGATAAGTAATAATCCCAATGCATCTGATGGTAATCTGTTCATGAACTCTTCTGTAAATGGTCATGGCTCCTTTTTCCTATCACCCACAAACGAAAATGGAATATCAGCTATCTCAACAATAACTCTGCTCCGGGAATTGACAAAATAAGCAATAGAACATTGAAAATTATACTTCCACACATTGTTAAACCATTAACAGTAATAATAAACCGTTGTTTTTTAGAAGGGCACTTCCCTGTTAGTTTAAAGTTAGCGAATATTATACCGCTTCATAAGATGGGGGATCGTAAGGACCCAACCAATTACCGCCCAATGAGCCTGTTAAGTGGTTTCTCAAAAATAATGGAAAAAGGTAATCAAGTCTAGATTGATTGGTTACTTAGTCAAACACGAGGTCATTCATAAACAGCAGTATGGCTTTCAGACTAACAAAAATACAATTGATTCTATAACTCTCTTAACTCAAACAATTGCCAATAACTTCACTAATAATAAGAAAACAATAGCCAATTTCCTGGATTTAGCTAAGGCCTTTGACACCATTCCTCATTCAAAATTACTGAACAAGATGGAGAAATTAGGAATTCGTGGTGTACCCCTTAGATTATTCACCAGTTACCTGAGTGATAGACATCAAAAGCTTACCTTAGAAAATAAAACTAGTTCTAGACTTTTGTGTGATTTTGGTCTCCCACAGGGCACGATGCTATCTCCTATCCTTTTTCTCATTTACATTAATGATTTAATCAAACTTGATATTGAGAACTGTGTGACACTTGCTTTTGCAGATGACACCGCCTTAATATTTACTGGTAATTCATGGGAAGAGGTTGAAAATAGGGCTGTATCTGGATTAAGAACTGTTAAAGCCTGGTTAGATGAGCATATTCTTACCCTCAACGCGAAGAAAAGTGTATTTTTAGCCTTTTCACCGAATGTTGTTGGTTTGCCGCTTGATCTCACTCATATTCATATTCATAGTCCTGGTTGTAACCTTTCAGATCCATCAGATTGTAGTTGTCCAAAATTAGGTAGAGAAAAATTCTTCAAGTACCTGGGTGTCACTGTTGATCAACATCTTCGGTGGGATGTCCACATCAATGTCACTTGTAATAAGCTTAAACACTGGATCAACAAATTCTACACTATCAATAAATTGAGTAACATAGCCGTTTCTAGATTGGTTTATTGTGCTTACATCCAGTCTTTTCTTCAATATGGGATTATCGTTTGGGGCGCTGCCTACATGAATCACTTGAATAAGATAATTGTTATTCAGAAGACCTTATTAAAGGCAATTCTTGGAAAGCCCAGACGTTTCCCTAGTGACAATCTTTTCAGGGAACTGAATGTGCTGACTGTCAGGCAGCTTCACACGAAAAACTTGATAAACATGAATAAGCATAGTAATCTTTTCAATCTCCGTTTATCACCGTACAATCTTCGTCCCTCATCCATCACTTTCGAATCTCATCATACAGTTTTATCCATTTGTAGAAGGCAGTTCAATTACATTGTCCATAAACTTGTTAACGTAATACCTGATCATTTTATCTCTAACAATTTGACCAGAAATCTTTCTAACGAAATAAGTCAATGGATCACATCGCATAACTCTACTGATTTGTTCGATTTCTTGTAACTTTTCACCTTTCAACTCTTTTTTTTTCTCTTAAATAAGCTCATTATTTCTTGTTAATTGTCTGTATTCTCGAGATTTTTTATTATACAAATTTCATACTTATAATTTTATATTTTTGTTTTATGCTTTCACTTTGGTTCTGTAGTTTTTTGTAACACTCGGCCCCTGCGCACAGGCTTTGCCTTTGCAGGGACCTTCCGTGTTTTTGTTAACCTGCTATTTTAAGTTATTTTGTTTTAGTTTTAAGTTATTTATTTCATAACTACTTTGTACAATAACTATGTTGTAAAAAGGATAAATAAATTGAATTGAATTGAATTGAATTGACATCTCAAAACATTCATTTTGAAATATTAAAGGTGGAAATAGCAAATTTTCATCAACAAAAGTAATGACTGCGAAATTTCAGATGAGTAGAACAAAAGCTATTGAAATGGGATTGCAGCCGATTGAATGGTTTCCCATTTTTGTGAAAATTTGGTGTGGTGCACTCACACAACTTTCCTTGCCGTTATGAAAATTGATCACCTGACGCTAGTGTTCACGCGCATTTCAAGTCTACTATTCTAAGATCTGAGCCAGCTGGTGACATGACAATAACGCTGGAGACATACGAGGTCTGCCATCTCTTCATAGTGAATGATTTAATAGAATCAACAGTTGCCAAGAGTTTGCAATTGAATAATCACATTTTCTCGAATTCCGAGCTTATTTCCATTTTTAGGTGAAAATGTTACGGAACATTAATTGTAGAGATTTTCATGCTCAATCCTTTCCAATTGAATTTCTCTGTTTAAATTGTATCTGAAGACTGATGAATGAGAATCTAAAATTAAATTTTGCATAGATGAGGCGAAGCTCCTGGAATTTTCACAGATATGAGACTTGTGGCAGTTGATAGAGCTTATCAATGACTATTTCAGGTATAGATTTGATCGAAATCGTTGAAGCCGTTTTCGAGAAAATCGCCAAAAGCCCTGTTTTTGACAACATTTTCGCCATTTTAACCGCCATCTTGAATTGCATTTGTTAGAAATTTTTCGTGTCGGATACTTATAGTGTAAGGACCTCAATTTCCAAATTTCAAGTCATTCCGTTGATTGGGAGACGAGATATCGTGTACGCAGACGCACATACACTCATACACACACACACACACACACACACACACACACACACACACACACACACTCTTAATTTCTCAATATCTTATTTTTTTTCAGAAAGCAATACTTTCCTTACCTATGGTAATGGAGCAAGGAAAGTAAAATGATAGAGAATTCATGAGAGTCCAGATTTTTTCTATAAAGTATTGTAAATTCTTCTAAAAAAATGCTCATTCAAAACTGCCATCTCTCCATCAGAGACCATACCATTGGAGAGACATCTGATCGACTATTGAGAAGTGTAAAAAGTCTGCTACAATAATTCTATCATATTAAGGGAGAAATTACCTCTGTATGAATGTTTGTTTGTCGGACGTATATTGAGAAAGGATCTAACGATTTCAATAACATTTGAAATGCAGTAAGCTTATGATGCAGAAGTTCATTTGAACCAAGGAAAATGTCTGGGATAACTGTTTGAGGTCCTTATAAAAATGATGATATATTCGACCTTCGAGTAGCAGCTGATGAGCTGTCAGCATTCCCTCATGAATAATGCTAACAAACACTTCGCATTCAACCATCTTTTTAGAACTAGTCAAAATCAATCAGATGGATTGATAAATGTAATATGAAAGAATAGGGTAATATAAAAGCATGCAAGTACACAATACGCTGCCGCACTATTTCACAGGTACTTGAGTTGATTTTAATAACAATTTTAGAACATTATTATTTTTAATTTCCATTCCTGTGCCTCACTACTTTCGAACGGAGCTTGGTAACCAGATATTATTTATTCTGGCTGGCCAACTTTAGAATTTATCCTTTGTTGCTATTTCTTCATCATCATATTTTTTTTAGGTAGAGTTTTATTGTTCAAATGCATTCATTCCGATTATTTCCTTTGTGTTGCGAATAATTTTGATTGGAGCTGCTTCACATTTTTTTCAAACGTAAGTTAATTTTTCAATATCGTTGAAAGGTGAAATCATGAAAGATCTATGAAGTGATGAAACTTCTATGAGTTACAGCCTACTTTTTGAATAGTCCCAATTCAATTATTCTATCGTTTTTCTTTCATTCTCATAAGATCATAATAGCTTCGAAATTCGATCTTATTTTTGTACTCTGTCCTGATGCTTTCGAAATTCCAAAATGAAGAATAAAATACAAAGGTCGATGATTAAGATTTATCTCATTTATTCAAATATCGGGGACCGAGCTTCGCTCTGGAGTACAAAAGCATAAGAAATTTATTACGAAAGAAGAAATCATAATAGCATTCATACAGAAATGTTCTATCTAATCACAGTAAATTGAGATTGATTCCTAGAGAAATGCAAAAATTTCGCTCGCAAAGGCCCAGTTGCACAAAAGCCGGTTAAATTTGAATCCTGATTAACTTCACGTGAATCAAATCAGAGAAGACCATTTCAAAAATCTGGTATGGCGCACTCACACAACTTTCCTTGCCGTTATGACATTTGATCACCCTGACGCTAGTGTTCTCGCGCATCTCAAGTCTACTATTCAAAGATTTGAGCCAGCTGGTGACAGGGCAATAACGCTGGAGCACACGAGGTCTGCTATCTCTTCAAAGTAAATGATTTAATAGAATCAACAATAATTTGCAATTGGATAATCACATTTTCTCAAAATTAAAACTAATTTTCAATTTAAGGGGAAAATGTTACAAAACATTAATTGTAGAGATTCTCATGCTCAATCTATTCAACTTGAATTTTTTTGTTTAAATTGTATCTGAAGCCTGATAATTGGGAATCTAAAATCAAACTTCGCATAGATGGGGCGGAGCTCCTGAAATTTTCACTGATATGAGACTTGTGGCAGTTGATAGAGCTTATCGATGACTATTTCAGGTATAACTTTAATCAAAATCGTTGCAGCCGTTTTCGAGAGAATCACGAAAAACCCTGTTTTTGACAACATTTTCGCCATTTTAGCCGCCATCTTGAATCGCATTCGATTGAAATTGTTCATGTCTGATCCTTATATTGTGAGGACCTCACGTTCCAAATTTCAAGTCATTCCGTTAATTGGGAGATGAGATATCGTGTACACAGACGCACATACACTCATACACACACACACACACACCACACACACACACACCACACCACACACACACACACACACACACACACACACACACACATTCAGAACATTACCCAAAAACTACTTTTTTGAACTCAGCGGACCTTGAAACGTATAGAAATTTAAAAATTGGGGTACCTTAATTTTTTTCGGAAAGCAATACTTACCTTACCTATGGTAATAGGGCAAGGAAAGTAAAAAGATGGATCTACTGGAATTAATCAGGATTGAAAATAATCCGGCTTTTCTGCAACCGGCACTAAGTTCCTGATTGAATGATTACAAAAGTTCAACAGCTGAGTCATAATTTTGACACAGTCCCACACACATGAACTCGCTCACTCACTTCCATCACCAACAGACGACGAAATAATTATTATCATTTGTTTTTCCAAGGATGAATAATAATTATCATTTTAATGTCCTTCAGCGATTTTTCCCAGGGATAAGACCTAGTGAAATCGAATGTTTATATTATAAACCTACTATGTTCTGAATTTCGTGAGAATCGTTAGAGCCGTTTTTAAGATCTGGTGAAATACAAACATATAAACATCTGAACATCTAAACATATAAACAGAAGCTGCTCGTTTAATAGTATAGGATGGATTCCAATTTATTACAAATAGCTCAGCTACTAAGTTTTACATCATCTTGAACTGTTTACATTGATAGATAGAGAAAAAGCTTTCACATGCCTGTGCTACATCGACTATGGGTTCTTTCTGATTGTGGATTGGTTAGTGTCCCTAGTCAATGCCCGTTTCGTTGAGAGCCGGCTGTGGCCTAGAGGGAAAAGATGCTCGTTTATTCGGGACGGAATTTGAAATCGATTGTGTCCGTCCCGCAAAGGGAGCGATGTATGACCACATACAAAGGTGGAAAGGAGACCTGCTGATCAATAGCCGCTACAATTACCTTTCTGTCCAAAGACACTATTCCCTTTCCATTGTTAGGATGAAAACAAGCGATAATGCTTGTGGCTCAAATGAGCAAACCAGGAAATAATTAGAGGAAAAGGGAGTTTTTATAAACTGGAAATTTGTGAGTGTATGTGCTTCTGTCAGTAACATGAATATCATTATTGGAACTAGAGAATTAGTTCGGTTGTTATCAGGTGGATTAGGTCAAACGTTCCACCATTGGCAATTAAAAAGGGATGATCTTTCTAAACCATTGTTCCCGTTTGAAAATGTCAGGAAATCCAATCAACAACTATTTTTATTTTTCCTTGAAAATCAAGTTTTTGTTTGTCCCGTGTGAACACAACTAATAAATCAACAATTATATTTAGAGGAGAACGAAGACTTAATTCAACAGCAAAACGAATTTGAAACAAGCGGAGAGAAATTACAAATAACATTGAGCCAAAAACTTCCACTGATTTATTCCAGAAATTAATTTGGCAACATTATCGATCGTTTAATGTTATTTTTCCGAGGAAATATTCCACCAAATGAGGAATACCAGAGTGATTAAGGATCGCAATTTTCCCTGATCGGCCTTTAATACGGTAATATACAAAGTAGATGGAACGATTGGCAGAGCGATTGGATCTATCTAATGCCTCATTTCCATTTATAAATTCATCCTGTCAGAGATTTGTGAATCATATTATTCAGGATGAGATTCAGAAAAATATAATTGGCTCTATGAAAAATTATACAATTATTGTAATGATTATATCGTGTATTATAATATAACTGCATAAAGAGATGGGGCATGGATTGTTTCAAGAGCGCTCCTGGAAACGAGTTTATCAAGATTGAAAAGGAAGAATGAAAAGGAACGTCATCAGATTTACGAAGAGGCTCTATCTGATAATAATTATTATAATTGTGTATCTATCACAAAGGCTGCCTTTTCTAAAAATTTATATTCTCATCATTCATTGGCCTCTGTGAGTTGAACGAACATGTAGAAAACTTTGAGTGACTTGAGTGATTTAGGAAGAAGCTTTAATATTTCTTCATTTCAATTCTGAGGAAAAATGTTTCTCTTATTTTCTCTTAAATGTTATTCTTATTTTCCATGTCAATTTGCCTGAACCCTTCAATGAATAGTTCTAATACATTTTGACAGTGAGGATACACATTAGTATAGCTCCAATCAATAAGTCATATCTCACCCATTTATTACGTTTTGAATAATCCTCTATCATCTAAATTCAGGGATTCAAATTGTTGGACTTGAAATCTTCAGATTTTATATGAAATAAGCAGAATAACATTGAATATATTGCATCAGTAATGATCGATCAATCAAAGAGCAATCGCCATGAATATAGTATTTTTATTTATTTGTTATTAATACATCTATTCATTATTCATTTAATCCGCTAGTCATCCGCTAATTAATGGCGACGTGGTGTGGAAATGTAGTAATAAGGGTTGTACAGGTTCCATTACAGCCGATGCAATGCTTGGAAACGTGAAAATAAGTGTGAAGCATGTCAAGCATACACTACCCCCTCTCCCAACTAATTTCACAAATGCTCAGGCAAAATGTATATCAATTGAACGTCTGAACAAAGTAGTCAACAGAATGCAAAGATTTTTACTCGACTCCAAATTGAATAGTCAACAAGAGAGTAAGCTAAATGACGCAGAGTGTCAAACAGACGATTCTATACACAAAGAGAAGGAGGAACTGACTGCGCGAATAGATGAGTTACTTTGTCAAAGAGATGCGCTTATCGAGGAAATCGAGAATATGAAAAGTATTAGTAGTAATTCATCTCTAAACCAGAATGATGTTGGAACTCAAATTGAACTGGACACAAATTCTCGAAGTATCAATACGCAAACAGACACCTATTATGGACTGACGACTAAAAAATGCAAGCCGGATTGTGACAGTTTAGATATAGTTGGTATCCGTAAACAAACAATAAAAATCTTAAATGCGAACAATAATTCTCTCCACAGAGTGATACAAGAATTAGAACTCGAGATGAGGGAAAATTACGATAGAATAAATTCTGTTATAGGAGAAAATTATAAATTAAGAGATTTTTTCTCAAGTTTCACCAATCGAATCAATGATCTCAACAACAAACAAAAATGGAGACTCGAGAATTCAGACCTGAAAATTGATGGAACACAAGATCAGGCGACAAATTTGAACAATACATTGTCTAAAGAGTTTTTGGTGTCTGGTTTGGTGCTTGGTGGTGCGGAAATGTCACAAAAATAGTGGATGCGGTTTTGAAAAGCAAAGAGGTGGCTAATCTGAATGTCGATGATTTCTTAATAGTTATAGGAGGTACAAACGACGTAAACTGGCACATGGAGGGAAATTGTAATAGAGCATTTCAACAACAATTGTGTAGATTTCTAACTCTCTCATAAAAGACGAATATCATCATAGGAACAATTCCATATCGATACGATGTGCCTAATTCATCTAACATCAATGCTGCTATTGAAGATATCAATTCAGGACTGAAGAATATTGCACGTAATAAAGCGACAGTACTAGATATGTGGAATTTGAAAGCTGGTGAACACACACGACACGGATTACACTTAAATAAGAATAAGAATAAGAATGATTTTTATTCCTTTAGTGCATACAAACAATGCTATCGGAAACGTCAAAATATACATTATAAATACATCATAATAAAATAACAGAACAATAGAATAAAAGTCTCATTCCATTTAGGACCCAAACAATGCTATTGGAAACCTCTATTTAAGGTTTCCTCCATATATGTCAATAAAACAATAATATCAAGAATAAAATAATCCAACGTACATAATGCATCATTTAAATATAAACACATAAAAATATAAAATACTACAGAGTACTTTCACGTATGGTTTCCAAAAAATGATTCTCTACTGGCAGCTGGAGGAAATCAGAAAGCGAGTATAGTGGGAACTGTAAGAGAAGGTTTTCAAGTTTTGTCGGAATACTGTTAAAGGCAAGTTTCTGGCTGAGTCTGGCAGAATATTAAAAAGTTTCAAGGATACATGATTAGGACTAGTTAATACTTTTTTCAGTCTTGTGTAAGGTACATCTATTTTTGTCTTATTTCGTGTATTATGGCTGTGGATGTCAACTCTGCATCTATATGATCCTATATACTTCTTTACTTGAAGTAGGAGTTTGAAAGCTACCATACTGTAAACTGTCATAACTTTTTCCTTTATAAATAATGGCCTGCAATGCTCCAAATACGCTGCACCTGATATAATTCTTATAGCCTTTTTCTGTAGTAAGAACACTCTTTGCACATCCGGGGCACAACCCCACAAGACCAACCCGTACATAAAGACACTCTGAAAAAAAGCGAAATAGCACATTCTTAAATAGTGTTCGGGTACACAATCCCTGAGCCTTCGAAGAAGGTATATAACCCTACTAAGTTTGGAGCAGACACTTTCTATATGAGGTATCCATGTGAGTTTATAATCTAGTGTAATGCCAAGAAGCTTAGCACTTTTTGCACTCTGACTGTTCTGTCTCTAACCAAGCACTAGCTTCTGGGTCTTGGTTGTATTCAAAAATAGACGGTTTGCCTTAAGCCAGGCTTCTGCCTCGCCCTGACATCTGGACATCTTTTGTTCAAGAGCACTGAGATCCACATCAGCAGTAACTAATGATGAATCATCAGCATAGCATACCACCTTGGACCGAATGCTAAACCCAATATCGCATCATAACCAGAAAAAGTTGAGGCCCAAGAATGGACCCCTGAGGAACGCCATGTGGTACAGCAATTGGCTTGGAAAACTCTGAGTTAACACATACTGTCTGGATACGACCCTGTAAATAAGATTCTAATAGTTTAAGAGCATTGTTTTGGATACCAAGAAATTCTAATTTACTTAATAAAATGTTGTGATCCACCACATCAAATCCTTTAGTCAAATCGAAAAGAACCAATCCTGTGTGCTTCTTATCATTAAAACCATTCTCAATGTCAGCCACAATGGTACTAACAGCATCAATAGTTGACCTACCTTTCCTAAATCCGTACTGAGTTTCACTGAACAACCTATTTGATTCAAAGAATTCATATAATTGTGAGGCAATAATGTATTCAAATATCTTACTAAAGATGGGTGGTACCGATATTGGCCTAAAGTTTTCTGGTGAATCTTCGTCCCCCCTCTTGTATATGGGCACTGTTCTAGAATGCTTGAGTGTTGATGGAAAAACTGATTCTCTGATACAGGCATTAAAACAAGATGTTAATGGCTGTAAAATAAATTCAATGACTTGTTTTATGAAGGAGCTGGAAAGGGAATAAATATCTTTGCTAGTGGATGACTTCATTCTAGAAACTATGTAAGAGACTTGTTCACATGATACTTCTTTTAATACAAATACAGTCTGCGTTTTTGGGGAAGATACCAGAAGCTCCTCAGCAGAAACAGCTGAAGGCTCGATCACTTTATGAATTTCTGCTACAGCACTGATAAAGTATTGGTTGAATTCTTCAGAGGATACAGTTGTAACAGTAGACTGAGCAGGCTTGGAATTTTTTCGAATAATTTTCCAAGCCGCTGAGCATTTATTGTTAGCCGATTCAATAAACTTGACATTATGGTTCTGTTGAGCCATTTTCAATTCACATCTGTACAGCTTCTTAATATTATTATACGTCAACCTAGCTGAGTATGTACCTTCTTTTTTTAATCTATCATAGGCAATAAGAACATAATTTTTCAAGACATTCAAAGCAGGTGAATGGATATGCTTTTTCTTTGCTTTATTATTATGGCCAGGTGTGCGTTTGACAACAGGGAAAGAATCTAAAAATAGTCCATTGAATCTATTGAAGAATGAATTAAAATTACATTCAGCACTATCATGTACGGTAACTCTGCTCCAATCAACCAAATTAAGCCTATAGCAAAACCAGTCTAAAGCACTTGGAGTGATAGGCCTGAAGTTTTGTACTTGCAAACTTTTTCCATTACTGGGATGCTTACTCACTAAAAAATTAGATTTTACATGAAAGCAAAGTGCATCATGATCACTCAATGCAACTGGATCAACCTTCACAGAGAATTATTCCGGATTTAAATCTGTTGCAATGTTATCTAGGGCTGATTCAAGTCTAGTAGCTTCAAAACTAGTGAAATATAGGTCAAGGGACTTCAAAAGATTGATTAAGTCTGACCTTCGGGAGTCCATAGTTAGAATATTTACATTGAAGTCTCCACCAATTATGAAATTGTACTTGTGTTTGTATTTATTCAAAGACAAAATAAGTCTCTCCAATGCATCAAAAAACAATTCTAGATTGCCATTTGGTGATCTTTAGATTACTATAATTAAGAGCTTTAATCTTTTTGCAATAATACCTGCGAATTCATGATGAATTTCATGACAGTGAGAAGACAAATCAAGAGCTTGTACCTGATTGGCATATGTATTTGCAATAAATATGGCAACACCACCATTTTTAAAATTCGATCTACAGAAGGCCGTTGCAAGTGAAAACCATTGTAAATCTATAATCGCTTTATATTTTCTAATCTATAGAAAAGGTAAATCTATAATCGCTAGAAGACTAAGAGATATAATAATGAAACCAAGACAAGTAACAGAAAATATTTCGGATATTGTCGGTGAGCAAATGAGGGTAACACGGAATGGGCCGGAGAACTTGAGAAACCCAGCCAGAGTTGTGGAATTCAAATTCCAGTTGTGGAAAATGGAAACCCAAGAAACTCTAAAAGTTTTTTAGAGAAAGGACCGGTAGCCTCAATAGCAATTTGATTTACGTAACAACTTCAGAAAAACAGAATAAACATGATAATTTCTTCAATTTGGTGCATTATGATATGAGAAGTCTAAGAAACGAGACGGATGAACTAGCTATTCAACTTGGAAATATAAGAAAAAATGGTAAAAAAACTCGGATTGACTTTTTGTGCCTATCGGAGACCTGGCTTCAGAATGATAACGCAGTAAACATTATTAATTTCTTCCTCATTTCATCTTACAACAGAATCGACAGAGAAGGAGGTGGCGTGGCAATTTATGCAAGAGAAGGGATAGTGGCTAATAAACTTGATATTAAACAGACTGAGGGCAATGATTTCGAAGTGGCGGTAGCAGTACACATGAAATGTGCTATTATATGTATTTACAGGCCACCTAATAATGATTTCAAAAACTTTGCTGACAAACTTGAGGAAATTCTGTTTATAATGACAAATAGATTTGAAAGCTGTATAGTGCTCGGTGATTTCAATGTTGACTTCATGGTTGATTCAAGTAGGAGGAAGACACTGCTGGAATCCTTATTTGATGCATATGGACTAAGAGGAATAATAAAGAGTTGTACAAGAATAACAGAGACATCCTCAACCTTGATTGGCATTTGTTTCGTGACAGCATTGTTTGAGGTTGAATATGTAGATATTATCGAAATAGGACTCTCTGACCATTGTGCTCAAATTGTGAATTATTCATTGGAGAACACCGATAGAAGTGATGGATATCTCTTCTCATCAAGAATATTTTCAGAGGATGCGAAACAAAAATTCTGCAAACGCCTTATGGAGGTAGACTGGTCAACGGTGATTAATAATGGAGATTGTGTTGATGAAAAATTCAATCATTTCTTGAGTATGTATTGTGCAGCATTCAGTGAGTCGTTCCCAATTGTTTATCGGAAGAAGAAAAATGACAAAAATAAAATAAAATGGACATCACCGCTACTAGAATATGCCTGTGAAGCTAAAAGAGACCTTCTACTACTTGCGAGAAGATTTCCAAATGAAATAATGTATAGGGATAGACTGACGGACTTATCACGAATGATAAAACATTTAATTAATTCATAAAAGCAAGCTTATGCAGAGAGAATGCTTGAGTCGTCAGAGAATACATCTAAACTAATTTGGAAACTAATAAAAATGGAGACAGTCAAAAATACCGTGAAAACAAAGTATCCGAAAGCTATAAATGGAGTTCAAATCGATTCTATTGTTGACATACCAAATATGATAAATGAGTACTTTATAAATGCTACCAATGAAATTCCTCAATCTAACGTATCTTCCAAGTCCTTACTGTTAAATGTAAAGTCTGTAGGCGCCACATTGGAGAGATTCCCTGAATTTACAGAGGACGAGGTTTCTTCAGCTATGAACAATATTGAAAGCAAAATGTCGAGTGGAATGGATGATATCCAAGCTGTATATTAGAGTGCTTTGATGCAATGAGAAGTGTAATAACGAAGCTTATCAATCTATCGTTCAGCTCAGGAACATTTCCCTGTCAATTGAAAGTGGGCAAAGTTATTCCCATCCATAAAAAAGGATCCACTACAGAAGTGAGTAATTTTCGACCAATATCAGTCACGAGCTCATTTTCCAAGTTGCATGAGAAATTGGCTATAACTACCATCTCAAAACACCTTGAAGTTGACAGAATTCTCCCCTCAAGCCAGTTCGGGTTTCAACGTGGAAAGTCAACTATTGATGCCATTAATAACTTCTTATGCCGAATATACAAGTCACTGGATGCTGAAAAAAAGGCTTTGGGTTTCTTCATCGATTTAATACGGGCTTTTGATAGTATTGATCATGATATTTTGATAGAAAAGATGCAACATTATGGATTTAAAGGCTCAGCATTAGAATGATTGAAATCATTTACCACTGATAGAGTGCAGGTTGTAGAAATTGAGGACAGAAAACAAAAAGTAGTGAATCATAAATACAGGTCGAAAATTTGCCAGATAAAAAGGGGAGTACCACAGGGAACAGTCCTCGGTCCGATATTGTTCTCATTGTATATAAATGACTTACCAAGTAATGTTCCTCATGCCAGTAGCGTTCTATTTGCAGATGATGCGAGCTTTCTTATTGTTGAGAATGATCTGCAGCAATTGCTGAGGCAGGGAGAGCGCGTCACAGAAAGCGTCGAGAATTGGTGTAAGGCAAATAAACTGAAAGTCAATGTCGAGAAAACCTGTTTTATGGATTTTTCTATTAGTAAGTCCAACCGCCCGGAATTCTCTAATTCACTAAATTTCAAGTTGGATTCAAAACAAATCAAATCTACAGGTGCTTGTGGTTTTCTAGGAATCGAGGTTGACTCTGGATTGAGGTGGAATTACCATGTGGACGAGGTCGTGAAGCGACTTAGTAGGGCAACATTTGCGATATCAAGATTAACGACGAGTCTGAACAAGAAAGTAGTATTCTCGGCTTATTATGGTTACTTTCAACCGCTACTGACCTACGGCTTGATCTTCTGGGGCTCATCAACTGGAATTGTCAGAGTTCAATTCAATTCAATAAATTCAATTCGTTTATTTCCACTTGGCATACAATACATGTACATATTTATATTTGATATTCAACAAAGTAAGAATCACATTTTTACAAAAACAGTAGAAAGAACATATTGATTGAGTGGAATTCCCCCAGTAAGACTATGCGTCTGAGATTGGGGGACAGTTCCTGCAAGCAGTATTATTCAATAAGTAGTTATAATTATGGTATTATATTTACTATAAATTACAATATGTGTAATTAAAATTACACAACTAAGATTCAGATAACAGTAGGTGAATTATAAGTAATAACATAATATAGTGTTGGGTGTAGCTTGATATCTAGAGTGGGAGAGCAAGAGGACACAAAAACCGGAGGTAATTTATTGTTTAATGAGCCTCTATTATGTTTTGAAACTCTAAATACTTGAACGTAAGGTATGAGTGTATAAATGAATTTAGCATTTCGAAATATTAATGTATAAAGTTATTCCCCAATGCATTTACTCTTGCTAGGTGTAAGGTGAGTGAATTAGCCTCTCAAGGCACAGAAGCGAGTGGTCAGGATGATGCTGGGGAAACCTCCCAGAACCCCTTGCAGGCCACTGTTCCATGACGCTTCCCTGTCTATACATACTCGAGGCTGCACTACATGGACTCAAACATAGAGCTTCCTGGGCCAGAGGATCAGATATACATGGGTACAACACGAGGTCTAGGAATGCTCTAAGACTAGATGCTCATAGAACGTCTTTTATCCAAGGTAGTGCTGATCACATGAGCAGGAAAATATTGAACTCTCTCCCACCTGTTATATCTGAGATTGACTCTGAAGTTTTGTTAAAGATTAAGTTGAAGGATTGGCTGATCGAAAAATCCTTTTACAGTATAATGGAATTTTTTGAATTGAGACATTTTTAAAATGATGTGATTCTTGCCATCTTGGCAGCGAATTGAATTATTTCTTGTTATTTAAATATCTTAATATTTTTACAATGTAATTTACCATTGTGACTATGTATTTGACTTGTGTCAATATTGTATTATTGTACAATGCATGACATCAATAAAATTGAAATTGAAATTTAATTTGAAATCATCCGAGTAATTGGAGAACGAATATTTTGAGAAGGACGATTGAAAATAATTATTAGTGTGTTATGACTGATTATTTACTGTTTAATCATCTGCATGAATAACTCATCCAAGAGTAACACAATTTACACATTGTTTCAAACGTGAACAATTGAGTACAGCTTTGATCCTTGTTGAGACCATCAATCACTGTATTGCATAATTGCTGCTCATAACTCTGATGTGACTTCCTCTAACTAGACATCCAAGAGTATTAATTTGGCTCTGACGCATTTGATCTCAAGTAGCTTGTCGTCTAATTCTAGATTGATGATTACTCACAGGTGATGTAGTTTAGTCTAGCAAATCTTCGAATAATCTGTATTAGAAAACGTTGAATTATCTTAAACACATTGAAATTTCTGTCAAGTAATAGAGAGAACGAGTTGTGCGTCTTCAAATACTCAATATATAGGCCTATTTTATTAAAAAAATATAACAATAGAATAGATATTTACAAGTACTTAAAATGCTGTGATTGCGTAGAGGGTGAGCGAAGGAACATCGTCGGTAAAATGTTCCCTTATTTCATATATAGAAATCGTTGAAACACAAAGAATTCCTCTATGATTGTGCACAAGCTGTTAAACTCCAATATGGAGCCGAAATGAATTTCGGATCTCGCAACTCACGATAAAAGGGCGTGCACATCTCTCCCATTTTCCATCAGGGGATTCACTGACTCTACCAGGTGTTTCATCTTCAACTTGTGACTGAATTATTTTTCCGTAAACCATTTTCTCCGATCAAAGCAGCATCTATATAATATATAAAAGCGAAATGGCACTCACTGACTGACTGACTGACTCACTCACTCGTAGAACTAGAAATCTACCGGACCAAAAACGTTCAAATTTGGCAGGTATGTTCAGTTGGTCCTTTAGAGGCGCACTAAAAATCTTTTGGCAATATTTTAACTCTAAGGGTGGTTTTTAAGGGTTTAGAGTTCGTCTTTTAGCATATATATTCTTCTTATTCTCTTAATCATAATTGAAAAAAGGCCATACCATATGTTAATATAGAACTATAATCTAGAGAGAGTACCTCTTCGAAACAGTGTTGTTAACTGGTAACTAAATTAATAATTTTGTCAGGTTGGCATTAAGTTGAGTTGACTTTGTTAGGTTGGCACCAAGTTGAAGATTGAAATGCATTTTTCGCGGAAAAATTGATTGGGCACTGCTACTTCAATCAGAGGTATTCCTGGGAATATTATATTACTAGCCATCAGGCTCGCTTCGCTCGCCATATCCGTTTAGCCAGACGTTTAGTCTGGACCCCCGACTGGATCGTCCTAACATATGATAAAAATGCTCAAATGGAAAATGCAGGCGAGCGAAGCGAGCCTGCTGATCTCATTCTTGGACGATCCAGTCGGGGGTCCAGGCAAGGCGGATATGGCGAGCGAATCGAGCCTGACGGCTAGTTATCTATAGAATTGACTTGTATGTGATTCGTTGAACGGAGTATGATTTTTTTTGTAATCAGCAATAATTTATTGTAATTTGTAACTTGTTAAATAATTTATGTTTTTTAAGAAATAAGCTTTTTTGTTTGTAACAGAGAAAATACAGATACAATAATACCTGATACTGAATCCAATTATTTCTTCAATAGAATGCGAATGAAAATGATAATATTAGACAAAATATCTCCTATGATTTGAGTTTCATCAATTTGATCGGACTTAGGAGGAGTAAATTAGAAACACAACATTTGAACACTTTAAGGGCACGCCACACCAAGCTCGCTACCGCGGCGGTAGCGAAGTTTTAAAAATCGCTAGCCATGTATTCAGGTTGAGCGCGCCACACCGATTTCGCTACCGCGGCGGTAGTACGGCGCACTACCACCTATGACCGCCTGCTAGGCGATTCAACAAAAGTTCGCTGAGAGGTAGTACGGCGGACAAAGCGAGCTCAGTGTGGCGCGCTCAACCTGAATACATGGCAGGCGATTCGAAGAGGTAGCGCAGTGCTGAGTGCTGTAGTCACGCCCTCCCCCCCACTACTAGACTCACTACTCGGAGACTACCGCTAGCGGACGTTTTTCGGTGTGGCGTGCTCAGCCGAGAAAACTACCACCAGCGGTACTACCTCGGCGGTACTGGCGAGCTTGGTGTGGCGAGTCCTTTAGTCTCTTTCATTCCAGTTATTCATAGTGGTAAGGTATTGGAAGTATAAACAGTAGTAGATGAAGTATAAGGTCGTAACAGTCATTTTGAAATTTTCAACAATCATTATTCATCCAGAATAGTATTGGGAAGAACAAGAATAGAACAACACAAATGGTCACCACACACTCTTGGATACTCTTTTACTGAGAAATGTCGATTAGAATGAATTTAATATCATTATTTGATCACGTGGAGAAAGATCAAACCAAGAAACCGTATAACGTTCTCTAATTTTACTATCCTTCTCCAAAACGAGATTTTAAACCTCTTTGATTTGCTGGAATCAATCGATTCCTTTTGCTTGCCTCTTGATATGATGATTGAATTTTTGGTGATTCAAGCGGTCAACCAGGTTGAATCGTGATAAAGAGCCATCACTGCTCAGCTGAACAGTCATACTACTAACTGTTCCATCTCGGAGCACGCATCACGCGCACGTGCTGAGCAGAGCGGACCGACGTTTCCTCTCGCAGACGCGGCACTTAGTTGGGATCGAAGCTCAGGTGGGAATGGTGCAGGAAATTACTTGGAAAGTGGAGATGAGGTTGGAAAAGAGTCACGGATTCCAATGACATTCCTGCTCAACTTCTGATCCAACGACCGGTGGAATGTTCAATAGATCTGAAATTGAGAGCTCTCTACAAATATTGACTCTCCGAAATGTCTTCCGCCTCGCTACGCCTTCCATCAAAGCAAGAGTTCAGAGTCCCGATATGATATTTATTATGATTTGGCTGGACCAGATAATTTATTTTGCCTCAATGTAATGTCAACGTTGTGTAATGTGTAAAAGTAGTTGTAACTCCTTCATGTTTTATAGCTGTATTATAGCATGAGCTACAGAACAAGTCATTGACGTATTACATAATATACTAATTCATAATGGAAAATTTATAGTGAAACATAGTGAATAAAATTATATATCCTCTTAATAAACTTACTTTAGTTAGCTTTGTAGCACTCTCATGCATATTCGGTATAAGAACAAATCAGTAATTAATTTCAATTGATATAATATGTGAATTCATTCATTCATTCAGTCATTATTAAAAATTATTCGGAAGAATATTTCTATATTCTAGAATATTCCTGGCTATGCAGATTGATAAAACTGATAATACCTACGTAGAAATTAGAAATACTATGATTCAATGTTCGTTGAGGTAAATTTCAATTGCTTCTGAGTTCAGAAGCTATTCAATTTTTTTACTTTCCTTGCCCTATTACCGGTAAGGAAAGTATTGCTTTCCGAAAAAAATTAAGGTACCCCAATTTCTAAATTTCTATACGTTTCAAGGTCCACTGAGTCCAAAAAATTGGTTTTTGGGTAATGGTCTGTATGTGTGTGTGTGTGTGTGGTGTGTGGTGTGTGTGTGGTGTGTGTGTGTGTGGTGTGTGTGGTGTGTGTGTGTGTGTGTGTGTGGTGTGTGTGTGGTGTGTGTGTGTGTGTGTGTGTTGGAATTTGGAACTTAAGGTCCTTACAAGATAAGGTTCCGACACAAACAATTTCGATCAAATGCAATTCATGATGGCGGCTGAAATGGCAAAAATGTTGTCAAAAACAGGGTTTTTCGCGATTTTCTCAAAAACGGCTCCAACGATTCATACCCAAAATAGTCAGATAAGCTCTATCAACTGCCACAAGTCCCATATCTGTAAAAATTTCAGGAGCTCCGCCCATCTATGCGAAGTTTGATTTTAGGTTCTCAATTATCAGGCTTCAGATACAATTTAAACAAAAAATTTCAAGTGGTAAAGATTCAGCATGAAAATCTCTACAATTAATGTTCAGTAACATTTTCACCTAAAATTGAAAATAAGCTCGAAATTCGAGAAAATATAATTGTTCAATTGCAAACTCTTGGCAACTGTTGATTCTATTCAATCATTCACTATGAAGAGATAGCAGACCTCGTATGTCTCCAGCGTTATTGTCCTGTCACCAGCTGACTCAGATCTTAGAATAGTGGACTTGAGATGCGCGGGAACACTAGCGTCGGGTAATCAATTTTCATAACGGCAAGGAAAGTTTTGTGAATGCGCTACACCAGATTTTTAATTCATGTACTATGATCATTAACGGAGTAATAAGCTATGTTTTAATGAATGGAAATTTGGAAAATTGATTACTATTATCATTCGATTGTTCATCTACTCTACTGCAAAATTTAGCAGTATGGACATGTCCCCTTTCTGCATTTAGCGATTCAAGTACAATATTTAACAAATTCAGCGGTTTTTCATAATTCAAGTTGAATTTGTAACAACTCTTGCAAATAACGAATTATTTTTTTCAGTGATTACGTAAGGTGATGAAACTGAGAGTTTCTTTTTCCATTTTTGATCGCCATCAAATTTACACAGCATTCAGAAATATACGAGACCACATTGTGGCATCGGTCATTCATCACTGACATTCAAGCGGTTGAATGTAGGTAGACTGCATTGTAATATGAATGTGTGTATTTTCATGCATATTCTTCAACTGCAGGAAGATGGAAGTACAACAGGAATGTCATCCAGCTGTGCTCTGTTGAAATGGCGCACTCCCAATCCTGTGAACAGTGGAAATAAATTCGGACAACATAATCCATGACTCTAGAACTGTCACATCTGTCTCAAATGCGATAAATACTACAAGTCTAATTTTGTTTCGGTTTTTTCTCTCCACCAAGCGACTAAAATATATGTGTGCCACCAGAATAAATAATACAGGAAAAAGAGCGGCGACATTGAAATCGGCGTGCTTGTGGGCAACAGCGAACTATGCTTGCTGCTCGCATTTCTACGTGATTTTATTATCTTGTCTTTTTTACGAATAATGCGATAATTTCTAACTGTTGTTTAAAACTTTGTAATGCATTTTTATCTTTAACAAAATTACGTGCAAGAGATGAATTTCTCGGAATTGAATTATCCATAGGAAATGCGATGATAGAAATTGATTTGGAATTGACGTGGAGCTCTCTCCAGTTCTTAGCCTGATCAATATAAGCAAGTTATAACAAACTGGAAGCTTGACGAACTGGAAATATGCTTAATATAACCATCTTCGGTAAATTAGAAATCTTCATCCAAAATTCCAAGTTCATCATTTTAGTAGTTCAGACGTGATGATGCGTCATTAGTGTACTTCCTATCCTGTACATGTATAAGCTAATTTCTTCATTATCACATTATCGATTTCGATAATGTGAAAGATGAGATTTTGTTATAGTCCTAATTGAGATATAATAGATTTTGAGATGCTCCTGGTAATATTCAGGCCAGAGAATGAATGGAACTAAACATAATATTATTTATAAGTTTAAAGAGACTTGCCCGGCCCGGGCCAAGATATTTATCTCGGGCCACTCTCGTGTTTCGGATGGACACGTTAAGCCGTTGGTTCCGGCTGCCTAGAAAGCAGTCGTTAGGTCATGTCAGAGGCCCTGAAATTGATCAGTTGCGACCTGAAAACTCTGACACCAGACCTGAGCCAGCCAGGTCACTCGATATTATTATTATTATTATTTATAAGTTATATATATATATATATAACTTATCCTATATATAGGACTTACAGTGTGCACTCGATTACATCAACGTCATTGAAGGATTTTCTTGTAGCATCCCACAAACTAACAAGACATTTCATTACTTTAGCTCCACATTTTCCAACCTATAGGTCTACCTTTTGTATACTTTGTATTGTTAATGTGTGATGCACATGGGTGATATTGATTTCATTATCGATTCTCATAAAAAATCACCTCAATTTGCTGAAGGTCGACGAGGACTAAAAACTGGTCTTGGAATCTTCTCCTGGGAGCCATGATTTCTCAATTTTGTGAACTTTGAGGTAGAATCAACTCGTGAGGTGGAGCAAAGGTCTAGTAGGCTAAGTAAACTGTCTACTAAATTCTTCTTTCTCCTAGATCCTACTCATGTTTTACAATGCGGTCTACCTGTTCATGAAACAAAGAGCATTGAGTAGTAATTTGGATGCGGTTGTGAGTGGGGCTCTTTGTAAACGAAAAAGTAGTAATGAAGATGTAGGACTTCTTTTTGTACCACACTACCTATACTCCAAATTCACCACTTGTTTTCTCACTCAATTTGAACAGCTTGCTGCAGAGTTAGAGTATTACAGATAACCTGAGCCCAAAACAATGTTGGTGAGAATAAGTCGAAAGAATATTGCAATCTTTTTTCGTTTTAGTATTTGCATATTTTTTATTATTTGCAATAATTCTGGATCAGTTGTTCAAGTATCATGTTATCTCCACAATAAATATTACTACTGTCATAACACTGTAAGAATACTGCTTACTCTTTCAAAACTATATTAGTCCAGTCAAACGGTCGTTTTCCAGGAAACAGCCCCGAACGAATTTTTCTCGACTGTTCTATATGTATTTTAGGACTCTGAATTCTATTATGACATTCTCTGACACGCCAGAGGGCAGCATCACCCCCAAAATCCCCAAAAACTCCCAAAATTTCGGACTTTCTTCAATTTTTCCATCCAATCTCGAAAACATGTTTTTGTAGAGAGACCATTCTCTACAAAATTAAAGATAATAACTTTTCCAATAAATTGAGTGGTCGCGCAGGACCACTTTTGGTTCCGGAGCGACGAGATTTCAAATAAGGAGTATTTTTAAGGGGTTTTCAAAATTATGCAAACCTACCACTTCTACCGTATACACATACGGTGATTTTTCGGATGGACACGTTAAGTCGTCGGTCCCGGCTGCCTAAAAAGCAGTCGTTAGGTCATGTCAGAGGCTCTGAAATTGATCAGTTGCGACCTGAAAACTCTGACACCAGACCTGAGCCAGCCAGGTCACACGATATTATTATTTACCGTATACAACTTGGATATTTTTCTATTCATGATAAAAAACCACACATAACGTGAAATAACTGAACAGGATTCCTTGAGAATTTTCGAATTTTGTAGAAGGGGGAGGGGGAATACACCCAAATATAAAAATCATGTTCTACATTCAAAATACAAATTTTTCATTATAATACCTTTTCAAGGCCTTTCTAACAAAAAATACATTTTTCGACTGAAATCATCTTACGAGGGTTATGTTCTATGAGAATCACCCGTTAGATACATTTAATTTCAGTATTTCCTAGTGTGGGGGGGGGGTTACACATAAGGATACATCAAGGAGCAAACTTTAAACACTGATAACTTTACACAGAATGATCAGATCTCCTCGTACTACAGCTTATTATTCTCACCTCGTCAAGTCGGTTCAAAATCATGTATCATGACTGGAATTTGATGGAAAAATAAAAAATTCCTTCTCAAGTATATTTCAGCCCATATTTACATACACAAAAAATTGCCAATTTGTATATTCAAAACTGTGTATCTCGGTAACCCGAAATGATGAAAAATGTTTCTTGGTCTTGATTTAGGTTATAGAGAATGTAAGTTTCTTTCATTTGACACCAATCGCAAGTTTCTATCATGTATTGTACTCGTTTTAGAGGCTCTTGAATAACAGTAAAATCGCATGAAAAATAAGAAAATAGAAATCTAAACCGTTACTTTGGACGGTATTAAAATCAGAAGTATGATTCATGGGAGCAAAAAGAGGAGAAAATTCTCTACAAACTTCACTACTTTTTGGATTTTTTATCTAAAGTGTTTCACAAGATATTCTACTTTGACTATGTGAGACTGTGGAAATGAGGAAAATATCGCAAATTTAGTGAATTTTCAAAATTTCGAAATTTTGGGGGGTTTTGGGGGTGAAGCCGCCCTCTTACGTGTCAGCAAAATTCAGATTCGGATTCAGCCCCCAAAATACATATAGAACCATCAAGAAAAATTTTTTTAGGGTTGTTTCCTGAGAAACGACCATTTGACTGGACTATAATATTATAGTCAATCTATTTTCTAATTGATTCCTCTCCACCTCATGGAAAACCTATTCATTGAAATTACTTTCCGAACATGTTAAAGACTATTTTTTCAACGATGAGTATTGTTTGAGGATTCTCAGTAATTATAGTATAGAATATAGTAATAACTTGATTATTGTAAGATCAGATACATATGTCTTAAAACAAAGATCTAAGATCTGGATAGCCTGGAATCCGTCATTAAAAAGAGGATGACGAACTATTAAAAAATATTCACAGAGCAATGATAGTTTATGATCATCATTCCAAACACCCAGACCAGATGAAGTAACGAGCCAAATGAGGCCACAGGAAATTCATCCGCCACTAAAAACGCCGGACCACGTTCATAGGCTTCATGGAGAATTATGTTGACGGCCATTTTCTCGGCGCCTTGCGATGCCATTGAACGCGGCAAGAAAGCTCATAAAGCAATTTGAAGCTTCCAATAAGATGGTAGAGATGACAACATCAAGTTGGTGGAAGAACGCAGGCTGGAGATAGCAGTAATGATTTATGACGCCTTGAGAGAGTGGAAAACTATTTTAGAAACAGTTTATCTGGAAATAAATGTTGTTTATTTCTGACAACAACTGAAAATGGGACCTTGGCTGCAGTGCCACATATCAGCTGAGCGACCCTCTTTTTAAATATGCGCGCTCACGGCGGTCGGCCTGAGGCAGGCGGGCGAAGTGAGTTATGGCCCGGCGAATTCCAACCGGCATCCACTCACTTTTTCCAAACGCGGAGAAGGCGTCGTCGTCGCATCAAAAGAATTACGGAGGGAAATTATTCACCAGCGAAAGAGGAAAAGAGCTGGTCAGGGATACGACGCCCTCCTATCCTCCTCACTAAATCAAATTCACATCTCATGAATAACGGAAGCTCGAATCCAATACAACACTCCAATACGCAACGCCCTCCCTCCGCCTCTCAAAGATTGGCGTTGCACTCATTGGTGAAATAAGTCTCCGGATGTCCAAGCAAATGGAATCAGCAAGTCATCTAGAGTGCTGTGAATGTGCACGTTGTGACAGGTGCTCTTTTCAGAATTAGTAGTCTAGTGCAGTCTGGTAGGGTGAACATGATGCAGTGCTTGTCAGTAGAGTACAATGGAATGAATCATACAGTTTCAAAATGATAGTGCTGTGAATCTTGGAAGAATGTGCTCTTATTTTCTTAATAGATCAGCAATATACAGTAGTATATTTGTATACACGGTAGTATAGTTGTAATTTACAATTTTATAAGAGTTTTTTTTATCTTGGAGGGCTAAATTGAGTCATTTGAGCATAATGTATTGTTCCTTGAGAGAAGTTATTTTCATGAATATTCGTAGAAGCAGGAATCAGATAGCTCAGCTTTTTCGATGGGTTTCATATTTGTATTCTTTTCCAATCAGTTGTGATACAGTTTTCCTATCATTTTCTTCCAAATGTTGATTTTTTTGAAGCCGTGAAAGTCCACAAACAATTATTTCAAGAGCTTCCTCAGTGACAAAATTAGTAATAATTTGAATGATTAGGAGATGGGTAATAATTTACTTCTCAAATGTCATTAACGTGAACAGTAATATTCTTACACTCATCAAATAAGTCCAGTTTTACGACGGATTGAAACCTGATTAAAATGATCTTAAAATTGACAGAGAAAGGAGGATTAGGCTATAATTATGTGGTATTGGCTATATGTGTCATAGAATACTCTATTTAGGCTATATATGTGGTTTTGCTGGATTGACTCGTATCCTGTCGCTTTCAGAGTATCGGTGGACTGAAGTTGATGGACACGGTGGCTCGAGTTGAGGATTCGGTTGAAGGACTCTCAAGAGTGCTTGGACAGATATGGGTTCTTGTTTCAGGTGTATTATCAATTCCACTGAAATCTTGTTCAGTGCTCTCGACTCTCACACATTGTTGACTAATCGTGTTCCATGGTACTGCGCTCCAGTTTCAGATGCACATCGGTTCAGTCATCCGGCAGATGCTCGATGCTTGATTCACTGTACAATGACAATGAGAGGTGAAGCTTTAATGCAGAGTCACTGGAAACTGACTTCATCAATCTATCAACCTAAGATATAAGATATGCATAGATAATATACAAGATGGGATGGGATGATTTATATGATTGATAAGATTCAGAGACACCAATTATCATTGTTCAATATTATTCTTGATTATTTTCTTATTCGACGTTACCAGAGATTTCCAAGTACTGTATATTGCTCATCTAGAATTTGAAAATAGCCAGGTTGATTCATGAATTATATAGTTGATTGATCATTTATTCTAGAAAATGTAATTGTCATGGAAGTGATACTGAGCTTTGAATAAACTTTATTCAAGCATCAATGCATGTAATTAATGCTGTGGGAGACCTACTTTCCAAGCTTCACAAAATACAAAAATCTGGTGTGGTACACTCACACAACTTTCCTTGCTCATTGAACTATTTAAAATTTTACATCTATTTTCGCTTAAAAACCTTTCCCCTTATTTTGATCAAATATTTCTCTTGTAAAAAAAACATCCACGGAACAAAGTACCCTTTTTATAACCCTACCTTAAAATTTCCAATATAGTTCGCTAAATAAACCTAAGCCTCATTATCAAACGAGAATAATTCAGGGGAATAACATAATGACGATTGACGGCAACATATTTGCAGCTACGATCAGACTACTGTATATGTGTATATACAATTGTTTTCAGAGTACTTTTTCCTTTATGTAAATTGTGAAATTCGATGATTCTTTTGAAATTCGTCAAAACAGCTGTTCTACAGATGAAATATCTTGACTATGACTGTGTTCTTTTTATAAACTGCTCTACCTACCCACGGTATATGGAAGAAGAAAAAGTAAAAACCGTGTTCCTACCTACCTCATGCACGAGAAGGAGGTTACAAAGTCCATTTCTCAAGGATTGGGTGGACCCCCCATTGGTACCCCAGGAAAAAGACTCATGTCAGTTGATAGAGCTAATAAATAACTATACAGGGTATGGATTTGAAAAAAATCGTTAGAGCCGTTTTTGAGAAAATCGTGAAAAACATGGTTTTTTAGTAACTGTCATTTTTCTCAAGAATATTAAGGAGCTCCTGCAATTTTCTCAGAAATGAGACTCATGTCAGTTGATAGGGCTTATAAATAGCTATCCATGGTAAAAATTTGAAGAAAATCGTTAGAGCCGTTTTCGAGAAAACCGTGAAAAACATGGTTTTTTAGTCATTATCCGCCATTTTTCTCAATAATATTACGGAGCTCCTGAAATTTTCCCTGAAATGAGACTCATTTCAGTTGATAGGGCTTATAAATAGCTATCCATGGTATAAATTTGAAAAAAATCGTTAGAGCCATTTTTGAGAAAAACGTGAAAAACATGGTTTTTTAGTAATTATCCGCCATTTTTTCCGCCATCTTGAATTGAATTTTATTGAATTTCTTATTGTCGGGTCCTCATGGTATATGGACCTTAAGTTTAAAATTTCAAGTCAATCGGTTAATTAGGGATGGAGTTATCGTGTTCACAGACATACACACACACACACACACACACACACACACACACACACACACACATACACACACACAGACCAATACCCAAAAATCATGTTTTTGGACTCAGGGGACCTTGAAACGTATAGAAAACTTGAAATTGGGGTACCTTAATTTTTTTTGGAAAGCAATACTTTCCTTACCTATGTCATTACCTACTCATTATTGCTCTTCAATTTCCATCACTATTATTCGAAAACATTGAACAATAAATTTCTATTTGGAAACTCTATACAAATTTATTCATTACTCATTGCTTATTACCACTTACACTGATTGAAATAAAATTATTATTATCTACAGAGCATTATAGTTTTTCTAAATCGTGCATCTGGATATTCTTTTACATCATATCCATCATTTTGTAGGCCCAACAAACAGTACTACCAAAAAATTTCCAAGTTTAGTTTGAAATTTTATCAATAGAGTTTTGGGATATATGTAAACTTACTGTAGCAGCTTGTGTGAGCCGTTGTTATTGGGTGATATGAAAAAAGTTTTATTCCATCCTGTTGCGTGTATTGGAGGCAGGCTTAATATTTTCCCCAACATACGGTCTCTATAATCACATCGATTCATGATGTTATGATAGTTCTTGTATCTACTGTTCTCTTTGGAAGAATAAGTAGACTCTCACCCTCGCTCAAGTATGTATCTTATCATCTATGGTGTCATATTATACTTTTATCCATATTCATTACATATATACTTTTTATACAATAAAAAATTTAGAGAAGGTATCATTCATTTATGTTACACACCTATGCACATTGCATTTATGTTGCACTATGCACATTTATGTTTATCGTACAAAACACTACAATCGTGATATAATCATTCCCCTCCCAAATTTGATAGAATTTTTTTTTGTCCAAAGTATTATTAGTTTATGAAATCACACTCACACTTCGACACTTAATTTTCGGTCCAGTAATGGTTATTTGTAGATTTTGAAGATGGATGTGAGAATTAAAATAAATGGATGAACCAAAGAGAACAAAAAAATTGAAAACTCAAGAAATATTGCACTTATTTGAAAAACTTCCGAGAAAGCCTTCTCTAATTGGTTCTCCTGGCATTCAATCATGGTTAAAATTTGTCATGCTTTTGTGCGACCGGGCCAAAAAGTCACAAACTCATTCATTATGAGTACAGCTGATCAAAATTCGATTCGTTGATTTTTTTTTAAATTGCAAGAATATCTTTGAAGGTTGTCATTCAGACACTGTTGTAGGTTGCTTACAGAGTTGTACAGGGAATATATAATAGGAAATCAGTTTCATTCTCTCTGGTTGCTTATAAGTATTCCAGTGATCCTTTGCGTAACTGCAGCAATTCTTTAAAATATTATAACACTATACAATCATTCTTACTGATAATCTACGTTGGAAATTATTTTTCTAGAATATTACTCATTGTTCAATATTGTAGCTTGTTCCGCTTTACAGTTAGAAATCAATTCCAAATATTTCAGATATAATACTCAACATGACTGCTTATCGCGTCCATGGTGCAAATAAATATTGATACAGGACCGACCGACCACATGTTTGCAGTTCTCTGCTGTTCCCCCATCACAAACACATCCCCAGCGTATCTCAGTCAACGCTACATTCCCAAAGGGACTTGCACTTAACTCCAATACGCATAGATCATTAAAGAGCTCCATTTTTTTCCGAAAAGTTGACTCAATATCACATCTATCCCTCAATATTCACCAATCAATTTATCAATAGTTTCAAAACGTCTTCAACAGTTTAATTATTTAAACAGTTTTCATCAACTTCAAACTTTGATAGAAGTGAATTAATCAGTAGACTAATAATGGTCCCGTTCAAATATTTCTCCTCATCATTCATTACATAATTACAGTATATACTTCCATGTGGGTTCTATTGTTTTTACATTCAATCAAATATTGAATTTCTGAATTATTTATCAAATAATGTGTGAGTAATAAGTTACATTTAATTGATTCGAATTGACAACTCTGATTGAATAACAGAACAGTGACTGTTTTTCCACATATTGAATTATCATTCAAGCATTGAGAATAGTGAATATAAAAGTGGTACTTTCAAAAATGTATTTCTTTCGAATACTATTGAACCCGCATAACCCCAAAAGCAACAGTTACAGATATCAATAATCGGCCACATTCCCTTGTTCACCTTCTCCATCAAACATTATCAATAACGAGAATCCTCCCTGAATCACAGTCTAAACGTCATGAGGATTACTTTCAATACCGTAAAAACTATGGAGATGCATGTCAATTTGAGAACTTTCCCTTGTATGATTTACTGCAAACTTTCCTTATGTATCTATATAAGACATGTTAGCGGTGTTTTGCTCCCATCTCGAACTGTTATCAAGTCGTTCATCTTTCTTGAAATTTCCGAGTGCTGCTTATGTGTTTTTTTTTGTGGCATCTTCGACTGGAATGAAGAAGAGCCTTTTTCGGTGCAGCGGTTGGCCCAAAAGGGACTCTGTATGTGCGACTCCAGAAGGGAGACAATACGACCGCCTCCTAGCTTATTGTTCAACTCATACACTATCTTCTTCCTTTCCTTCTCCTTGTTCTCACCCTTTTTCTTCTCCATCTCCTCATATCATCCGCTCGTAAACAGGCAAGCCCTATGCCGATCCCACGGGACGCTGCTACTTCGTAGCCTCCGTAAATATCGGTGCCTCTGCCTCTTTCTTCTCCTCCTCCTTCCCCTTCTCCTCCTTCTCATACTCATCCTTCTCCTTCATCTCCTCCTCCTCCTTCTCCATCTCCTCCTCCTTTTTCCCCTCTTGATCATGATCCTATTCCTATCGAGTAGTAGATAAATCTTTTTCCGAGTATTCCCATCCCGACTACCTCAGCCGCCGCGCTTGTAATACTTTTACGCTGTGAGTGGCAAGAACATAATAGAATAGACTGTAATAATCCGAGACGCTCTATAATACTCAGTTATACCAAATTGTATTTCAACCACATGATATGTTCTACTATTTTAGTTGTTCTATCTGTTATACAGAAGCCTACTTTTTGCTGTATATTTCACTCATAAGCCTGGGTTTCACCTTTTCACTAGTAGAGTTAGTGGTCTAACTAGAGTAACTGGCATGCTAATTCTACTTCACTTACTTGGTTGAATAACTGTTTCCACTACAATTGAGAATAATAGGTAATGTGTGTTGTCTAGTGAACAGAACTAACCTAAAAATGTGGAGGAAGGCAAGTGGTAGAGTACTATCCCACAGTGCTATCACACTCTACTCTACAAAAAACTAGTTCTCTACCATGACTCCACTCTACGCCATTATTCTACTGTACCTCATTATTCCAATAAATCCTATACCATAAACGTATCCATTGGGAGTGTTCACAAGTTAGTTAGTACTTGCCCAGGGAACTCTTCGAATTGGTGATATTGAGTTGGCCGTAGAAAAATAATGAATTACAAAATGCAAAAATCATTCAACTCAAATTCCGGAGATATTACATTATTAGAGTTTGACTAACAACTATTGTTCACATAAATTATCAATTCTGTATGATATTCTACTGAGAAGAAAAAAGAGGCTGAATCTACTTGTCCTGAACTACTTGAAATAAAAACAAATGGGGAATGATAACTGAAACCTGCATATCTCATTCAATAAATATTGATATGAACGGTCATTTTTTTTAATTGAAACAATTTCATAATATAATGAGAATGGAATATCCACAACTATCTGTTGTGGTTCCATACCTGATCAACAATGATGCCCGGTTGCAGAGTCGTCACATAAAGTTGAAAACTTTAAGGCTGTTAACTCATTTACGAAGCCATAAATTCACTTTCCGTTGCACAGATGTCAAAGTAAACTATAGCTCCGTAGCTTATTTGAAGACAATGCTTAGGCAAGCTAAGACTGCAAATGAATATTAATTTTAAATTATTATTATTCTAAATTATTATTAAATTAATAACCTCAATTTAGGGTTATTAAAATAAGATACCTTAGGGATAACAGCATAATAAATTTGTAAAGTTCATTTATATAAATTTGATTGTGACCTCGATGTTGAATTAATCTGGAATTCTGGGGCAGAAGATAGAATTTTAGGTCTGTTCGACCTTTAAAAGATTACATGATTATGTTCAAACCGGCGTTCTTATAAAAATTATATTAGTGTATTCAGATAAAAAAATAAACGAGAAATTAAAAGAACTATACTCTGTATTAAACTCAGAATCTAGTTCAGATTCACCTTCAGAAAAATCAAATGGAGAACGATTAGTTTCTGCTAAAACACAAGCAAATAAAATTAAAAACGTTGGCTCACGCCTGTTTCAACTCAAATCATGTAATCTTTTAAAGGTCGAACAGACCTAAAATTCTATCTTCTGCCCCAGAATTCCAGATTAATTCAACATCGAGGTCACAATCATATTTATATATAATTATGAACTTTACAAGTTTATTATGCTGTTATCCCTAAGGTATCTTATTTTAATAACCCTAAATTAAGGTTCAAATATACATCATGAGCACCCAGTAGCTTATTCTTTCTGTTGTATGTATTCAGAAATTCTGTATTTCAAATATATATGAGAAGGAAAATCGACTTTTTCGATGCGAAATAGAATACAAGAAATAATTCAAACAGCTCATTTTTCAACATTTCAAAAAGGAGATTGGCATGATAGATATTTGATGAATTTGTGAGATTATTAATAACTATAATCGAAAGAGAATTCATCGAAAAAGATTATTCTCAATAAATCCTTAGACTCCCACGCTGAGCTTTCTAGGAACGTTCCCGGCTGTAGAACTCAATATTGGGAATTAAAAGATGGGAAAATACCTGCCATTGGAGGAGAGCTGTATTCCTGTTGATCCTTTTCAGGTGTACTCGAGCCTGCAATCCTCGCAATTGAGGGCAATCCTTTGCTGTCTTATCGTATAGCATAGCGTAAACACAGATTCTCCGTGATGAAAATTTTCTTACTCAGGAAGAAAGAAAATATAAAGACCTGGAACTTGAGATTAGGTTCGTGGAGCTGGCTGGCTTTACGCCAGACAACGCACGCTCTCTTCTTTGTTCAGTCTGGCTGAGATTGGGATTGCCACACTCTTCTGATACCTATCTTCCAGATTCTTTGTCATTTTGCTCATTGAACTTGTCATACGACCCATCCTGAACAAAACATGAGCTTCATGTATTATTCGTACATCAGAACTATCCTTATAAGCATAAAATACACATTCAGAAGTCAACTGAGATAACACAATAATAGAAAGCTTCCTGGTAAATTATACATAGTTCCAGGGAACTACTAGTAGTGTAGGATAATTCAGTGAGCTAGCCAACTTAATAAATTGAACAAATACCGTATAGTAGTGATGTTTTGTTTCTGCCTGGAGTAAGTTGAATAACTCGTGATAAGAAATCATGTAATCTTTTAAAGGTCGAACAGACCTAAAATTCTATCTTCTGCCCCAGAATTCCAGATTAATTCAACATCGAGGTCACAATCAATTTATATAATTATGAACTTTACAAGTTTATTATGCTGTTATCCCTAAGGTATCTTATTTTAATAATCCTAAATTAAGTTTCAAATATACATCATGAGCACCCAGTAGCTTATTCTTTCTGTTGTATGTATTCAGAAATTCTGTATTTCAAATATATATGAGAAGGAAAATCGACTTTTTCGATGCGAAATAGAATACAAGAAATAATTCAAACAGCTCATTTTTCAACATTTCAAAAAGGAGATTGGCATGATAGATATTTGATGAATTTGTGAGATTATTAATAACTATAATCGAAAGAGAATTCATCGAAAAAGATTATTCTCAATAAATCCTTAGACTCCCACGCTGAGCTTTCTAGGAACGTTCCGGCTGTAGAACTCAATATTGGGAATTAAAAGATGGGAAAATACCTGCCATTGGAGGAGAGCTGTATTCCTGTTGATCCTTTTCAGGTGTACTCGAGCCTGCAATCCTCGCAATTGAGGGCAATCCTTTGCTGTCTTATCGTATAGCATAGCGTAAACACAGATTCTCCGTGATGAAAATTTTCTTACTCAGGAAGAAAGAAAATATAAAGACCTGGAACTTGAGATTAGGTTCGTGGAGCTGGCTGGCTTTACGCCAGACAACGCACGCTCTCTTCTTTGTTCAGTCTGGCTGAGATTGGGATTGCCACACTCTTCTGATACCTATCTTCCAGATTCTTTGTCATTTTGCTCATTGAACTTGTCATACGACCCATCCTGAACAAAACATGAGCTTCATGTATTATTCGTACATCAGAACTATCCTTATAAGCATAAAATACACATTCAGAAGTCAACTTAGATAACACAATAATAGAAAGCTTCCTGGTAAATTATACATAGTTCCAGGGAACTACTAGTAGTGTAGGATAATTCAGTGAGCTAGCCAACTTAATAAATTGAACAAATACCGTATAGTAGTGATGTTTTGTTTCTGCCTGGAGTAAGTTGAATAACTCGTGATAAGAAATGAAGTAACAGAGTGCTTTGTTATAAGCAGCTTATTCGAATAAGTAGATGATAGCAGCTCAACTCTCTTGAAATGGGTCAAAATTGTGAGCTTTTTGACTTGAGAAACATTTGATGGTATTATCTTCTGTAGATGTATTGTTCCAGGTAAACGTTCCTGAAATATCATGCAGCCGTCTTGTTTCCCAGAATATTGGGATTAATAAGTTTGTATTTTGTATATTGTTTGTTTCATAATCAGGATGACAAAACACTCTGATGAAGGATAAAGTTCATGTTCATAATGAATATGGTAAGAATGGTATTGAAGTTCTAAACTGCCAATCAGTTCTAATCACATAGGAATTGATAACGAGAATCACTTGATGTTAGCTTTAATCACTTGGGTATTGATTGAGACAGTTTAAAATTATTAATGCAATGTTCGAGTTCTCAAGAAATAATTTAGGAAAACCACCATCAATGTGAATAGCAGATGTTGTTCTAATAGAATAAACAGCTCGGGGAACATCAATGAATAAGAATTTAATAAAATTCGTGAGATTCATTTCTACTAATAAATGAAGAATAATTAAAAAGATGTAAGTCGATTTTTTATGGGGTGGAGGATGGCGGTGAAATACATCATGTTTACAGTTTTCCACATATTGTGATCAGTGATGATGAACGGCCTGGAATAGTGCATGTCACACAGTCATGTCCATCATGTCCCACCACCACTCCTTCACACACAGAATAATTATATCAGTTATGAGTAGAATCGGAACGCTGAATGATGTGTGTGGCGCAGGCTCAACAGGTTTGTCCCTGACTTAATAGAATTAATTGATCTGGGAAATTTATAGCAATCATATATGTCTTTTTGAACGTTGTCACGGCATATTTTCCAATCAAAATAGAAACAGCCTAAATCAAAAGAATTTTGAAAGTAGGCACCAATCTCTGAGTTCATTATCTCCTATTTCCGATAACAGAGAGCGCTCCTTCCATACAGCTGATAGATTGATCAGCCAAAAACAAAAATATTCTACAGATGATAATATTTTCCAAATTATTAAAAAATTGAAGTAATTCGAAATAAAATAAAATATCAAATTCCATTCACCACCTATCCTATTTCCTTCCTTAATTTGGCAATTGAGTGTGACGTCACATCTCGGAAGTGCGGTGAAGAAAATCTAATCGTTTGTCGGGTGTGTGTCGGATCGTGCCGTATGATGATGTGTGCTGAGAACTGAACGTGCTTCATATGTGAAGGAGAGATTACACATATATGTCATTGTCATATATCGTGTCGACCGGTTTTATGAGGACTATATTATATCGGTGAGTTGATCAATAAAATATATATATTGCCAAATTTTCCTGCATACTCCAGCACCACCACATGTGTAACTTAGGCCTATTAATTGATTGAGTTATTCGGAGCAATTACGGAATACAATGAACCTTTTAAAATATAAAAATATGGAACTAATTTAAATTTATTCAATAAAAATAGGCCAAAGTAGTAGTGGATATTTCTAAATTGGGATTTCAAGATTATAAACCCCAACACGTGGCGCCAGAACCAAGGAACCCTAAATCTATTATAAAAATTGAAAGCCTAATGTCTATCTTAAAATTGTAATTGAGAGCAAAATGTATAAATTAATGCAAAATTACATAAGATAACCTAGTCAATAATTCATTATAGTGTATGGAATAAAATGAAAGCCAAGAGCTATAATTATTAAATTTATTGGCAAAGTCTGAAGAAAGCTTCAAATTTTTGATTGTATTATAATAAATCATAGCTTTATTGATGTTAGAAAATACAAACGATAGAGATAATTATGCAGGAAATAGATATATTATATTAAGTAATAAATTCAAGTTACCAGTAAATGAACCGAGTCAACACTGCAGGAATAACTTATTGTGAAGAAAACCATTTATTTTTGTAATATTTATTGAGCACACTCATTCCAAGAGTAAAATTATTATGAAAGGCACGACATATACTCATGAAAAAAGCTTCAATTATTATAAGTTCTTATGTATTATTGTATGCTTGTGCAAGTAGATAATAAACATTATTTCTGTGGTGGAAAAACGACTAGACTATAATTTATGTTTACAGAATTGATAAATTTATATTTTGCGGTATAAGGTTCAAAGATTTAGGAAATTGAAAGGTTAAGATTTTGTTAGAAATGGCTACAAACCAAGAATCTCCTTCAGTCGTTGATCTGGATGAATCAAGTATGCAAGATAAAATTTAGGCAGTATATCTTCCTCAAACTTTTGTCCTGAAAATCTAAATCAAATGTCTTCAACCCAGATCGAATCTCCTAAACTTGATTTAGATAGAATTCAAGAGCCTGATAAGTTTTCAGAACCTAATTCTGATGCTGAACCAGAAGTAGTCAAAGTACCTGATGATTCTGAATCTGAAAATATTTTTAAAATAAAAAAAATGGAAATAATTTCCCTCAAGTTGAGAATAACTCTCCCACTACTATGGCTGCTATGTACAATCTGATACAGACCATGAGTAAGAGAATGGATGCACTTACAACCGGTATTAATCAAGTTGTTTCTCGGGTTGAAACTGTTTCCAAAGAAACTAAAAAACAAATAAATACTGTCGGCTCTCAAGTAAGTGTAGAATTGAATGAGAAATCAAACCAAACAACCACACAGATTTCAACTCGAGTTGATGAGTTAGGAAAACGTTTTGAAGAAGAAGTAAAAGAAGGTTTTAAAAATATGAGTCTGGAATTAGAAAAAAAGCATAAAGTTTTCGTCCAACAACAGACCAAAGAGTGGAAATCATTTCATTCAGGTCTCACAACAGAGTGGAAAGAGCATCAGGCCCAAATTCAAAATAAATTTGACAGCATTGATTCTATTGTAGTAGAAAAAGTAGATTCTTTAGCGGCAAATATTAATCAAAAAGTCGATACTTTACAGGAGAAACAAGAGGGTACTGTAACGACTCTAGAGAGGTTAGGAAATAAACAGGCCAACCTAATAGGTAAATTAGAACTTGTTGCACAGAAAAATGAACAGTGTACAGTTAGATTGCAAGAAACTTATGATAAATTAGAAGAACATATGACTGGTACAACTGAGTCTATTAAGAGATTGAACCTAAGAGTAGATAAAATGAATATCACCAGTTCTGGTAACCTAGAACAGCGTAGGTTTAGCCAAATAACACCTACCTCAGGAGTGTTTGACCCCCAGAATAAATCATTGAATGCCATTGAATTTATTCGCCAAATACAAACTGTACACGAGCTAAATGGTATATCTCGGTTTGAATGGAAATTACAACTTTGTTCTCTTCTAAAATCAGATGCATTATTTTTCATTTTTATCAGAAAAAGATGAATTCCAGTCGTTGGACGAATTTCTGGCTAACTTCAAGCAGAGATACTTGTCTACCAAATTAAAACAAGAATGTTTATTTGACATTCTTAAAAGTAAATTTCAACCAAAAAACCACATAGCCTTCCCAGCTTATGCTGCTAGCTTAAGATACAAAAATACGTTTTTGGACGAACCATTATCCGAGTCTAGCCTAATCTCTATTATTTTGAAAGGATTACCTAAACAAATTCAGTTAATAATTGCCGCTGAAAATTCACAGAATTTCAAGGAATTAGAAAGATCTCTTCGACGTATTCACACTGTTTCTAACTCTAGATTAGGTTATGGTCGACTTACAGCAATGAAAACAATAACAGACAAACTAATTATAATCAAAGAGGAAGAAATCAAGAGAAGAAAGGACAATTTGAGGATAATGAGAGGAATTCCAACAGTAAAATTTATTCAACACAATAATAATTCAAATGCTAACCGAAACCAAGGAAACTGGTTCAACCAAAACAAGCGAACACAAGTGTCAACTGGGAATGGTTTCGAGTCACAGCCTTCTAGAGCGAGGAATACAGAAGACGAGCTGTCAATAGAGTACCAACCCGGAATGTCATCAACGACTGAAGCGCTGCCTACCGCCAAGAACGCCAGCAACTCCTACCAGCAACGAAACGGATCGTCAAATTCAAACACTGTCAACCGTAAATCCAACCAACGAAGCTGACTATTGGAGGGTGAATCTTGTTCAACTGATGAAAAAGGAATGGATCAGAGCCCAGCAGACATTTAATGAATTCACCTCGGATCCCTGCTCACCGTTCCTCAAAAAAACAATATCGGCAACAAACCAAAACTTCTGATATTGTCAAGAAACAAAGGCCTATTCATAGTTGTCCAAGAGAATATTTTGCTAACACAAACTCCTTCATCTACAAAAATACGTCAACTAACAACAACAAAGTATGCTGTCAACGATTCGAGCCATTGGAGGATTGCTGTCCAACTAGGGGGCGAGTGAAAATGAAAGGGGAGACACACTACATTCTACCACCTGATCTTCAAGCAGGGGGCTGCATCGTTGTTTTCACTCTTATAATATTATCACTTCTAACCCACATCATGTTCCCGAATTATTCAATTTTATGCAATGCTCTATTCTCACTGAAAGGCGACTTCAAAAAATCGTTCATCATGGATATATTTCTCATTTTGGTCTGGCCAGGCCCAAACGTTTGCTACAGTAAACCAAGACTGTACTGCCAGCGAGGAAAGAAAAATTATCTTCAAGTTTTAACTGCAGTCAGGCATCAGTCAGAGAATCTCAACACTTGGAAAAGATATCATGACTACAAGATCATCAATGCTTTATTCCTGAGATTTCTACACTGGATCATTGGTCAACAACTACAAAATGAAGACACTGCCCAGAAGAATCCTCATTGTATAGCAGATATAGCACTGACTTGCACAAGCTACAGATTAAATGTTAAATGTTATTATATTATATTTTTTGTTATTATAAGAATGATAAATCAAGTGCAAAGCACATTATCATATTTATAATCATTGCATGGGTTTAATATTACAGAAATAAAAATTTTGAAAAAATCTATAAAAAAAGAATATGTTTATTAAAATAAACAATACGGCGCCCGAAAAATTATTATAATTCAATTATTATTATAAGGAACAGTATTATTAATCTCTAAAAAAAATAAATATTATTTATTTGCATGAATGATAAAAAAAACAATTTATGATAGTAGTATAACAAGGGGGAATCTGGAACACAAGTGTCCCAGAGTCCCCCTTCACCTCAAGGTCACCCAAGATGACCAAACCCCACTTCAAGGTCATCCAAGTAAGAAAAAAATTTAAAAAAAAATTTAAAAAAAATTAAAAAAAAAGAAAAAATTAAAAAAAAGAAAAATTATAATGAAAAGAACAATAAATAATAAAAAATCAAAATGCACGAAAGGTGATGGGTGTAGCTGTACTGAGGGGTATGCTTAAGGACAGTTTAATTGACTTCAAGGGTGGATAGTTTGATTGACTTCAAGCCATCCCGAAAAACATATTTTACAACAAGAACATTTGGGTGGGGCACCAGTAGTAAAATTTTTGCATGCAAGGTGCATGCATGGTAATAGTAAGTTGCATTGATCTGCAATATGGCAGACAGGGCAGATGGCAATATAGCGATCTCTCCGATCTGTAGGATCTTCTTTGTCGCTATCACTATTGTCCAGCAAGCATTGGAAATAGTTGGGAACAAGGTTAAGGTTTGCTCTCAGCCAGATCAGTACATGCCTCTGCGCTTGTGATACACATCTTACATCCATCATTAGTGGTGTTGGAGGAAGCATATTTAAGGATGATGATGAGGATGATGGAGAAAGGACACTGATGTCGGACATTCGGCTTCTTGGTCTAGAGGATGGTTTGTCTATCATTGATGGGGAGGGTGGTGTACTGGGTCGGGATGGCTCGAGAATTGATGGTGACCTTGAGACCGGTGTATCTTGTGGTGGGAGTGGAGATATTGGACGGGGTGGTTAGGAACTGTACTGTGGAGGGAACTGACGGTAGAGAGGGGGATGAGGGGGTGACTGATCGATGGGTAACTGGGGTCAATTCGCTGTATGGTGGAGGTGGGCTATCAGGGCGGGGTGGTGGAGGAGAAGGGTAGGAAGTTGATGTATTGCGCTCCATATTGTCTGAAAGCGACATACATGCAGTTAGTATGGGTGGTTCTCCAATATGGTTGATGGTATGGGTGGTTCTCTAGTATGGGGGTTGGATTTTACAATGCTTTCCACCCATTCAACAAGAATAGTTTTATATAATAAGAAAAAAATGAATAGTATAAATCATTATTACTGAGTTTCAAATCAATAATTCTAAAGAAAAAAAAACTGGATAATGATGAGGAGACATCTTACTTAAAGTCCCCCACACAAAATATTCATCAGAATGAGTCTTTTAAGATTCTAAATAATATTTATTCTGTCTCAAACTGAATGATCATCATGATGTGTGAGGAGACATCTTTAAGTCCCCCACACAAAGTATTCATCAAAATGGATTTTTTAAAATAATAACCAACAATAATAATAAACAATATAGAATTCATCACAATGGGTCTTTTAAAATTCTAAATAATATTTATTCTGTCTCTCTCTCTCTCTCTCTCAAACTGAATGATCATCATGATGTGTGAGGAGACATCTTAAAGTCCCCCACACAAAGTATTCATCAAAATGAATCTTTTAAAATAATAACCAACAATAATAATAAACAATATAGATTGTACTTACTTTGCTATTCACTAAAAACTGCACTACACTGTAGCACACACTGAAAAGAGCACTTGTCTTCAACTAGTCAGCAACACAATGATAGCTCTTATGGTTAGGAGCTCCCATATATATATACCCCAACAGTCTCCCACCACTCCCAAAGGTCATGAAATTAATTCTAATTTATTTTTATTTAATTTTGATTTTTCATTATTTATTGTTTTTTTTCAATTTTTTTTTCTTTAATTTTTTTTCAATTTTTTTTTAAATTTTTTTCAATTTTTTTCATTTATTTTTTTTTCGGTTTTTTTTTTAATTTTTTTTTAAATTTTTTTAAATTTGTTTTTCAATTTTTTTTTTTACTTGGATGACCTTGAAGTTAGGTTTGGTCATCTTGGATGACCTTGAGGTTAGGTTTGGTCATCTTGGGTGACCTTGAGATGAAGGGGGACTCTGGGACACTTGTGTCCCAGAGTCCCCTTTTTTTACTACTTATGATTATCATATAATTAATATTATTCTTATGTCCAGCATGTCAAGGCAATTTTCTATTGAAACAAATGTTATGATTTATCATTCTTCTTATCATAAGTGTTATAAAATTGTATGTTATCCACTACTACTATGTGAAAAATTAAAGAATAATGAACTCAAATGTTGTAATAAATATACTCAAGAAGGATCGTTCACAATTTATCAAGACAATTTTGAGAGAATTAATAAATGAACAAAACCATAATAAGTCATAATTTATAGGAAAATTGATATCAACAACTTATACGATAAATTGAGCTTGTATGAAATCTTATCTAATTCAAAAAGTATTAAAGCCTAATAACCATGGACTGCCAATATTATTATCATCATCAGCTACTACCAGAGTTAGTATTGTCAAATATCACCTTCAGGAACTTATAGAGTATAAGAGCTAAAAATGCTTTGCTCATAACTTGTATAATGGGAGCTATCTCCTTTGGCTCTGCACATTGTGCAAATATTCATAGTTATCCTGCATGGTACTATTATTCTGTTATCTTAGATATTTCTGTTGCATAAGACATCAGATATCAAGTAACATTAATTATTCTAAGTTGTTTAAGGCGCATTGACCTGCAACTCATTAAGTGGGCTTTAAGCTTCACACTTGTAAGAAATACACATGACGACATGACTGTGATATTTCAATAATCTAATAACCGTTTATTTGTAATCCTGAAGGTGATTACCAGAGCTGTGATATTTATGTTTGATTATTGTAAAAGTTTCAATGTGGCGAAATGTCCTGATTTAAATGTTGTATTATTTTTATGGTAAAATATTGGCCTCACTAAAAATTATTGTGATCAAGCTTTCAATTTCTAGAAACCTTAATCAAGGGGGCGATGTCACGGCATATTTTCCAATAAAAATAGAAACAGCCTAAATCAAAAGAATTTTGAAAGTAGGCGCCAATCTCTGAGTTCATTATCTCCTATTTCCGATAACAGAGAGCGCTCCTTCCATACAGCTTGTATCGTGTCGACCGGTTTTATGAGGACTATATTATATCGGTGAGTTGATCAATAATATATATATATATATATTGCCAAATTTTCCTGCATATTCCATCACCACCACATGTGTAACTTAGGCCTCTTAATTGATTGAGTTATTCGGAGCAATTATGAAATACAATAAACTTTTTAAAATATAAAAATATGGAACTAATTTAAATTTATTCAATAAAAATAGGCCAAAGCAGTAGTGGATATTTCTAAATTGGGATTTCAAGATTATAAACCCCAACAACGTGAATACAAAATTCGGAGAAATCTTTAGAATAAACTTCAAATTTCGATTCTTTAGTCTTTAAAATGTGAACTATATGTATGATATGCAGTACTGGCATTAACTAAAGTTAATAGAAAGTTATAGAAAGAAACGAATTGAACATCAACATTCAAAAAAAAAGACAACTATCTTGATTCTAAACTATTTCCACATCATCAATAGAAGTGCACAACGAAGTACATAATCAAGAAAGCAGCTTTTCCTTCCTCTTACCCGATTGTATTGGGGACCTCACTTCACAAAACCTGAGCTCAATGAATTTCGTCTTGTTTTTCTCTTTGAATCTCCAAAATAGTTCAATATTGTTTCAAATGAAAGTAGAAGAGAGTGGAAAATTTGTTGCCGCCAAACAATTCAATGGTACAGGATCAACTCAAAAACAGCAGTGCTGCCGCATTCCTGATTGTGGTTGGTTCTGATCCTTGTTATAGAATAATTAGCTGGTACAATGACTACAAGGTACTAGTTAGTTAATATAGTCGTAGAGCGTTCGTGCTCCGCACAGATTATAAATATTTTTATTACAATAACAACACTCATTTCTGAAATACTTTCAACTCCTTTTTGTGATAAAAGTTGATCGGCGCACGAAGTGGCGTTCCTTTGTTTCGTGTAATCCTTTGGAAGTGGAGAAATTAATTAGGACAGCAATTAGTCGGCATGCTTATTTCTCTTGTGAGCGGCTCAAAGAGCTCCAAGAGAATGCACAGCATCTGACCCACCTACCGCATTCCTCTGTACTTTGAGGTTTCTTTTGATTTTCATTTTTTTCGGTCAACTTTGTCAGAGAGTGGAGGTCCAAGAGTCGATCGTCTGACGTACTTAATGCTTGTGAGTTCTCTGATCTTTTGCTGGGATCAGTTTGATATGTGATATCTTTCAGCAACGGTAAACAAGCCTCTGAGTTGTCATATGATAAAAACGAATGCTTGGATGACCTCTTTGAAGTGAAAATTGAGTGTCTGAGTGCCATCAGTCACAGCTTACTCTTTGTGGCGAAAATGAGATATGTCTGACCACAGTAAGCTTATTTCTGGTTTGGTAGAAGATAGTTACCACTCATATAGTTTTTTTAAGAAAAATTGTAGAACATAAATTATTAGGAAAGTTCCCCACTCAGACGAGATATAATATATTTTAAGATAGGAGCAATGTGAGGTCAGTGCTCTGGTCTGGCTTCAATAATTCTCATGAAATAAGATGATTGTTTTGATGACCAAGTCATTTTACTTTCCTTGCCCTATTACCATAGGTAAGGAAAGTACTGCTTTCCGAAAAAAAGGTACCTCAATTTCTAAATTTCTATACGTTTCAAGGTCCCCTGAGTCCAAAAAAGTGGTTTTTGGGTATTGGTCTGTATGTGTGTGTGTGTGTGTGGTGTGTGTGTGTGTGTGTGTGTGTGTGTGTTGTGTGTGTGTGGTGTGTGTGTGTGTGTGTGTGTGTGTGTGTGTTGTGTGTAACTTAGGCCTCTTAATTGATTGAGTTATTCGGAGCAATTATGAAATACAATAAACTTTTTAAAATATAAAAATATGGAACTAATTTAAATTTATTCAATAAAAATAGGCCAAAGTAGTAGTGGATATTTCTAAATTGGGATTTCAAGATTATAAACCCCAACAACGTGAATACAAAATTCGGAGAAATCTTTAGAATAAACTTCAAATTTCGATTCTTTAGTCTTTAAAATGTGAACTATATGTATGATATGCAGTACTGGCATTAACTAAAGTTTATAGAGAGTTATAGAAAGAAACGAATTGAACATCAACATTCAACAAAAAAGACAACTATCTTGATTCTAAACTATTTCCACATCATCAATAGAAGTGCACAACGAAGTACATAATCAAGAAAGCAGCTTTTCCTTCCTCTTACCCGATTGTATTGGGGACCTCACTTCACAAAACCTGAGCTCAATGAATTTCGTCTTGTTTTTCTCTTTGAATCTCCAAAATAGTTCAATATTGTTTCAAATGAAAGTAGAAGAGAGTGAAGAAATTTGTTGCCGCCAAACAATTCAATGGTACAGGATCAACAAAAACAGCAGTGCTGCCGCATTCCTGATTGTGGTTGGTTCTGATCCTTGTTATAGAATAATTAGCTGGTACAATGACTACAAGGTACTAGTTAGTTAATATAGTCGTAAAGCGTTCGTGCTCCGCACAGATTATAAATATTTCTATTACAATAACAACACTCATTTCTGAAATACTTTCAACCCCTTTTTGTGATAAAAGTTGATCGGCGCACGAAGTGGCGTTCCTTTGTTTCGTGTAATCCTTTGGAAGTGGAGAAATTAATTAGGACAGCAATTAGTCGGCATGCTTATTTCTCTTGTGAGCGGCTCAAAGAGCTCCAAGAGAATGCACAGCATCTGACCCACCTACCGCATTCCTCTGTACTTTGAGGTTTCTTTTGATTTTCATTTTTTTCGGTCAACTTTGTCAGAGAGTGGGGGTCCAAGAGTCGATCGTCTGACGTACTTAATGCTTGTGAGTTCTCTGATCTTTTGCTGGGATCAGTTTGATATGTGATATCTTTCAGCAACGGTAAACAAGCCTCTGAGTTGTCATATGATAAAAACGAATGCTTGGATGACCTCTTTGAAGTGAAAATTGAGTGTCTGAGTGCCATCAGTCACAGCTTACTCTTTGTGGCGAAAATGAAATATGTCTGACCACAGTAAGCTTATTTCTGGTTTGGTAGAAGATAGTTACCACTCATATAGTTTTTTTTAAGAAAAATTGTAGAACATAAATTATTAGGAAAGTTCCCCACTCAGACGAGATATAATATATTTTAAGATAGGAGTAATGTGAGGTCAGTGCTCTGGTCTGGCTTCAATAATTCTCATGAAATGAGATGATTGTTTTGATGACCAAGTCATTTTACTTTCCTTGCCCTATTACCATAGGTAAGGAAAGTACTGCTTTCCGAAAAAAAGGTACCCAAATTTCTAAATTTCTATACGTTTCAAGGTCCCCTGAGTCCAAAAAAGTGGTTTTTGGGTATTGGTCTGTATGTGTGTGTGTGTGGTGTGTGTGGTGTGTGTGTGTGTGTGTGTGTGTGTGTGTGTGTGTGTCCGAGAAAATGTGATTATTAAATTGCAAACTGTTGGCAACTGTTGGTTCTATTAAATCATTCATACGAAGAGATAGCAGACCTCGTGTGTTTCCAGCGTTATTGACCTATCACCAGCTGTCTCATATCTTTGAATAGTAGACTTGAGATGCGCGAGTACACTAGCGTCAGGTGATCAATTTTCATAACGGCAAGGAAAGTTGTGTGAGTGTGCCACACCAGATTTTTTCTGTTGAAATGACAAATATATAATATGTCTTTCATCAATCACCTATCTCTATACGAATAGAGATAATGAAAAAAATAGTAAGTTATTGATTTCAATTGTTACAATTGTAATTAACTAATTTTGATAAGCAAGCAAAATCGCTAAATGAACAGATTTTATAGGTCTCGAGCAAACAGCTGCTCTATTATCGCCGGGTGTGATAGCAACAAGTGAAAGATTAGATAATAACGGGTATCCTGGCTACAATAAATTAGAACAGCCAAATAGAAAAGAATTTTATTTGCTATTTATTATATTATATAAAATGTTGGAATTTGAGGTTAGGCTATAACACTTACTGGTCGGCAACCTAAATAATCGATCAAGCCGTGTAATTTGAAATTTAGCCAGACACCTTTGGCAAATTTTTGTTGTAAACAAATAGCATTCAACTAGAGGATTTGGTAACCACATGGCATGCTATTGTAAATGGAAACACAACTTGAAAGGTTTATAAAAATGTATTGTATAAAATGAGCATGTACAAAATACATCAAATAAATAAAAATATTAAGGAAGTATGTATATTCAATAGGCGCATGAATACATTTGTAACTTTTAGATGAACCAATCAAATTGCAGTAGTTGATGGGTGGCAATAACGAGCCGATTCAAAAATAACACCCCGATTTTATATAAATGATAAGAATTTATAAGCTATCACTACTCAGTTCATGTATCGGATGTAATCCGAGTAATTATAAAATGTAATACCTAAGATATAGGTAATAGCTTAGCAGATTGGCATGGACTATTTGATTTTTATAATGATGTAGTAGTGGAATATTTAAATGTATGCCAATTTGGAAGATGGAAGTATGATTGTAGAGAATAGGGGTAGATCAGAGCCCACTTGCTTGCCAGATGCCACCATGGAACGCCACCAAATTTTATAGAGCACAAGTCCCCTTTTGTTAAATTGCACGTTTGAAAGATTTAAAGTTTGAATTCATTAATCAATTTGTATAAGACTTAGTGATGCTGTATTAAAGTGTAAGTCATTTAGATATTTATTTATTCCCTTGGAGAAGACAACTTCAGCCACCAGAAAATCCAGGACGACAGGAAATTCGGATCGCCACCATCATCTTGAGAAATTCAGCACATGAGTGATAATTATAGAGAAATATATAAATCTAGGGCGCCCTCAGTGCTTCGAGTGAAATAAGATCTAAAAAGCTAGCTTGTCGAAGGGTTATATAAATATTGAAATTAATATAAAACTTGTGCAAGTCTTGAAAAGTACAAAAACGTATTTTACTAGTTGAGAACTATATCAGATTTACATATCTGAGGATGCACAGATGAAAGAAATATTTAAATTTAATGTTGTAATATATATATATGCTCACCCAATCATCATTTTTATTATAAAGGTATAGGCTAAATGAAGCTCATGTTCACGGGATAAATTAATTTATCTTATTTCCATCAGAGGCCGAACCTTAAGCCATGATATATATATATTAATATTTGAGATTTGTGATTTATCAATTGATTATGTTTTATTAATTTGGAAAGAAGATATATATTGAGATTTTTAATCGACAAGCAACAGCAAGTCGATATCTGAGCTGCATAAAATAAATGCATATGTTTGGACATTATGAATGTTCCCCTTTATTGTCTGGCGTTGTGTGGTGGAGGGGGCAATTAAGTGGTGATGCGTATAGCATAATCGCAGCCAGTTGCCGATTGACAGCCAATCGAACAGCTCACTTCTCATAATGTCGATTTTTGCAAAGTGATCTATTGATTTATTACAAGTATTTATTGATTTATTGATTTATTGTGATTTATTACAAGTGTCGTCTCGTCTCGTATCGTGATCTGGACCCGGGATCCTGGAAGCAAGGAGGATTTGGACATGAAGGTAGGCCTATGTTATTGTGCACTTAGCCATTTTAATTGTTCAACTTGCTACCCGACGCCAGACAACCCAAAAGTTCTCGATGTAATTTATACAGTCCACAAACCAGAGTGCTGTTTGAGCCAGCCTCTGTTCAATAAACAGCATATGGTTAATGATTTAAGAAGCACATGGTAACGTTTCGTGCTAAAAAACTAGTGAGCTAATCTGTGATACCTTCTTTTTGTTATATAATTTGTTCTTATTTTTATTGTTTTTTGCTTGTTGCTCTATATATATCTATATTTATTTATTCGTTGATTTTTGTGTAATATACTTGTATCAATTTGTATGGTGTATCCTTTATTTGTTTACCCACTTCCATGCATGACCAATCTCATTTTATCTATCTAGTTACCAGTATTGAAGTATTGGTAAGATTACCATCCGACTATATTCTTCACCGAATAAGTTGGTTTAGACAGCGATATACAGGATTGATAGTCGAATCTTTGGAAATAATACGTTCCAGAGATTTATATAAATTATCCAATATCATTAAATACGACCAGAAGAGTCTCAAATTTATAATATTAAGTTGTAGCAGTGCAAGTTCTCGCATCTATACTTGCGGGTTTCGACAAATCAGTCACAGAAATTGTGAACTGTTGGAGCAGCTGACGTCAGTAACCGGCAAGAGCAGAGAATTGCGGGAGCTCCTGGGCGAGCCAATAAGAAATTGGTATAATATATATTCTAAGAACCACAACCAGGGTTTTATATTTTATTACTCATGCTCTATCGACTGCAGCCAAGCAGGGCAACCCGTTATTGAAAAAAATAACGCGACACAATGAAACAAAATTCAAGTGGTATGACACAAACGCTTTGATCGATAATTATTGAAAGGGAGTTGTGGGCCCGATAGATACTGATCAAGTCAAGACATTAACCGGGGGTACCCACAGAGGTTTGTAATTTAGAGGAGGTTCAGAAATGATGGTTTTCCAAACAATGGGGTGAGCATCCCTGCATTCACTAATACAATATTGTTGGAATAAGCAACTTTTACTACTTGATTTATCTGTTTCCCTATCCACCTACTCAGCTCCACTTTGCTAGCACGTTGACAAACTTCTCGTTCACTCTCATTCATTTCACATGGAATCGATGCAAGCAATCTGGGTTGGCAACTCGTTGCAGCCTTAGCAATTGACCAACTGGTGCAGGCGTGCTTGATTTCGATCTTGGTGACAACTGTAGTTGGGAGGGGTGTTGGGTGTTTGCAAGTTATGAAGCAGCAGATTCGATATCAGCGAAGTTTCACGACAGACGACAACAGCACGACTGAGCGAAGTGCACCCAGGGAGTGCGCTCTGGTTCTGGCTCTACTGAGTTCTGAAAGCCGCTCTCTGTGCACGTGTGCAGTGAGGTCGCAGGACAGGTTTCGGGTCCCCGCTATCAGCCGGTGGAATCGTCTACACGTCTCGTGGGAGAGTGATTTATGGTGTGCTAACAGTCTCTTGCCGCAGATTTAAGCGAGTCAAGCCTCAGCGATAATGTACACAATACGGCCCTGCTGACAAACATCACTACAGAATCGTTGTAGTGATACAAACAACTCATTGACAACACCGTGGATTGTGTTCTAAAAACATGGATATCCCTTTCTCGGTCATGGTCAGTGCCGTTTATTGAAAAAGAATGTGATAACGACTTCATTCAATCAATTCTATCGCTGCTCCTTCACTTAGCCGATAGCATATAGAACCATATTATTTGATCTCACTCAAAAAAGTACGATGCTCGTTCGTTAATTGATATAATGATTCCTTAAAATCACTTGATATCACTCGACTCGATTCAAAGAAGTATTGGTTGTCTAACGGAATCCCAACTTTTTAAGTCGTTCCCGTAAAAAAGGTTTAGTAATTTGAGTGTACTTTAGACTTAACACTCAAAAACAGCCTTTCATGAAAATGAAAATAAAACCTATGATGTTCATGTAAAGTATGCACAAGCAGGCTTCACTTTACACTTTTAAAGTCGGATTCCCAATAAGCACTAAAGATAAGCTTGATTATATAATCCTTGGAATTTCTATGTTTGGTATGATACAGTGAAACCTCAAAAATACAATGCTTGACATCTTAAAGAATTACTGCGTTGTTATAGATAGCTCTGATAAGTGATTTTTCTTGGCGAGGGAATTGACTATGCCACAAGTTACAATACAATACAACGTAGAGTGATTCCGTATAAGAAGATACCCCAAGGTATAGGACTTTCGTGTTCCAAATTTCATTGTAATTCCAAGCGGAATATTGTTAACTATTGTTGATTATCATTGCCTTGGACGGATGAAAGTATATGGACGGCACATTATGAGAGAATACCACTATCACATAGCTTCACGATAAAGAACTAAGTACGTGGACTAGGAGTTTGGAGAAACAATATAAGGGGTCGGTTTCCGAGCTCGAGATTCAGCTAAGTTCTAGACTTTAAACAGCTGGAGTCAGAAAATTGCCTTTCCGAAACGGGTAGTCATAATCGAAGTCACGTTAAAATTGAATTTAGAAAAACTGAAAATTGAACACAAAATAAAATAGAGAGAAAATAGTGTAAAGTTTCAGCTATTTCGAATTTAGGAATGTTCCATTTCGTCAAGGAAAAACGTTTCCAATTATAGAAATAAAGATTTATTTTGCTGCAACTATTGACTGTTTAAAGTCTAGAATTTACCTAAATCCCAAGCTTGGAAACTGGCCCTAAAATGTGTAACATAAACGCCCTATATCATGCTATATCTTCTTATACTATCTTTCCTCTATGGTTTATGGCAATACGATAGCGGGTATATTTTGTTTTAATAAAATTTGTTTTTATATTATTTGAGCTGCTTACTACGAGTGAAGTGGATTTCTCAGTTAAGAGCTTTCAATCCTCAATAACTGAAAAAGATCATCATCTGACTGAGAGTTTTTCTCACAATACTCACAGCAATGCAATCAATTCGAATTGACTGCAACAGTAAGTGGAAATTACGATTCGAGTCATCAGACAAACGGTCGTCAGTTCAATAGCCCCTAAGCAGAAGATTTATTTCCTGAGAGATTGTTGTTTACTGGAGAATAATTTATACTCCGGTGATTGCCTATCGTAAATAACCCTTCTGTTGTTGATTGGCACAAACTCACCCGGCTTCAACTATTATCACCAGACAGTATCGATCTTTTCGATCAACACTCAATCCTCCCGAACGTGTGTTATGAGGCTCTTCCTTCACAGAAAATCTCTTATTACTCTCAACATTTGTTATTGTACTTTTCATTACTTTATTTCATAATTGTCTCTTCTCAAAAGTCTATTCGTGTCTCGCTTCTATTCGTGTCCATGAGACATCAACAGTCCGACACTTCTCGCAATCCTCCAGTAGTCGTGCACATAAGAGGATGTACTTGGCTACTTATCAGTAGTTTCTTCTTGACTTCTCCTGATTGATCAGAGAGGAAACATTAGTGGAGGACAGCTGCAATAAAGAGAACAATACAACTTGGAAATCAAGCTTAAATATTCTCTCCCTGTGATTTCCTCTCTTCAAGGAATAAAATTATTGTCTAAATGAAATAAGTTCAGACTTGGCCCTACACCCATCGAAATAACAGCGTTGCCAAATTCTGTGAAATTGCGACTTTCTAGAATTTTCAATAACCATAGAATTGTATGTAGAATATCATCCCCAATATTTCAGTAGTGCTTAAAAAATTTTAAAGGTTGGAAACCTTTGGAAAGAGATTGGAAAGAAAATGTCTTATTTTAAATAATTGAAAAATTAAGAAAAATGTTTTTTTTTCAAATATCACTCCTCTCAGATTATAAGGATATCGTAATAAGTAGGATATTCATATCAAAATAATATATTCTCGCACATATTTTCAAAAACATTGATATAAAATTATATTTATATAAACATTTATATCAAAAACAAAATATTTAAAAAAAAAACATTTCAATTTTAAACCTTATTAGCACCACTGAAATATCGGAGATGATATTTCACATGCAGTGCCGTGGTATGGTTGTACAAGAAATTCATGAAAGTTGCAATTTTACAAAATTTGTAACGCTATTATCTCTTCGGGTAGAATGCCAAGTCTCATCTTATTTCATCTGGACTGGTTGCAGCAGTATTATTACATGCAACCATTTCAATCAAATTTATCAAGACTTTAGTTCTCATCCATTGGTTAGACTTTCCGGTCACTGCAGAAGATTATTGTTTACAAAATATTTTATATTACTAGACAAACGATAAAGACTCTACATTGACTTTGGGATTTTGATACTAGGGAATTTCCAGTTATTCTCAAACATTTATATTGTTCCTAATTATCAAAACATGTTGAAGTTTTTCAAAGTTGAATTATATTTCAAGGATGAATTTATTCCAGTATATTCCCTCATTCAAATCATTCCTATAAATTCTTCATTCAAATCAAGAAAACTTCCCTTACATGCATAGCCTACATTATGTCAATGAATGCTATTTGAAGAGGATTTTTGGAAATAGATATGAATAACATTCAAAAATACTATTTCTTAGTAACCTTGACTCGTTCCTTTGCAGGATAAGTAGCTAATCAGTTAGGAATATGGCATGAAAGGGATGTAGGTCACATCATAATCACATCACCTATGCTTGACAGCGCATCATTAGGCTCTTCGTGTTTCAAATAATTTACAGGTGAGGTGGCAACAAATTTCTCTATAAATACAGGCTAATCGAATAACAGGTCACAATATTTCCGTTCCAGGAAGTTCTCCCTTCATCTGTGCATCAACAGATGAGTTTGAGAAGCTAAAATGAATAATAACAGGGTACAATATTTCCATTCCAGGAAGTGTCTGGAACAATCAACGATATAATTGTTGATTAAGTTGATGAGTGGATAGGTTCAGATCAGTTTCATGTTATTCAGTCATGTATCCACGGAAATGAATAAATCATCAAATAACCATCATATCTCTTCATATTCACTGATTTCGTGATTATATTATAACTCAATGAATCTAATGAGTATCATAATAATCAATGATATCATAATCATAATTTCAAACATGTCATTCTGTCAACAATCATTGAATATTATAAGTTATACAATATATTCATTTGATAACTAATATATCTTTCATAACGATTTCCATGCTTGTTTATGTCAAAATAAGCTCTTAATACACATGAGTATAAGCACATACACAGAAGAATTCTTTTAAATAGGTAATGAATAATGAGAAAAATTATGTTATGACCGAGTTCCAAATTATAATATGACGTTCCTTGATACTATTATTCAAGCCTACATATTTTCTGCCTACTTCTTGCCCATGAATATATTTCATTAATGCTATTACAATGTAATTCTACACTCTTTGGCTGGAGCGAATCTTAATGTAATTCTATACTCTACATTCTACATTGCTACATTCGATACTCTCTGGCTTCAACTGATTGAGCTTTCAAAGTCAGCTCTTAATCATGAATCTCATACTATATTCATTTACATTATACTGGTTTTTGATGTTTGATACAACATGAATCCTATAATCAAAGAAACCAAAATAACGTAATCATTCACTACATCAGATTCATCAAAGATTGATAGTACGTTGAAACTTGCTGAACTATCAGAGTCCGAGTATAGTCAATAATAGCTATAAATAAAAATAGAAATCCAAGTATGAATCTAATTTTAAAAAGGGTACTTGGATTTCTAGTTTTATTTTTATTTAAAAGTAGCACTAAATAAAAAAGTCATTAATAGCTAATATGGCTAATAATATTGTAATGCTCAACTTTAATATCCTAATGAATTATTTTCCATTATCATTATTCATACTGAAATGACTGAATCATAGATATCATAATATTTTGTTGATGAGTTAATTTAAGACTATTATTTATTCATTATCAATTACTATGACGTACAGGATCAACTTCATCTCTACTCGCTTATTGCAAATCCTCAATATAAAGCTTGATTCCTGAAATCCCTCCTGTACCTGCACATCAGCTGTATAAAATCAGCATGGAGTGATCAGTAGAATTGTATAGTACTAGTCAAGTGAAGTGAATAAATTATTGTTTTCCAGCGGAAACAATTATTGTTAATACACAGCCCACAATATCACACAGTAGCAGAGTTCAATATGGATATTGCTCGTTACAATATTTAACTACTGTTGGTCGAAAAAAACTCGGCTGCTATATACTCACCTATGTTGAATTCAATTCATATTCCATAGGATTATAAATGAGATCATGATTAAGATAATCGATTTTATCGAATAAGTTGTTCATTATATTCACGTATTTCCGTAGTAGATCAATATTGTAAATTTTCAACTCTGGAAAAGTTTTTTGTTAATTGAATGAATTTATGTTTGTGTTGATAGCTGATGCTCGTGACAACTCATGCTGATGCCGAAGTGAGAGACCAACGACTGTTAGATGTACATAATTTCTGCTCTCCCAATTTGGTGAGTCATTTCTATTACATTTCCAATCTATTTCTATTTCAACATATCAAATTCATGTCCTATATTAGTGTCCTTTATCTAGGATTCAACATATCCATGGTGAGATTCACGTTATAAAGTCAGCACCTGATCAACATTGGTGTGCTATCCTTGTCTCTCTTTAAGGCTGTGCAAAGGCTAAAAATAAACTTTCTACTGGTGATATTTTTCAAAGTTTTTCGATTTGTATACTATCAAGCTATCAAAATGAAAAAGTTTTCTCAGAAAAATATTTTTTTCCGATCATTACTTTTACAGATATGAGCGCCTAAAGTTCAAATTTTTGGGACAGAACATTTTATTTAAGTTCGGTAAGAGATAAATCCATGAGATTTAGAGGATAGATTCTCCATGGTATTGTTAATCTAATAAAACTTATACTAATAATAACTTTTAGTTGAGTTTTTTTCGGTCATTTTTGGAAAATTGGATAACTTTCTCAAAAATTGATACAGTATTTTCAGAAAATTTTGTTTTACTAGATCGACAATACCATGAAGAATCAATCTATCCTCTGAATCTCATGGAATCATCTCTTACCGAGCTTGAATGAAATTTTCTGGCCCAAAAATTTAAACTTTACGCGCTCATATCTCAAATAGTAATGATCGGAAAAAAAAGTTTTCCTGAGAAAACTATTTCATTTTGATAGCTTGATAGTAGGTATACAAATCGAGAAACTTTGATGAATATCACCAGTAGAAAGTGTATTTTTAGAATTTGCACAGCCTTGAAGCATATATAGGTTTGTTCACCTTTTCCAACCCCGTACCGTTGCCAAATAGTTTCAGGCTATGAAGGAATAATATATTATTCCAAATTGAAGAACTACCCGAATATTCAATCTCTGTAATGGAAATTCTTTATTGAATCATGGAAGGAAAAAAAATTTTAATGAATTTTCAAATAGTAAAAAATTGATAGTTATTACAAGATTCAATAATTTATTCATATTTTATCAGATAAACCGGGTTGACTTGTATCACAGCTATCCATGATAGAAAGCATGAAGGCAACAGGAGACAACAAAAGAGATGCCACGAGAGAAGGAGTGGCAGCAATATCCTCCTATTATTTGAACTGACTTTATAGCCTAAATCCCACTATACTATTTCCAATGATTGAGCTGGTAATTGGGAATGTTTCCACCCCTAGTTGAATGAGTTCAACAATGACAAGAAACAATTATAATATCTATATATCAGAAACTTGTATGAGTTTATACTCGATTGTAATTTTAGACTTGTTGATTACGTATGTAACTTTAATTAGATTCAGAGATTTATCATTGGACTCTATACATACAAACCTTACATTTTACACTGAGACCAATAATTGGTAATTATCACATAATTCATTTCTCTTTATTATTATCATTATTCATTATTCTAAATTGAGAATATTCTATTCAAAAGTTGTCGATAGAGGACTACGATTGAATGCGATGATCTATGATTTTGTATGGAATCCAGAATATTAATCAACTAAAATAATACATATAATGTATAATTATATCGCCTCTAATCATCTTGCACACCATCATTCCATGGAATTGCATCTCTTCAAGAGTATTTATGACAAATTATTTTTTTAATGCAAAGATTAATCATTAGTGTGACTGTTGCATGTTCATTTATCTATTGTTATAATTTGTTCCAATTTGATATTCCGTGGTATTAATATGTTTGACTTTTGCGCAGCAGAGGAAGAAAATGCAGGTAAGTCAATAATATTTGAGTACATTCTTTGAACTTTTACTCAGTTATTTTAGATTAATTTTCAGTAGGATATGCATTGATGATATGAAAAAAATCAGTTGAATATTATTTCAAAGTACCTTGAATAACGTTGAATAATTGGTAAAATATTAACGGGATATTTAAGAAGATGGAAATTCTTCTAACTGTTTTGGACTGATTGAGATGTATTCAATATAACTTATCAAAATAAGTTCATCTTTCGCTGTTCGTTTGTGTCTTCTTAAGAAATTGGTTATGGATAGAGAAAAGTCTTTCATTGTAGTACAATTAAGATTAAGGTTGATATAAAAATAGATGAACTTTTACGGTTTCCTGATCTGGATTCATCGATTCCATCTGGATAACTGGTACACATTTGTAATCGATTTAGAGAATACAGTTTTTGGACTTTCCATTGAAAATCACATTCTATCTTCTAGTGAATTACTTCAAATTGAAACGATCGACCTTTTATATTCAATGAGCGCAGTACAAAAAAAATTGTGTGCTGACACTGATCGTAACAAAGAGTCAACTGAACTGAATGCCCTTTGTAAATTAGGTCGAAAGACCAGGCCCAGAATAATATCTTTTACTCGCACAATCGCCTCCAGGCTGTGCTAAGATATTTTTACAAAAGTGAACATCGGAAAAACATTTCCAGCGCTTCGCCATCTGATTCCACTTTATTTTGCACATTTCTGGTTGAAAGCAACCAGAGTTACATTATATTCCATTCAGACGGAACAGAGATTACAACGATAAAAATTTCTTGTTTTCTTAATGTAGCGGAAATTTCAGATTGTTATATTTGAACAAGCTGAGCAATATGCTGCTAACGCGTATGCTTCCTGCGTTCTCATCCCGAATTCTCATGAAAATTCATCTTGCAGTATGATTCATGATTTCCAATTACAATGGTGAGGTGAAATGATGGCAATTAATTAAAGCCATTTTGCACTCAGTGCCATGCAGCTCTCATCTCCATTTCCACTCTCGTGTAAACTACGATTGTAGATTGTAGTTTACTCGTATATATACTCTGTCTAGGCCCATCTTTTGTTTCTGCAGGTGACAAGCTGCTATAGTGCGATTCACCTCAATTTAACAGCATTGATCAAATGAGAAGCATTGATATTATTCATAAGGAATGCTGGCAGTTTGAACCATAGCCGTTTCTCACTCATTCAACAATTATGTTTGTGATCGAGTGGTGTGTAGACATACTACACTGAGCTCTATATTATTTGATATCGACCTCAGTTAGAGTCTGTCAAACTTTGTTAGTGACACTTTTTCCCGCTCAATGATCAAACCAAGTGACAACCGTGTCAATAGCAGGAGCAACTGTGAACATAATAATGTCGACGAACGTGTTGAATGAGGGCATACGATATATTGATTGATGTGGTGAGGTCGCTCTTTTGTTTGATCGATTGATATTGTATAATACATAACTGTCAAGTATTTTGAGAAAGTGTGGAATTGAAATTCTTATTTTCGCCCTTCCCTAAGAATGATCACTGAAATAATATTGCTGATATTATTGTGCTTATTAATTACATAAGTTCCTAGTTGAAGTTGAAATAATGTTAAGAAAGATCATACGGATGTAAAATATTCACTTCAGGCTGACGTAGGTAGTTCTAATGCTCCATTCATTACTTTTCTCAAACTATTAGGAAAGATGTTGCAGTTTTTAAGAAATAATTATGATTTATTATTTTTAAAAAATATTGTTTACAAAGAGGTGGATTCTGATTGGATGAAACGGTTCCATCACTGATCTCAATTTTAATTTTTTGTTCTACAATGACGCGTGACCATCGCTGGGCGAGGATAACTGAGGAATAAGTAGATCCATACCAAAGATTTGGAGAAATTGGATCAAGTGGAGTTGTTGAGAACATATTCATCTTGAATATTTTAATAGAAAATTAACAATGTTAAGTGTGGGAGTATAGATCTTATGTAACTGACTTCCTTCTCTTCAACTGTTGATTAATTTATTGGGAAAAGGATCACGTAAATTAATTCTCCAATGATTATTTGATACATTCTTCCCCCAATTTTCTTATGATTCAATCAAAGTATTTAATTACATAAGTTCAATTTTGGAACTTCTCATCATTTATACAATTTATCAATATTTCACGTAGATAACAACATTCTTTATTAGAAATAAATTATTACATGTATATTTTCCTTATATATTATTTTTCGAGGGGCCAACTACACGAATGAATTTTGGCTTGAAGACAACCAGTGAAAAGTAGCAGACTTCTCGGGTGTGGTACATGAGATGAATTGAATATGGCATTGGGAACTCTGTTTGCCAAGCGTCATCAATTCCCGCTCTTTTCCAGACCGCAGAAAAGTGAAGCGAAGTTGTCTTAATAATGAAACTTCATCTCAAGAGATGTGGTCTGATATAAACTACTTTCCAGCCTTACTTTCAAATTGATTGCGTGGCTTCATCAGTCAGCATCAACATCAATATCTCCATCCTTCACTCAAACCAATTCAGAGCATCCGTGGATCCATCAGAATGAGCTTGTGCTGTGAAAAGTTTCAAACATTCGAGCCACAACTATTTCATTCCATCATCATCATCACCATCGTGATTGATCGAAGTTATTATTTACTAACGTCTCCCTTATTTATATAAGTCTCTGCTCTGTCATAATTCTCTCACCATTATTCATTGAATTATCAAAATGAGTTTTCGCCACACACAATTAGCTGGGAGAGAACCCTTGAGAATCCTAATTTTCTCAAAAAATATTATTTCTAGAATTTCATTAGACTGCAGTATTTTTTCATGAACAACTAAGGAAGCACATTTCGAAATCATAATCCAATTCACACTAACATGGTCACACTATGGATGTAGTCATATATTGAAAGTGTGGAGATGATTGCTCATTAGTTGAATATTCAAATATGTTTGTGTTTACAGTTCAGTGCTGAAATTAACTTCGAATAGTGATGAGCTCTGAATTTGGAATATCTCAGGATTTTATAAAACCAGTTTAGCTGTCACCTGATGATGATGGTCATGTTTCTATATTCACTTTCTACTCATGTTTCCTGTGAATTATAGGAACATGAAAATCGCAGAGATTTTATTATTTTTCAATTATGTAGAGGAAATATGCATTGCATACAAAAACAAAACACAAAACTTGAATAGGGTTGAACTAAAGAGAATTTGTGAACATTACTCAAATCACCAATACAGGAGTTGGAATTGCCCTTTCATTACTTTCAAGCAACATTCAGCGCTAAATTGAATTCTGGAAGAATTAAAATCAGATTCGAACAAACTTGAAGTGCATTTAATCTAAAGGCAAACAAATTAGAGCATTCCTGAGGAGGAATCAGTATTTAACGCGATGAATGAGAAATGGCTCCGACTCTTATTGAATCGAGAGCAAAAGTTCTCTCAGCATTCTTCCTTCTTCATACATCCCTTCTATGATGTTGATTCCAATTCAGGTTTACCACGTTTACCTCTGTAGTTTGACCTCATTCAGTTATTGCTTTAAATTGCTACTGGCTGTATGAAGCTGCAAGCAAAGCAGCTCTAATGTTAGTTAATCAGCTTTTAATAGTGGATAGCAAATTCTCAACTGGGAATAATATTTTTGAATTTCATAGGACAGATTATATTAATTTACCCCAGCGAGACTCTATTTTATTGGATCCATAGGGATGTTCTTCAGTCTATGATTCCATCAGCAGATTTCACTTTTTGTGTAGTTGAGAAGTTGATATTGTGGTAATTATTCATATTCCCCATTGGTAATTTCCCCATTTCCCATATTTTATAGTTGCAAGTTCAAATGCTAACGAAATAAAACTTATTCTGTGATGTCGACATTGATCCACAGAATTTCTTTGATATTCATTGTTTTTTGAAAATAGCAATAATTCATTTCATTGAATTATTCCTTGATTTGGCCATAAAGTGTGACAGAGTCAATACCGTACTGAATCATAATGTACCTAATTCGAACGTCGGGGAAGGTGTTTTGAACATTAAATGTACACGCATGCTTCTAATTTTGTTATAGTGCAAGTTTTTTATAAGTTAGTTTCTTTTATCATCGATTTTTTTGTTGTTTATTTTGGCTATTTGAGTTAACTTTCATATAAATAATCTTAATTTGTAATTGTCCAGAGGTTTATTCATTGTTAGACCTATTGGTTGTTTATTTTGCTATGATAAAATTTGCTATCAATCAGCTGTTTTTCGTTTCAAGTCCTTTGTGTTAATGTATTTTCTCGTGTGAAGACATTTTCCGTTCACACATGCTCGACAAACTTTCCCTGTCGTTGGTGACCCCCCTTAGGCTGGCCACTAACGGAAGGACATGCATAATGAACATGATAGTGTATGTGTTATACATGTGTATCATGCCCACACTCATGTTTTGTAATCAGCGAGAGGCTTATAACATAAAATAAACAACAATTTACAAAAATAAATCACTAGAAAATAGAAATTATAATGATAGAAAACTAATTCAACCTTAGAGCAGCGAAGAAAAAATAAACAACAAAAATTGTAGATGAAAAAACCTAAGTTCAAAAAATTTTGCTTGAAGCATCTCGCTGTGATGACACAACATTGCATGACGACATATACCATACTTTCATGGTATACATGTCTGGGGGACATGCATGTCCTAAGTGTTCAGCCTTAGACGCAAAGAGTTATTTCCAACAATCAGTATTGTTCTGTTTCATTTGACTTTAACTTTTCAATTCAATTCATCACAATGTTTCTATCATTAATTTGATTTTACCTGTTTATTATTCTCCCTCTATTCATGATAGTATTTGGTAGAATAATCACATGTTTTCAGGAGTTCCCGAAAAAACAGATTTTTTCATTGTTCTCAATTCTCCCATTCTATCTCTTCTATTTCTCTTTGCAAAGTAGAAGTCCTAATTTAACTATGGAGAGCCATTCCACCTACTCAATGAATAAAATAAACATTCATTCGCTCATTGATATTAGAAGTATTTCTATTGCGAAGTAGGAAGTTATATAGTGGATTACATTAGATTCAACCGGAGTTTTTGGATAATATTCATACATCCACTATTCGCAAGAGTTTAAGAAAATGCAAGAAACACATAAAAAGTGAGCTTCAATCGTGGGCTCCTAAAACTTGGGGAGAATCTGAATAAGAGATGATAATCTCGACCCAAACCATGGCTTTCTTGATAATTACATCTGCGAACCATTAGAGAGCAAGGACATTTAGATAATTGGATTTCAGCGTTGAAGGATCGTAACTGAGTGTACTCCCATCCAATTACCTTGTACTGAATGCTGCAATTGTCAAAAAGTTTACTCAACTTTTACTTTTGTAGCGTTCAACTCCTAACATTTGGAAACTTATATTTTGATACTGACGAATCTTATTCAACTGTCTGACTTTCTGTTATTTAATCACTTAAATCAACGGAAGTGGTAGAGAAATACTTTTATAATCCAGGTACAACAGAAAAACTGTTTTTCATAGGTTTTTATTGAAAAAAAGTTTTTTTACCACTTCAATATTTATAATGGATTGGATATCCATACTTGTATCACACCTACATTGGAGACAGTAATTATTTAAAGGGAGATTATTGAATAGAATTAACAATTCCATCTCTCACAGAAATTATTCAAGTTCGATCATCTAGCACGAGTAACTAGCATAGCCATTCCAGCACGATTAAAAAGCATTTTTCAGTATGAACACGTATGACAGATTTGAAAGATTGAATTTTTCTCACTTAAAACACGTATATTGATTCATATTTACCACCTCTTAAACAACAAAATTTAGAACAGTAGACAATATTGATCTTTGACATTTTAAAACAATCCGTACCAAATTGTTCCTACATAACAAAGCTGCAAATGATACATATTTCAATTGTCATAAATAGTTTCCACCTAACGTTCCTTTCACTGACTTTATGGCCATTTTTAGAGAAGGAACGGACTCACCAAATATATCCACAGATAAGTTTCATTCCTCAGCTGATAGAGCATTGGTTTCGTATCAGCAATCACACGTTTAACATACACACTCACATCACATATTTATAGGTCCTTTAATAATCCAATCATATCGAGTTTTAATTTTTCAACCACCGGACAAGTCACGTCCGCACACTACAACCAACAAAGAAGAGTTCTCTAGCCGTGTCTCCTGGGAAAGTGACGTTGCATAAGCAGATAGCCCTTTCCCCAGTGTTGATAGAAGTTGAAAAGAAAGGGGCAAGCATCCTCAACTTTTCGTGAGAACAGTTAAATGAAAATCTTTGAAAATTGAATCATCCAATTAAGAAACAAATTCAGAAAACACATTTCTGTAAGAGTAATGATAGTTATTGCTAAAAAACTAATAATACTAGGTTTGAATCTTTCCATGACAGGCAAAGTAATGCTGGTTCAGTTGGCTGATTGACAGCAATTATCAATTGAATATTGTGTTGGCTTTGGCTGTCTAATGTTGTGAACAAACACATGAAAAATTGTATAATTGATAGGTGAATTATCTTATCGCGCAAGTTGCTTGTTATTTATCATTTCAAGCCCTGTAGGCAAGTTCGAGAAATGTGTGGTGACATTATTTACTTGAAATCTAACAGATAGTAGAGAATAAATGCTGTACCTTCAAATATTCCACAACAATATAATTAACATTTTCTCATTATCTTCTGGACTTGAACCAAAATCTTCAATTCTAAGAAACAATATTGACTTCTATTACAGCTCCTGTTGTTTAATGAATTGCTTTTACTTGCTTTATACACACAACTCACAGCGTAGAAATGGAATCCAAAAAGTAATCTATGCCAAACGTGTGTGATGTGACCCTTGAAGACGCTTGAAGGATTATTTGAGTTGGAGTGCTGTGAACTGTGTCATCCCGCCGTTTGTTGGCTTGTCCATCTCATTGGCCGCCGACTGTATTATTATGCCGCATTGGCTTCCGTTCAACAAGGCTGGCAGCCAGCTGTTAGGCTGCTATTCCATCAGCGTCGTTTGACCGTCAAACGTTTGAGCGGCGTCGCTTTGATCAGACGCCGAGAGTCGCCACCTGGATGCGGTTTCTATTTTAGGATGACACTCAAACGATTCAACGTCCGTGACGTCGGTCAATGCACGCGGGGTCTGTCAAATTCCAGATTTCGATTATGTTTGCCAGGATTAAATCGTGAGATCTACACCACATACCACTAGTATACAAATGAAAAATGATTTGTATAAGATACTCTTGTCAAATTGACAAATGACTGGATGGATACTCTGTGCTCTGTGGCGTCAAACGAAGCACGTGTACACGCCAGTCCAATCTCACATTAAGATTATGTTCATCTTTATATATACTTATTACTAATAAGTGTATCGGTAAAGTGTATGAATTTTGACAAAGTGTATAAATTTTATTACGATATGTGAAGTTTTCATAATAATATGATCTTTCGAAGGTTTAGTGTGAAGATTTATGCTTGTAAAGGGACGAATCGAACATATCACACATTTTTTCTGAAGAAAAATTGGCATTGATTTTGAGCAAGACCGCCTTCAGTAAACTACTGAAGTCGACCATGCTCTACCTCTCATAACTATTGTTTTTTCACTATCAGTAGGAAAAATCTAGAGTGTTTTGCCAATGCTACTCTATTAGAAACGGATTTCTTGAGCTTTTGTTGGTTTTGCTGGAGGTCTGCAGCTAGTAGATCGCTGATTGCGTTGAGGAGAAATACAAGTGTTTGTCTAAACATACAAAAAGTTTCACTATAAGGAGTAATAAAATCATTGTAAAAAGTGAAAATCCTATTTATCCTGTATGACTGTTTATATTTTTATATCTGGCTATCTGGTTATTCATGTACAATGGATCTCGAAAACGGCTCTTATCTAACGATTTTTACGAAATTTGGAACATAGTAGGTTTATGATATAAAAATTCGACTGCACCAGGTCTCATCCTTGGGAAACAGCTGAGACTCTCGTCGTCTGTGGATAGTAAAAAGTGAGCGAGTGATTATGTGGAAAATCAAAATATCGCATCCCCGAAATTCATAAGCTGACGTATAGCCAGCTATATAGTATATTTCGCACCTAGGGCCGAAAATGAGACTTTTCCGGCTCGAAATCGGTTTTCAAGTCCGAGACCGTAGGCCGAGGACTAGAAAAGATTAAGAGCCGGAAAAACATTTTAGCCCGTGGTGCGAACGCTATTTTTCGCCACACAGACAAATAAATAATACATATATATGAGAATAATTGTTTATTAAGCACTTCCGAAAGCAAAAGGGAAAGGTCATAGCTCTAGCAAATCTGAGGTAATCTGAATATCAGGAAATTGTCCAAGTATTTTTATTTTTTATTCTGATTTGTCTAAATAACCTAAAAGAGTATGTTCAACTATGTGGGAGGTTGAGTTTATACTTTTTTATTCTTTCAAATGGCAATAAGATGATATTATTATAAATGTTTTAATTATTGAATAATAAACTCAAATAATGAAAAGTTTTTTGATCAGCTGTTTTAGCATACTTGAAATTTAGCGGCCGGAAAGGGTACTCTTTAGCCAGAAAGAAACCTGTTCTGACATCAGACGAGAGTCGTCTGCAAACAATATCTTTCAGATCTACGTAGGGATTGGAAAACAGCTGCTTTCTGTGCAGTGTGGCTAAAATATAAACACAATCATTTTAGAGAATTATTATGTTTTGTTTATCAATAGATAAAAATAACGAGCGAAGCTCGCTGCCCCGATATTTAGTTTTGGAAACTGGAAATCATCTGTCATCTGTTTATGAGGAATGTGGTGTGAAAGAATTTGCCAATATGTTTGTGACACTTTGTGTATACAACATGACATGTACCTTACTAGTGACACCCTGGGTTGGAGAACTCGCTCATAAACTGTTGTATTGATCTACGAGATCCGCAACTTGTAATTACAGAGGGTTGATGAGAATTATGGAAACAGCAAAATATCTCTTCACAAGGATAATTTGACAGTAGAGTAGGTTTCATGGGGATCCTGTTCGAATTAAAAACCTAATTTTCTGTTGCTTCATAACTCAATATCTTCAAATTTATACTACAGTCCAAATCAAAATCTAGGTTAAGCTACTATCACTCATCAAATAACAATTTATTCACACTTCAAAAAACAAACACATCATCAATTACAAAAAGATATACTATGATGCACTCGTTCACTATCTTCCATTACGGTATCGACAGACGACAAAATTCCCAGCTGTTTTTCCAAGGACGTATTTATCCTTTTAATGTCCTTCAGTGAGTTATCCAAGGGTCAAGACCCAGTGCAATCGAATCTTCATATCATAAACCTACTTTGTTCCAAATTTCGTGAAAATCGTTAGAGCCGTTATCGAGATCCGTTGAACATAAATATATACCCATATAGCCATATAACCACATAACCAGATAAAAATATATATACAGAAATTGCTCGCTTAGTATAATAGGATAGTAAATAAAAAAATATATTATTTTGGTATACATTGGAACTCAATATTATTTTGGAAGTTGATTAAGTTATTGGTATGTATTTTTCATAAATTTCGAAATACTTAAAAGTACAAGAAGAGCTAAAGTGACTACAATTCTATCCGGAGCTATTGTTCCAATATTTTAACAGTCACTAATTTTAACAATCACTAATTCCACTAACTGCAATTTCAGCATTTTTGGACTTGTGTTATTCAAGTAACAGTCTTTTGAATAATTGGAGTCAGGTTGTGACTAGAAAGATACATCAACTCTAGTTCACAAGATTTGTCATCTCCATAGTTTAGCCAGAAACCTCTCGGGATACCCCCGAAGATTCGGTCTTGAAATTTAACTCTAAGCTAATTTTAGCAATTATTGATACTCATATCGTATTCATTCAATACCTGATAGATTTTTTAGGAAATGAAAATGGATTAAGTTTTTTTATATGGATATCTGCTCTCCTCACAATGAGGACCTCTTTTCCAGAGCTAGATTAATATTAGTGTCAAACGCATGTTGAGGAAATATATAATTGTAATAAGAAAAATCTGTTGTGGTACACTCACACAACTTTCCTTGCTCATTAAACTGTGTTTCTCATTCTTAAAGGGGAGAATAATTGGGGGAATAACATAATGACGATTGGCGGCAGCATATTTGAAACTACGATCAGACTACTGTATATGTGTATGTATTGTTTTCAGAGTAATTTTTCCTTTGTGTAAATTGAGAAATTAAATGATTTTTTCAAAAGTCGTCGAAACAGCTGTTCTATAGATGAAATATCTCGACTATGTATTCTTTTTATAAACTGCTCTACCTACCTCATGCATGAGAAAGAGGTTACTTCCTAAAAGTCAATTTCTCAAGAATGGGGTGGACCCCCCATAAGTTTCCCAGAAAGGAGACTCATGCCAGTTGATAGAGCTGATAAATATCTATACAGGGTATCAATTTAAAAAAAATCGGTCAAGTCATTTTTGAGAAAAACCTCAGAAACATGGTTTTTTATTCATTATCCGCCATTTTTCTCAAGAATATTATGGAGCTTCTGAAATATTCCCAGAAATGAGACTCATGTCAGTTAATAGGGCTTATAGATAGCTACCCATGGTATAAATTTGAAGAAAATCGTTAGAGCCGTTTTCGAGAAAACCGTGAAAAACATGGTTTTTTAGTAATTATCCGTCATTTTTTCCACCATCTTGAATTGAATTTTATTGACTTTCTTATTGTCGGGTCCTAATGGTATAAGGACCTTGAGTTTGGAATTTCAAGTCAATTGGTTAATTAGGAATAGAGTTACCGTGTTCACAGACACAAACACACATACACACATACACACATACACACACACACATTGTGAAGACGTAGACCTTTGCCCCACTGGTTGGGTGACATTATGTGAGATGGTGCTTTTGATATTTGCAAGAGCAGTTGCTAAAGTCCCTATTTTGCGAATAAATTCACAAAAAATTAAGGCCGTCCGGCTCGCAAAATTGCTGGGTTCAAACCACAACTCTAGCTCAGTGGTAGATACATGAATTTTCCAAATATAATTAATCACCACAGGGTTCAATGACTGGTGATTAATAATTCTTACCGCTGCTTCAATGAAGTTCTTGAAGAATACCAATGAGGAAATCAAAAGAATAGTTGATGACTGATTATCAGTAACCATGTACACAATAGAGAATAATAAAGACCAACTATGGTTTTTTCTAGTTGATCCTTAAAACGCTTGTCATGAATACAGGTATTCACCAATTTATCCTTCTGAAATTCCTTAGAACTTACAACGCCAGTTCTTGAAGCTCTCTGGATCCTTATATGATATAACTGGAACCTTATTAATATAATTATCAATATATTTTTTCTGGCAGACCAATGTAACTATCATCAAAGGATGATAAGTACTGAATGCTCTTAACAAGATCAATATTAATTGATTCAATAATTTTATATGCTGCTGAATATTTTTTCTTGGTACCAAGACAGCTCAAACTGTATATCACGAGATGAATTAGGATAAAATAAACTTCTATGATTTGTATGCTGACATAAAACACAAAATATATTCCCATAAAACAATATATATAAAATTTTCTTATATCTATAATTTACCTTAAATAAATTCTTTTCTAAAATCTGAATAATTATCACAAGGTTTACTAGCATTCACAATTATGAGCTTTAAAATTTATAAATATATTATACTTAATACTGATGCTTGGACTTCCAGTCAATTCAGAATTCTACAATTTAAAACCTGTTCGGTCTATAGATTTGATATGACATACTTTGATCAATTAGCAAATATAATTAATAAAATTGATATTTATAAAATAAAATCTCAGGGTTTTTAATGAGTTCGTGCCGTGCATGGAAGTAAGCTTCCTACATATATCAAATAAATTCATAAAACGTTCTTATAAACTATGTTATAGCACTCAACACGTTGCGAATTTTCCTTGTCTTAAGTTAATTTATATATATTGCGCTTTGATTTATTCCCCAACTATGAACAGAAAGGCCATATAACGAGCTCGTTTGATCTACCACTCACATTAATGATGTTCTTGACGGTCTCGTAGATTGAAGTAATTATTTCCAATAATTAATTATGCAGGTCCCTTTCGTCTCTGCTGGGCTCGCGCGTGGTCCAGATTTCTTATAGATTTCTTTCCATATTAAAATGTATTTATGGGAATTGATTACAATTAAGAACTCTTCAACAACACTGAGTTCACAGATAATTTAACATTAATTACAAATATTTCACATTTAAAAGAGGGATAGGCTTGATAATTTAAAAATTTAAAGGAAGAAAGAACCCTAAACTCCATGTGCATCCTCTCAGGACGAGATCACAAGCCAGAAGAAAGTGGTTTTCAGAAAAATTTTATCTCTTCCTTGAACGATTTGTAAGCTTCTTTTTGATTGGCTTTTAATTTAGCAAACTCAATACAATTGGTTGTTTCAGAATCAGGGCTTCTTCAACTTTATAATAGAAAAAAAATAAATAAAAGTTTTTATATAAATATATGGAGTGATTGTCTTAAACTATTTTGATAAATAAATCGCGATATACGATGTTAGCATATAATATACATTTAGTTTTTTATATGAGTTTTGTATACTCTTGATTTTCGTGCTTTTTAGATTGTAATAAATATTCATATAGCAATAATAATTGTCCGTATTTCTATACATAAACCTTCCTTAATATATATAATACATCTTTTGTGAGTAAACTTCATAATTCAACCTATACTGGTTGATCGAACAATCAGCTGATTCGCTAGGTATTGAATCAAATAACTATCGATTTATTCTAGATCGATTGATTCATTTAAAAGTGTAAATAAGCAATTCTAACCTCAATGTACATGCAAACTTCTATTTTTTATATACACACACACACAGACTAACACCCAAAAATCATGTTTTTGGACTTAGGGGACCTTGAAACGTATAGAAAACTTGAAATTAAGGTACCCTAATTTTTTTTAGGAAGCAATATTTTCCTTACCTATGGTAATAGGGCAAGGAAAGTAAAAAACTCTTTCTTCTTAAGAAACTAATAATCCGACCTCTTATTCAATAAACTTATTTATTCTAAATAGGTATTGTCACGGCATATTTTCCAATAAAAATAGAAACAGCCTAAATCAAAAGAATTTTGAAAGTAGGCGCCAATCTCTGAGTTCATTATCTCCTATTTCCGATAGCAGAGAGCGCTCCTTCCATACAGCTGATAGATTCGGCCAAAAACAAAAATATTCTACAGATGATAATATTTTCCAAATTATTAAAAAAATAAAGTAATTCGAAATAAAATAAAATATCAAATTCCATTCACCACCTATCCTATTTCCTTCCTTAATTTGGCAATTTAGTTTGACGTCACATCTCGGAAGTGCGGTGAAGAAAAAATCTTACCGTTTGGGAGGTATGTGTCGAACCGTGCCGTATGATGATGTGCTGAGGACTGAACGTGCTTCAACACTGAATGTGTGGTGAAGGAGAGATAACACAGTCATATAATTATGTCGTTGTCGTATCGTGTCGACCGGTTTTATGAGGACTATATATTATATCGGTGAGTTGATCAATAATATATATATATATATATATATATATATATATATATATATATATTGTCAAATTTTCCTACATATTCCATCATCATCACATATCTTACCACATGCCTATTAATACTATTATTAATTGATTGAGTTATTCGGAGAAATTATGAAATATAATGAACCGTTTAAAATATAAAAATATGGAAACAATTTAAATTTATTCAAATGAAAATAGGCCGAAGTAGTAGTGGATATTTCAAAATTGGGATTTCAAGATTATAAACCCCAATAGTATCTAACCTTGACACGGAACACAGAAGTAATGCGAATCTTCAAGAGTATCCAACAGTCTCACATAAAAATACAGAGAGCCTGATTGAAAAAATCTGGTGTGGTACACTCACACAACTTTCCTTGCTCATTGAACTATAAGCCTCATTATCAAACGAGAATAATTCAGGGGAATAACATAATGACGATTGACGGCAACATATTTGCAACTACGATCAGACTACTGCTTATGTGTATATACAATTGTTTTCAGAGTACTTTTTCCTTTATGTAAATTGTGAAATTCGATGATTATTTGAAATTCGTCAAAACAGCTGTTCTACAGATGAAATATCTTGACTATGACTGTGTTCTTTTTATAAACTGCTCTACCTACCCACGGTATATGGAAGAAGAAAAAGTAAAAACCGTGTACCTACATACCTCATGCACGAGAAGGAGGTTACAAAGTCCATTTCTCAAGGATTGAGTGGACCCTTCATCAGTACCCCAGGAAAAAGACTCATGTCAGTTGATAGAGCTAATAAATAACTATACAGGGTATGGATTTGAAAAAAATCGTTAGAGCCGTTTTTAAGAAAATCGTGAAAAACATGGTTTTTTAGTAACTGTCCTTTTTCTCAAGAATATTACGGAGCTCCTGCAATTTTCTCAGAAATGAGACTCATGTCAGTTGATAGGGCTTATAAAAAACAATCAGCAGGAAGTCCAAACTTACGCGAGATCTTTCACAAGAGTGATCTATATTCACGAAAAACACTAAACAGAATACTACAATAAATATGACAAAGATAAAGATTATATTCTGTTATTATTGCTCTATATTGTTACTATAAGCTCTCAAGATAATCCTCTTCGAACAAAAAAAACATACATCAAATTAAAAAATTATTAGAATTGTTTTTAGTTGGGAAAAACATCGGATGACCGATGTCTAGGTAAAACTATCGATAAGTGAAAAACATGGAACAGTAAACATCGATGTTTTTAAACATCGATGTATCGATACCCATCCTTACCCCTTAGGCCTATGTGAATCCATTTTTCACACTAAATAGTTTACATAATGGGTAAATGATTCGGAATAAAAATTCAAAATCCCTAGAATAATAATACCAACGTCATAGCAACTGCTATCAAAAGTAGTACTGCATTATTAATTACGCGTATGTTACAGATAGACAATAGGCAGGCAGACAGACATTATGCAAAGCAGGCTGCCGAAGAGGTTGTAAATTATGTTGTATTATATTATCAGCTGAAATCATGTGTTGGCGCCTAAAGGACAGTCTGTGTGATAAGTCTCAAATAAAATCGATTTTTTTGAATGAATGGAAAAAAGTATGGAAATGGCATGCGAGTAATTCCAGCTGACTAAATGATAAATCACAAAAAAATTCTTCTCATGCACTTTCAATGCTATTTTTATGACCTGGAAAAAGACGAAGGAGTGAATCTATTTTGTCGTTTAACGAACTTGACTGGTAAAAAGTTTCGAAGAATTTTGTGTTCAAAATTTCAAGTTGATTGATCAAATTGTTCGAAAGTTGTTGTAGAACATACAAGCCCACAGACGGACAACAACTTTGGCCTTGAGTCAAAAGTAAGAACTCGCTAACGCTCGTTAAATGAGAAGGTATACATTTGCACAACATGATCCTGAGGACTTCTGAGGACTCCTACCTGAAGACTTGAACTAACGACCGTGATTGGAAATTCATTTCCATAGAATAAAACCAGGAGCTACTTTTCAAGTTATTTAGGTTAAAATAGTCATCCGTTCTCGATTCCAATCACAAAAATTATCAACTTTATACTAGTCTGATGCCACACTTATTTTATGATCGACTATTATTAATAGAACATGTCCAAGGATGTTAATTCGTTACGCATCTGCCGAAATGTCTAAGATGATCTATAGAAACTATGAATAAGAAAGTCCTGGAAGGACTCATTCAAAGTCTCTGTCTTTTAACAGGCACGTGCCTTTCAGTTTCCGGCTAGGCTACGGCTGAATTGAGGCATGTGGTGCTTTGGGCATTCATTAGATGTGACACTGGGAAGCTGACGATGACTCTTGTTTTTAATATTTCATTGGGGTTGTGGAAATCAAAATGAAAGCTGATATTATGCTTCCAATTCTGTCATACTTCAATCGTACCTTTTACGTGGATAATGTGTATCCTTCTTCAAGCTCCAAATAGCATTGAAATTGAAAATCTTGTAATTATTATCAACGAATGAATACCGTTTTCTATGTATGAGTGTAATAATAAATACAAGCTGATGTAAATCCTTTCGCAATGCAGTACGCATTTTAGTTTCATGTGGAACTATAATGGTAGAACGACTTGAGCTTGAGTGGGATGAGAAACGATGTAACAAGATGGAATGAGTTGTCAACTATTTTCCACTGTATATGAGAACTTTTTTCCTCCTCGTGGCACTATTAAATATTATTGAGAATGGGGAGCATTGCCAGCATAGTATTCAATAATTGGTCTCTCTCTACTGAGCAAAATGTAGAGCTAGGATGGAAGCTGAAAGAACAGTAGAAATAATGTTGAAGGGAGTTTGAATTCAATATAAGTATATATTGATGAGAAATTTTAAAGGATGAAGATGATGGCATTTCTGCTTATCAATTAGTATATATTGGCGCTACATTTCATTGATCAACATCAAAAATTTGAAAAACGAAATATGAATGAATAACATTTAGACTTTGAAAGACTATGTTTGATTACGTTTGACTGAGTCGGATGTGTTGGATTATACGGTAAGGAGATTCTTGTACCCTCTTCAATAATAGATAAAGCACCAGGAATTGACCAGGTTCGATGATCCAACAAGGGACGTTCCATTCCCCCACTGACACGTTTGAAAAATTCCAGGAAATGTGCAAGTTTCAAAGCTTTGTGCTACTTCATAAACGCGCTGGCCTCTCGAAATAAACGGGGTTCTAATTCAGCCGGGGGCTAAAAGCTTTTAAAATTCATCTTACAATAAAAGAAGATGCTAATTTGAATCTCGAGAGAGAGGAAAGACCTTTCAAAGTGATGTGTAAAATAAGCACTCAAGGGGTAGGCGCAGCTAAGTGAGGGTTCTCCAAAGCTCAAAAACTTTAGTTTCTTCCTAAAACACTAGCGTAATTAAAGGCAATGATCACGCTTGGAATCACACGTCTGCAATCAAATAAAGATGAATGTTACCTTTACTGGTGAATACTGTTTCCTTTATAATTAACGCGAGAAAGCGAATTACTCGTTTGAAGTTGGAATCACGGCGACTTGATGAAAGACATATTTCAGGTTTGAATGGGAATAATCCTATCGCCTCTATTCAACTCCTTCAATCAATGCATCGTCATGCATATGGCATAGGCCTACATTCCGCCTTGAACAGTTGAGATAAATTGACAATATTCTCAATTGATATACAGTATATGCAGATTATTTCAGTTCCTGTTCCATTAAACTCGAAGTACTCGAGTGGAAACAAGTAGCCCGGTAGTCAAATAATCAAATAGTTATAATGTGTTACTTAATAATATGAATATTTTGAATGTAGTGAGTTTATAATGTGTTTTTTTCATAAAATGAAAGAATACCAAACAACTATCCATTTGTATATTTTTATTGATGTGAACTTGTGTAGAAAATTCTACCATTAAATTTAGTATGAAATCGTCAACAAATCATAGTACTTACAGTACTTACAGGTCTCTTATTCTTGTACATTCAAAATCCTGTTATTTCAGAGTGATTTGATACCTTTCTATCATATTCCATGTGAAGTTCCATCCATTATTCTAAAATCACTCACTTGCGTAGAATGTTTTGTTCATCAGAGAATATTGAAACTGAATCATATTCTCAGACTCTATTCACTCTATCTCAATCAAGTCTCAAGACAATTCAAGTCTTAACAACATCATAGGTAATTCTTTTCATGAATTCATTCTCTATTACGTACTGACTCAAGATCACCAGAGATGGATAAAGATAGCTTCCAACACTCTGTCCATTCTTAGGATTTAGAAACAAGAGTGAGAAATACAGCTCATAATGAACAGATGTTAAAGTGAAATCCAATCCTAGGTCTGTCTAATGTTGAATATAGTCAACTGTAACGTACAAGTGTCTCAAAACTAAGTGGTGGATATGTGGAAAGTTTCACTGGAAGCCCTCTGGAAGAATGTTCTACAGGATCAATTAAGGCAATGGAGAAGGACTTGAGCCTGATTAGTTGAGTGGGTCGACAGACTAACAGATATCAGGCCACATGCACATTACTCTCCCCCCACAAGTTCACTTTCATGAAGGATAGTTATCCAAGCAATGTATCCAATTCTCAAACTACTTCAGTAATCGTTCTTCATCAAACTTTCTGGAATGATATTGGAATTAATCATGTTGATCAGAGTTAAAGAGAACATACCAATGGTCTCACGGCTTTTCCATCAACCAAGAATCTTTCACGATGTTATTGAAAATCTACTTAAGTTTCAATAATAAATGACAAATACACTTACTACTGAATAGTAGGAATAGAAATAGAGTTGACAAAGAAATATGAAATCTACTTCCTAGATATAGCCCCATGTGGGTTGGGGGAGCTTTGAGTCGATCATCGTACTCAACAATGTGTTAAAAACCAGAAAAAATTCACCCACAGTATCCATGCTTGTCGTAGGTGGCGACTAAAATGGACCTCAAGGCAACTCCAGAAGTTGACTTGCCTTCAAACCCACGGGATCTGCCCCATCAGGGCAGTTTCGGAGGGGCAAAAAGAAAAACCCAAGAAACCACAGATGGGTGAAACTCCAGGCACAAATGTGGGTCAAGGGGCTGAGTCAAGGGTGGCCGGGTGCCCTAGAGGCAACTTAGCCATCCCTTCCTCAGCGGAAGGACCTTCAAAGAAGTCCAGGAGTGGAACTCACGTAGGTCACGAGGACTAATCAGTCTGAAGAGACTGCCAAGCATATCACACTGAATTATTGCAACAAGCAACCGGGTGATGAATGGAATGTTAGTATAGGGAAAAACTCCTTGTTCTTGTGAAGAACACAGGTATTGGTTTGCCTAACTAACATACTACTTGGGAACACAATAAGCTTCGGTTGACGTGTGGGGTTCTTTGAACAATGGATCCTTGAATCCGTCCCTTCAAAATAATGAACAATTATATTTCCTAGATTGGCTAGTCATGAAGAATGGTTTTGGGGTGTAGAGAATATTGAAATAGTAAAAGCATATAAATATCTGGGTGTTACCTTCACGGCCACCATGAGGTTCGGAACTCACATAAAAGATAGGGTGTCAGCAGCTAAGTGTGGAGTGAATACAGTTTGGAGCAGTATAATCAATAACAACACAAATCCAGTCAAAGCTAAATGGGAGGTATCCAATGCAGCAATTAGAGCGATTGTGAGTTATAGTGGACAGGTCTGGGGTTACAGGATGTTTGAAGAATTTTTCAAAGAGTTTTTATCAAAAAGTTATATTCCCTACCTAGATGTACACCCAATTACATTTTGTATTTAGGAACAGGGAAAAATCTTCTGTTTTTTCATAGTTTTAGATTGCACAATGAGTACATTCTTGAAGTATTGAAGTTGCCAACATCGCATTTGCCTAGTTTTTTAGCGGATGTCATGATAGAAAAAAATATGGCTTGGTTCAAGGAATGGAAGAATTTAGGCAACAAATATCAATGCGAAGTAGGCGTGAGCCGAACAAGTATTGTCAATCAGGAAGCACAACAAGATCTACTTATGGCATGATAAAGGAATTTTGCGAAAAGTGTAGCGAGACGGCAAGAATGTCAAGGTATCATGATATCTATGCCAAATTAAAACAGGATTTAGGTGGCAGGGACTACATAAATGCGAAGTCTAATAGAGCAGAAGCTGCCATGATACTGAAGTCAAGAGCGGCTTTGTGGCCTCTCAATTATAGAATAGATAGAGACGGAGACCAAACACTTAGTTCAATGTGTAATGACAGATTAAAGGAGAACACATATCATTTCTTAGGAAGATGTTCTATTTTATCAGAAATTAGATGTGAGGTTTGGAGTAAACGTGAATTAACCGAGCAGCAAGTAATAGAGCAGTTAAATGGTGAGAGCTGGGAGAAATTATTAATAAAATATATTAGAATTTCATGGAGATATCGCTCGCAACTCATTGAGGAATTAAAGACATGAAATAGAGATAAGATAGGAATTTAGAAATAAAAAGGACACAATAATTATTGATCTATTATTTTGTAAATTCTATTTCAGGTTTGCAGATGTATGTATGATTTATAAGATAAAAAAATGTATTATTAAAAAGCCAACTCCTGGCAGACGGCCGTGTGGCCATTGCTGTAAAAAATGTATTCTTTTCAACTGCGAATTATGTAAGAAAGTGAAATAAAGATTCTATTATTATTATTATTACTTCCTAGATTTTCAATGTTCTAAATACAAAAATTTTTCCTAATTCCTAATTTTTTCCAATTCATGCAAATGTGACACTATCCTTTCTTCAAATTTCCAGTTCCATCTAAAAATCACAACTTTCAAGTTGTTCAAGATACATGAAAATAATGTTCTAGCCTTTCCAACTTATTGAAAACAGAAACTTAAACTCATCCAACTTGGAGTTCTCGAAAACCCAGAGTAGATGTACCCGATAGTCAAAGTCGATCAAATAGCTGTAATGTGTTACTGAATGATTTTAATATTGGTTATTTTATGTGTACTATTGTTAATATAGTACCTGTACTGCAAGAAAGATAGAGAAAAACAATAAAGATGGAAAAAATGGTTTGTTTCTTTCTAACAGAGCCTTCTCCTCCAACATGTTACAATTCTTTCCAATGTCATTCATTTCTCATTTTGAAAATATCGAGAGAAACATTAGTGGCCTACTGTTGGTCTTATTGGATGGAATCACTTCTGCTGCTCTTATTACTTACAGAGATTCTTGAGAGGCCGCTTTTCTTTCAACACCATATGGCCTGCTCTAGAACTGATTGCTTAACAGCATATTCTCCATAGAGATCCTTCTGAGGCTAATCTACGAAGCCAGATGCATTTGTCTGGTGATACTCCAATGAAGTGAAAGTTTGAAAGGATGACGAGTTTCCCTTGCACTACGTTCAACTTTTGGGGTTCATAGTGAATCCTGACGAAACAGGAAAGTTCCAACAAATGTCGAGTTTGCGACTTAACTCTTGAAATTTGCACCATGGTGACTGAACAATTCCATCACCGTTACAAAATACAGTTCGGTAGTTGCTGGTACTTACATGACCAGTGCCTTAGTCCAGTCTACATTTATCCATATATATATATATATATATATATATATATATATATATATATATAGCTTTCACATTCTCAAATAAGACATTTATCAGAAGTTGGAAAACTACTTCAATAATTGATCAATTATAAATTGATTCATTAAAGGTATATTTATTTATTCATCCATTTATCCATTTATTGACAATACATACAATTTATATAATATTATTACATTAGAAATTATAATAGCCCACCAGTGTAGTTTCATCATCTGTTGAACAGATGTCGTGAGCAGTTCAGAGAAATATTTACCAATATCCTCTGATATAACTCATCAATATCTGATTACTCTCAAATATTCTCTCTTAACTCATCAAAGAATGTGCTATATAAACAACTTATTTTTAATCATGCTTTGATTTTTCCAATACTATTATAATCGTTAGCCCCTTCCTCCCAAATGACACCTGGTCAATGAGTTCACATGATGGACTCACGGTGCAACTATTTCTAGTTTCATTTGTTTTGGATGGAAGTTATTACATGAGCAATGATTTTGTATGTGCGTTGTACAAAAACAAATGGCACGTGTTTCATGTAGACAGTGATTGTTCTATCTATAGTGTTCTACTTTTAAATGTTGTTGATACCCTCGACAGCACAGCAATCAATCTTCGTTAAGATCTGCTAGAGATTACTCAGAATTCTGCGATGATAGTTATAAGCTCTCAACATTTACATTTTTGCAGAACAGAAGGAATACGAAGTTTTCTCCAATTCTTTGGGACCCAGCTTAATATTATAACTAACATATCTAGAAATTGGTTTGAAGTTTCAAAGAGATTTACAAAAGAGTGATCTAATGTTATGTGGCTGACAATCGTATTTGTTGCGCGTACCTATTTCCGTTTGCAAACCATGTGCAATAGTATTCTATCTTCGTGAAAATTTCACCTTGGACGCACGGGTCTTATTATATTGATGGTGAGCTCCCCTAATAATCAAGATACCCAATTCCCTCTCATGATCGTAAGAACAAATAAGAATTCTCCCCTCATTTAAAAATCCAACCTATAAAGCTCTGATCTCTTTGTTTTAAGATTAGAAGCGGCTGACTTTCTCTCTGTAGGCCTAAATTTATTCCACGCGTGCTGGAATGGGTCCAATTCCACGAATGACTGAAACTTGAAATAGACTCTGGCATTTCTTTGATCTTTGTTTTGAGCCAACGGAACATTTATGAATTTCTGGATTAACAAATGGATCGTACATCAACCAACTTATCTTGGGATCGTTGGGATCTTGTCTAAACATCTAAATATTTGCCAATGTGGGTGAATCTGATCTAGTCCATTCCTTGAGAGTCTATGTGAACTTCTATGTAAATAGTAGATAATGAAATTGAAGATAGAGTCTACACTTTTGAAAAATTCAAATTACAGTTAACTGTCTTCACGCCTCTGGTCCATTTCTGAATTCATAATTTCTTATTAAAAAAATATCACACGATATTTTAAAAGATGCACTTCATCGGATGATAAGAGGACAATATTATTAATTTGTTGAAATCCTTTAGGAACTCTACTGGAATACTAATCAAATCCATACATTAATTTTGACAATTGGGTAATTAATGCAACTTAAGCAGGGAAATTTCTTCCACGTTTTGTCCATGCAAATTTGTTCTACTGTTCCTTGAACCATGAGGATAGGCCTACAGCAGCTCAGGTGACTGATATTTATTCACACATTCACGAATCAGTCTTGTCCAAATAACGATTGCAATTATTATATTGGGACCGATTCCATCTACAATGAGAATTATGCTTGAAATAACACTACTCACCATTTTCACTTATCATGGGTATTGACCAGATTTTGCTTGGAATAATGTTATCCACTTATTTCGATTGTACGGTTTTGCAGGTCAAAATGATCAATTCTAGCTTCACGTGTGACATTTAAAAAAACAAATTTTCCTTCAATTTTTGCTGTTTTTGCTCTTATAACTTTTTGAACATCGATGGAAAAAATCCATCCACAGTTTTTGACTTTGCAGCTTTGTTGGGACCAGTTGGGGGGTGAAAATATCAAAAGTCCCCATCCCTACCCCTTGTACTAAAGGGATGGGGGTGGTTTAAAAGTTGCATTTTTCAATGTTTTGCTTACAGGCTCATATCTTGAGAAAAATGCGTTCAAGCGACATGACTAACTATCCAGAAATAAAGCTTGATAAGTTCTCTACAATATTTGTCTCGTGGTGATTTGTGATATCTCCAACAGTTTTCGAGATATACGCTCTTAAAAGTGTAAAATTGTTGAAATAACAGCTTTTAATCCTATTTCAGGGCCTACAACTCTCCAACAATGCATCGTAAAGATGAATGATCACCGTAGATTTGTAGAGCTTTGTTTTCTCTTCAATTTTATGTATTATTTCACTACTTAATGTTTTCCTTCTATTGTTATGGCAGATTCAATGTGGGGTGAAATTTTCAACTTTTCAACAAGTGTCAACTTAGCAGTTCCACACCTTCAATAGACGGGCTAGAGATGCGTATTTTGGCTACGTTTACCTCTCAACTAGTCTTCATTAAACTACAAAGTCAAAAATTGTGTACCAGATGTTCCAGACACAAATTTCATTGTCAAGTGATCAATACTTACAAAATCAAAATTTCAACCCCCACATTGAGTCCGCTATAACAATAGAAGGAAGAAATTGAGTAGTGGAATAAGACATCAAATTGAAGAGAGAACAAAGCTCTACAAATCTACGGTGAGCATTTGTCTTTACGATGCATTGTTGGTGAGTTGTAGGCCCTGAAACATCAAAAAATAAGATTAAAAGCTGCTATTTCAACAATGTTACACTTTTAAGAGCGTATATCTCGAAAACTATTGAAGATATCACAAATAACCACAAAACAAATATTGTAGAGAATTTATCAAGCTTCATTTCTGAATAGTTAGTCATGTAGGTTTAACGCATTTTTCTCAAGATATGAGCCTGTAAGCAAAACATTGAAAAATTCAACTTTTAAACCACCCTCATCCCTTTAGCACAAGGGGTAGGGATGAGGACTTTTGATATTTTCACCCCCCAACTGGTCCCAACAAAGCTGCGAAGTCAAAAACTGTGTTCAAATCATTCTCACCAAATTTCTTTGTCAATTGGTCAGTTTTTGCATAACTGAAGATCTCACACTCAACACTGAAGCTGTTGCAACAGTCGTGGGGATGTGCGTAAACTTGTGAAATTATACATCAAATTGAAGAGAATTTGATGCTCTATAAGCTCGTGATCAGCATAGATTTTTGCCATCGATGTTCAAAAAATTATAAGAGCAAAAATAGCAAAAAATTGAAGGAAATTGTGTTTTTTTTTCAAAAATGTCATATCTTTTAGAGCGGATATTCGAAATGTAAAAGAGATATAAAAAAAAATTGTGAGTTCGATATTGTAGAAAATTATGTAAGCTTTAATTCCTTATAGAATAGTCATGTCTGTAAAATGCATAATTTTCGAGTTATATGTGAGAAACCAAAAAATGGTACCTTTGAACCACCCCCACCCCCTTAGCAAAGGGGGTAGTGGTGGGGACTTGACCTCCTCACTACCCTAAACAGAACTGCGGGGTCAAACATTGTCTTCCAAACTTTTCCCTCTATAACACTTCGTTGTCTGGGCTTTTTTTAAATGTTTGGACTGAAAATATTGAACCTGAATGCAAGTGTATGGAACATAACCTACTTTCTGGACTATTTATAGTGTATAAATCAAAATTCGGGGAACAAACAGTTTTGTGCTTTGCCTGTTAGTCCTTCTCCAATCATTTTAAAGAATTGTGTTCTGTTTTCCTGTTTATCAATAGTTTATGAATAAATAACTAGCGAAGCTCGGTGCCTCGATATTATTGCTGCTCGAAGGAAACTCCTCTTCCTTTTGTATTATCCTTCAAATGCAAAATTTTGAAAAACCTAATGTATACGTCGACGCGAAATTCAAAACGGAACATACCTGTCAAATTTCATGAAAATCTATTGCTGATGCGTTTCGCTGTAAATGCGCAACATATGAACATAATTATAAACATTTAAACATAAAGAGAAATGCAAAATCGACTTGAATCTCAGACCTCACTTCGCTCGGTCAATTATTTGGATACATAAGTAGAGTCTAGAACCAATTTCTTCATGCAAAATTTCCTTGTGCTAGATACAGAGTGGCCCAAAAACCTTGTATGTTCGGTTCATTTTCCAGTTTTCAGCTATTTCCGCCAAATCCGTTAATCGGACAGGAAAATTTTATGTTGCCTTTTTTTAGATTAAAAAATTCTGGATGAAATGAGGTCATTCGGTACTCTCTATCTCCTATGATTACTTAATTATGATTTTTCAAAGATGAGTGGAATTCAAAGAAAAAATAAATAAAAATGAAATTTAGTTTTCAATCAACAATATCTTCCGATTGTTAACATTTAGATGTATAATTCAAAATCCTTCTAGGTATATCTTTGTGGTCTACAATCTGTGATCAAGTAGAGGGCTCTATTTCACATAGATTTCCAAGTACACCTGATAACAATGCTCCTCGTATTGTGAAAAACACCTAATTTTTAGATTCAACCATTATCACCAACTAAATTGTCGTCACATTGATATTTCGCACTATGTTCATAAGCTCATGAGAATCACCCGTTAGATGCACTTCATTTCAGTATTTCCTAGAGGAGAGGCGCGCATAAGGACACCTCAAGGATCAGAAATTCAAACAATCATAACTTTTGACACAATACTCAGATCTTATCGTACTACACTCCATTCTTTTCAGCTTGTCAATGCGGTTTAAAATCATGCATCATAATTGAAATTTGGTTAAAAAATAGAAAATTTATTATTGAGAGTACTTCCACCCGTATTTCAATATGTACAGAAAAATCACCTATTTCTATATTCAAAGTTATGTATCTCGGTAACCCATTATCATAGAGAATATTACAAAGAATCACAAAAAAAGAAAAAAACTTAAATTGCCATTTTTAAAATCTCCTGTAACTTTCAAATGGTATTGGAATCGAAAGTATTATTTATTGGAGTGAGAAGACGAGGAACATTTTCACATCCTCACAAGATATGGAAATTTTATCTGAAATATTTAGATATGCAGCTTTTAATATCGAAATTGACTTTTTTTGTGTATTGGAATATGGGCGTCAGTGCATTCAACAACAATTTTCCCATTTTTTGACCAAATTTCACTCACGATTTTGAACCACCTTGACGAACTGAAAAGAATGAAGTGTAATACGATAAGATCATAGCATTGTATCAAAAGTTATGGGTGTTTGAAATTTTGATCCTTGAGCTTTAGGTCCTTATGCGCGCCTCTCCACTAGGAAATACTGAAATGGAGTGCATCTAACGGGTGATTCTCATAAAACATTGTCTCATGAACTTATATCATTTTGCGAAATATCAATGTGACAACAATTTAGTAGGTGATAATGGTTGGAACTAAAAACTAGGTGATTTTCACATTGTTGTCAGGTGTACCCGGAAATATGAGATAGAGAACTCTACCTGATCTCAGATTGTAGAGCACAAAAATAGGCCCAAAGGGATTTTGAATAAAACATCTAAATCTAGACTGGTAATTGTGGTGCTGTGTAAACAGAAACAAGTGTAGAGACATAACAACCGATCAACAACCATTCTGCCAATTATGCGAACTGATAATGCGAATTCTATTAAGCCAGTACAGAGTACAGTATACAATCAATATTATGTATAATATACAACTGTAGGCTGTGCCTGTAGAATAAATTAGTCAAACACTTAGAACAATAAATTAGTTATAAAAACTCATATTCATCACCGTAAATAAATTCCATATTGAATTGTTTTTGGAAAAATATGATTCACAATTTCAGGTTTACAATCCCGAAAATCCCGGGATTGTTAGGTATCAAAAATGGACCGGGATCCCGGGATTCGGGATCCCGGGATCCCGGGATTGACATCCCTATATCAGTACTCATCAGAGATAGAGAGTTCCGATTGATCTCATTATATCCAGAATTTTCTAATCTAGAAAAAAAGGCATGAGCAAATTTTTCTGTCCAATTAACGGATTTGGCAGAAATACTTGACAACTGGAAAATGAACCGAAAATACGACGTTTTTGGGCCACCCTGTATCTAGCACAAGGAAATTTTGCATGAAATATTTTGACAGTGTTGATAAATTTAATATCCTTTTCCAGTGCTTGGCCTGTTTTGTAACATTACAGGTCCCGGTAAACAGTTATTGTGGGGGGGGGGGAGTGTCTAGTGGATATGAAGAATGGGATTCGTCACCAAGAAAACTTTTCAAGCTTTAGTCTAAAAATATATGTTCTAAAACTATTTAGAAGCATGGGAAAAATCCAAAAAATAAAATATTTGAGAGAAAAAGATCAAAGCTTTTTATTTGGCTCCGTCCCAAGAGGTACCGGTAGGTCGTACCGGCGCGTACTATCACAAAAATTGCACTACCTTTGACATTATTGAAATATTGAATGTATTGCATGTCAGGACTACAACATTTACCAAAGGTGCATGGCTTTTGTGCTGATCAAACCATGTAGAACAAAGTAGATCCAACGTAATTATTCCATTAATGCTTTATAAAGTGCAATAGATTAACCATTTCATGATCTTGAAGGAATGAACATGAGTACAATGGTAATGAGAAGGAATGTGCCTAACTTCATCAGATGATTGCAGTAGGCCTATGACCTACAGTCATGTTGGTTTCTGGTCTGAGGAACTCATCTCTATGATATGTATTGTGGGCACAGTATTAGAAGCCGAAGTTGTGATGTGAAAATTATTCCGAATCGTATGAGAATATGTGGAGCATCGCCTCCATGAAAGGAAGGCGAACGCTTTGAGATGGTAACGATACACCGGAGAGTTTGGCAGGCAACGGCTGTTTGCTTGTTCGATCTATATGTGTGATCACCTTTGTGTGAACACTGTCGCTCCATTCCTGCTTCCCTTTGTTTGATCTCCATAACACCCTTGCTTCTTATCACTATCCACTGGAATAGACGAGTATTTGTCAAGTTCATAGCCAACGAGCATCCGAAGATAGAATTTTAGGTTGACTGAATAGAAGAATCTACTGGAGAACTAGAAGAAATTACAAATGTGTAATGCATAAAAGAATAATTATACTACTCTATTCAATATTTATTGTAAGATACAAACTAATTTTCATATAATTATATTCATAATATGATTAAATGAATCCGGTTATCGTTTAACCATTGCTCATAATACACAATGGTCAATGGCCGGGGTACCCACCCCCACCAAGCACATGGATGCAACCCCCTTTGATTTTCAGCTCCCTCCAAGAATTTCGAAGATACAGTCTGCATCCAAGCCCCTGACAATAGAACATTACTCAAACAAATATTTCAGTATACAGTACTTCTTTGGATACTTCTGTCAATACTTTGAGTGTTCAAAGACTATTTCCACTCAGACATGCAGTTGGCAGGCTATTTCAAACTTTGAAGCTGACTGGAATTGCTACTCGCAGTGAAGAAGAGGTATTTATCACGTTCAACAACTGACTGTATACAGAAATGCCACTGGGAAGCTGAGAGTAGGTTTCTGAGGGAAGAACTTCTAACAAAAATACCAAGTAGAGCAGGAAGGACCATTTCACACTAGATTTGGCCAAGTTGTTGGGAGATCATTGAGAAATATCAGTTGGCAAAGGGTAACTGGTGAATGTGTTTTCAAACTATCGTTTCAAGTGTGTAAGAGGTGGCCACATTGCAGAAAGCTTCTTGAAATGTTCTACTATGAGTATAAACTCTGCTTTGGCGCAAACAACAAAAAGCCAGTCAGACTTTCATGGCTTCCAAACTCCATAATACATTATTACTGTTTCCGACTCAGTTCCAGAAATAATTAAGTACACTGGAGTATATTACTTCTTATATAAGGAGGTTGTTGAGTGATTGCAATGAAATCATGAAATCAGTACTCATAGACTGAGCTCATCCTGAAGAAACAACCTACATAGTACATCACTGTATGTTATTGATTCATTTAACAAAAGGTATGTTCTTATTGATCTGGAATTCTTATGCTTTAAATATGATTATGATCGAGTTCAATATCATCGAAATCCTGTTCAATACTAAATACCTATTTCGTATAGTTTTGATAGTATTAATAAAAAAGTAGGTGGCAATGTTATTCTTTTTATATCATATCATTGACTGTACTTTAAATAATTGGATGGATTCATTATCGGAATTAGAGGCAATTTCCAACGACTTGATATGATTGCATATGGTTGTAAATTTTGACTTTCCTTGCCCTAGGAAAGAAAGGAAAGTATTGCTTTCCGAAAAAAATTAAGGTACCCCAATTTCTAAATTTCTATACGTTTCAAGGTCCCCTGAGTCCAAAAAGTGGTTTTTGGGTACTGTTCTGTATGTGTGTATGTGTGTGTGTGTGTGTGTGGTGTGTGTGTGTGTGTGTGTGTGTGTGTGTGTGTGTGTGTGTGTGTGTGTGTGTGTGTGTGTATGAGTGTATGTGCGTCTGTGTACACGATATCTCATCTCCCAATTGACGGAATGACTTGAAATTCGGAACTTGAGGTCCTTACACTACAAGGATTCGACACGAACAATTTCAATCAAATGCAATCCAAGATGGCGGCTGAAATGTCATCAAAAACAGGGTTTTCCGAGATTTTCTCGAAAACGGCTCCAACTATTTTGATCAAATTTATACTTAAAAAAGTCATTGATAAGCTCTATCAACTGCCACAAGTCCCATATCTGTAAAAATTCCAGGAGCTCCATGAGCTCCAGGAGATCTATGCAAAGTTTGATTTTAGATTCCCGATTATCAGGCTTCAAATACAATTTAGACAAAAAATTTCAAGTGGAAAAGATTGAGCATGAAAATCTCTGCGATTGATGTTCAGTAACATTTCCTACAAAAATTGCAAATTAGCTTGAAATTCGAAAAAAAGTGATTTTTCAATTGCAAACTGTTGTCAACTGTTGATTCTACTAAATGATCCACTATGAAGAGATAGCAGACCTCGTGTGTTTCTAGCGTTATTGCCCTGTCACCAGCTGGCTCAAATCTTTTAGCAGTTGACTTGAGATGCGCGGGAACACTAGCGTCAGGTGATCAATTTTCATAACGGCAAGGAAAATTCTGTGAGTACGCCACACCAGATTTTCTATATTGACCATAGGAGAATGTATAATTTTTTACTTTTCTTGCCTTATTACCATAGGTAAGGAAAGTATTGCTTTCCGAAAAAATTAAGGTACCCCAATTTCCAAATTTCTTTACGTTAAAAGGTCCCCTGAATCCAAAAAAGTGGTTTCTGGGTATTGGTCTGTTTGTGTGTATGTGTGTGTGTGTATGTGCGTCTGTGTACACGATATCTCATCTCCCAATTAACGGAATAACTTGAAATTCGGAACTTAAGGTCCTTACACTATAAGGATCCGACACAAACAATTTCGATCAAATTCAATACAAGATGGCGGCTAAAATGGCAAAAATGTCATAAAAAACAGGGTTTTTCGCGATTTTCTCGGAAACGGCTCCAACGATTTTGATCAAATTCATACTTAAAAAAGTCATTGATAAGCTCTATCAACTGTCACAAGTCCCATATCTGTAAAAATTCCAGGAGCTCCATGCGCTCCAGGAGATCTATGCAAAGTTTGATTTTAGATTCCCAATTATCAGGCTTCAAATACAATTTAGACGAAAAATTTCAGGTGGAAAAGATTGAGCATGAAAATCTCCACAATTAATGCTCAGTAACATTTTCACCTAAAATTGAAAATAAGCTCGGAATTCGAGAAAATGTGATTATTCAATTGCAAACTGTTGGCAACTGTTGATTCTATTAAAACATTCACTATGAAGAGATAGCAGACCTCGTGTGTCTCCATTATTAGTGTCCTGTCACCAGCTGGGTCAGATCTTTGAATAGTAGACTTGAGATGCGCGTGAACACTAGCGTCAGATAATCAATTTTCATAAGGCAAAGGAAAGTTGTGTGAATGTGCCACACCAGATTTTTTAGAATAATTCTAGGTTCATTGAGTATTTGATTGTGTATTTGTACTAAGCTTCATCGAAAAATCGTGTTGGGAATAATTACCATTGATGAAATTATATTTAGTAAGATTAGAGACAATATCATATTTTATTTTTTGATCAAATTATAATCTCTATGCTTGAAGATATAGCAATACCCTCGTATTAAAAAATCAATATTGTGTAATATTGACGATGCCTATTGTAAACTAGAATGTCATTGTAAAGTATTATTATTGTAGACTAAGTAAAGACAAGTAATTTTGTACTTTCCATGAGCAATTCAATACACTTGGAAGATTGCAGCTAGGATTTGAAAAAAAAAAAAATGTAAGAAGTGGGTATCACAATGGCACCTGTTTTCCGTCCGGCGTTTGAAATTGGAAACGGTGCTTTCAGAGAATGCGTGAAGGTTTTTGTTTATAGTATATTCAGAGAGGATGGCGCGATCGACGTGCAATAGATAAGAGAGCAATTCAATTTCTTTCAGCCGCTATAAATCAAGCGACGCCTCGTGAATTGTATGGGAAATCAATTCAATTGATCCGTCAAAGTAGTGCGGTGTCGTGTCGAGAGGAGAGAGAGAGTGTGTGTGAGTGTGAGGATCTGACATCATTCTCCACTTGATTTATAGGCGTCCTTCTTGCTGAGGGAGGGAAAGGGAAGGGCTTCTGCCTAGACTGGCCCAGATTCGCTATTGTAGGCCCAGTGTCTTCACACTATAATACTAAATATATCGCTACACACTATATTGCAATCCACAATGTGTTGACCCGGCAAACGTTCAACGTTCAACCTTCCATTATCGGATAACAGATCTCTCCCATCATCAAAAATATCGTTCCGACTCTAATGAAAGAGCTAATTAAACACATGAACTCAATTACGTCTTATTATCACTAGAAATTTCTCATGACGTGATTAGGGTTCTCTCAGGTATAACTATATAGGTTTCGTCCTCCCTACAATCTGTGAATGACAATATGCAATAAAAACTTGAATTAGATTCTAATCCGAGTTAACTCGATCGAAGCGATATCAATGCAATAGAGAATCAGTTAGTTTTCCCTTTTCACTTTTCTCCAGAAAAGCTGACAGTTCAGAATCCAAAGGTAACCCGACAAACAAAATAATCGCTACTTCAATCACTTTTCCAGAAACAAATTCTTTCTTTGGTTCTAGTACAGGATGGCTTCAGTCAGACATTCAAGCTGACACCTCTAAAAGTGGGTATTTGAACATTTGAGCCTTCTTCAAGATTGGAAAAATATCCTATGAAGTGAAATGATTGAATTAGAATTGACAGGTAAATATGTACATTGTGATGGAATGATATAAAATTAACTTTTCTCATCCTCACATACCAAAGAATGTCAATTTTGTTTCCCCGTAGCCTACTTTTTTAGAACAGAAAGACATTGAAACTTGCGTCAAGAGTTGCGGTTTCAGAACCTTGTTCCTGCGTAGAAGTACCGCCATTCTTATAGGCAGTTGTAAAGTATTCTAATCGGCCTGCACGAGTGGAATTAATTTGAAACTGCAATCCAAACTGGGGATGGTGTCTCCGGTTCGTTAGGGAGATAGTGAGAGGTGGTGAGGGTGTTTGAAGGAGAAAGGGTTATAGGGATGCTGTACGCCAGTGGTAGTCTGGTAATTAACATAGACAATTACCGGGCAAAATAAGTTTGGAAACTTCATTGGTAACAGAAGCTGTAGTTGTCTGCCTGAGCACTGAACAGGCAAAGTTTTTCTCCAGCTGCCCTGTCCCATTCAAACTGTTTCTCACTACTTTGCCACCTCGCAGTGTTTTCTTAGGTTTCATCAAGGATCCTATTCGAATTAAAAAATCTACTTTCCTACCACTTCAAAACTTTTATCCGCCATTTTGAATCCAACTTCATTTTTTATCACACCCTACAGACGTCGTCAACATCTTCATAACATCAAATAAATTATTATTATTGAACATGGAATCAATAGGATTGAAATATCTATTTAATTTTCAATTTGAAATTTAAAACCTATAAGTTATTGGATAAACTATAATCTATAAGTCTAGGGCCTTCTACGATATAATAAAGGAAAGAATCGTCTTAAACATCATGCATTTACGGGATATGGCCCGCCGCAAAGTAGACCCACGCTAATCCACGAAAACAAAGCAACTCACGCCGTGCGATGTTTTGTAAACCATTGCTATAGAATTATTAATAATCAATCAACTGACAAGTGGATGCATGTATAACACAGATGTCAAGAGAAGCCTAGCAATGGTTTACAAAATATCCCATGGCGTGGGTTGCTTTTCGTGGATTAGCGTGGGTCTACTTTATGGCGGGCCATAGTCCAGGAAATGAATGTTCAAAAAAAGGTATAGAGGGAAAAGTTTGGAACACAGTTTTTGACCCCGCAGCTCTTTTAGAATAGTAAGGAGGTGAACATATCAAAAATACACACTGTGCTAAGGGGGTGGGGGTGAAAGTACCATATTTTGGTTTTTGCGTATATTTCGGAAATTTTTCACGAATATATAATTAAAGCTCACAATAGTCTACAAGTTTTATTTGTAACATTTTCCCATATATCTCATAGTTTCCTAAGTATGAGCTCTCGAAGGTGTCACATTTTGAAGAAACCCTTACCTGCTCCGATTTTTCATCTCTTTGGCCTTATAACTTTTTAACGATTGATTGAAAACATTTTGTGCATATCATGAGCTCATAGAGCATCATATTCTCTTCAATTTAATGAATTATTTCATTATTGAAATAAGTGTACTGAAAGCAGTGTACAATCGGAGCTCTGACGAGACGGTAGTATTGTTTTCGGCTCTGTTATCTCAGTAATGATTAGATCCTGGTTTCGCCCTATGGACTACTAAAGTCAGCTTAGGCCGTTTAACCTGTATTGGAGTGTTTGTAGTGAGTTAAGAAAATATAGTTTGTTTCGGATCAATTGTATTTATTTAAAATGAGTTCGTGTGGCAAATGTAAGCAACCGGTGAGTCGTAATACGGAAAAACTGTGCTGCACTGAATGTACTTCGTATTATCATATTGCCTGTCTGAACATCAAGCCAGAGGACTTACCATTCATAAAGGGGTCAACGTGGTCCTGCCCTGAGTGTTTAAGAAAGCATCGTTCACTAAGCGTTCAGCAAACTGACTCTACACTAGCTAAGGCTAGTAGGGATCAGGGTGTAGATCAGTTGGGAGATAATTGTGCTTCAATCGAGTCTTCGAAAAATTTAATGACTAGTGGCCAAAAGGGGTTGTCCGATAGCATTGAGAAAATTAGAGCTATTGTAACGACTAGTCAGGAAAGGCAGGTCAAACTTAGTGAGATTATTAATAAGCAAAATAAAATAATAGATAATTAGGAGGTGCTTATTAAATTTATCAAAAGGGAGCTGGATGAAACTCGGCAGAAGCTACTTGTGATCGAGGAGCGCGTGGATGAGCAGGAGCAGTATTCGAGAAGGAATACACTGGAGATTAAGGGTATTCCTGAGAAGACGGAGGAGAACGTGCTTGAGACATTAGCTGAAGTTGGACGGGCAGTTGGCTTCAACATAACTCCAGCTATGGTGGACGCCTGTCATAGATTGGAGGTGATAAAAAGGAGGCCTGTTGGGAATCCCGGAGCAGCGACGTCGAAACCACCACCGCCACCAGCGATAGTCGTCAGGTTTGTCAGGCGTCTGGACGCGGACGAACTGATGGAGCGGAGAAAGAAGTGTGGAGTCCTGAAGAGGCAGCAGGTGCACGGACTCGAGGGTCAGGGTGCCATTTACATCAACCGGAGCCTCACTGCTACTCGACGAAAACTTCTTGGTATGGCACGTCAACTCAAAAAGAACGGTTCTATCAGGGACGCGTGGGTCGACAGAGTGGGGTGCATTCGAATTCGAAATGAGGAGAACGGAGCTCCAATTATTGTTAGAAATGTAAATGATTTGAACTTTCCAAAACTGTAGAAGTCCCTTATAATGAGGAGCATGTTCTTTATTCCATTTATACCTGTTGAATTTTTTTTTGTTCTTTCTACTGCAATTCGAGATTAGATGAATGAATGGGATGTTACTTTTCGTTTGTTGTATGATACTTTCATATCGATTGTTGTCGGATAAACTTTATCAGGTTCTAAATTGATTTTTTTTCTTTCTTTCAAGTTTTTTATTATTTTTCGTTCTGTGCTACTGTGCAGGTGAATTAGTACTGTTTCATCTTTAGAGAATGAGTGGGTGTGTTCGGGTATTTTCTAGTTCTCAGTAATAGTTCTTAAGTATAGAATGACGAGCATGCTCTTCGCTTATTTTATGCTATTAGGAGGGTGAGTTGGAAATATTATATGTTTCTTATGAATTGTGGTGTGTCGAACGATTTGTGATGTACTGTACTTTCAAAAGGTAGTTGTCAGATAAGAACTATAACGTTTATAATGATAGCATTGAGGCATAAAACTGCGTGGTATCAACACTGGTTGATGTTGGTTGATAAACTTAGTGAGATAGTGAGTAGGCTATCTGATAGAGAATGGGATGAAAGTGTAACCAGTTGTTTCGTTGGAGAGCGTTTAAACTTAAATTTACTTATTCATTCTTTCATCTATTGTAATTGTTATTTTTTATCTTTTTTCCTTAAAGGTGTGATTGATTGTTTATTGTTATCTTCGTTTTATTGTTTAAATTGATTCGAAATTTTTCTTTTGGAAAGGGTGAAGGCAATCTTGAGAAGTGTCACTGATATTTATCCTCTCTGCTGATTATCTAGAGCGTGCCGAAAGTTCAATGAGCTCTTTCTGAAATATTATGATGCCGTCTTCAAATAATTGTTTTGTTGAGCAGTGCGAAAGATATTGATTAGTAGAGAATTTTATCGAGTTTCTTATCGCGTTTTTAGTTTCTTCTCGGCAATCTAAACAAACATCTCATGATTAAGAGTCTCCTGATAGCAAAGTAATGTTTTGTTTTTTCTTGTGTGGCTTAAGGCTTGGATTTTGGTGGTCCGGGGTGAGCCGTTTTTTTCTCTCTCTCATTTTCCCTCTCTTCAGATTTTTTTTTCTTGTTGGCTCTTTAGTTTTTTTTTATTCTTTAAATTTTCTTTTGTAATGATTATAAATATCATTGGTTCTTGGATGAGTGGATGGGTATTTGTGTGTGTGAGAATGAGTAAACCATGGAGAAGTTTATTAAAATTATTATTCTATTGTCAAAATTGGGGTTTAAAGTGTATGAATCTTTGTATTGAAAATGGATAATAATTTCAGATTTTTCAGTGATGTCAATGAGGTGAACAATTGTTTCTTGACAGATGTCAATGATTTTATAATCCTCCATCAAAATATTAGAAGCGTGAATTGCAATTTTTATGCTTTCCTCTCGTACTTGAGCTGCTGATTGTGCATGCCTGATGTTATTGTTTTGTCTGAGATCTGGGTACAGTCTCCTGATGACGCGTCCTTGTTCTCAATTCAAGGATATAGTAATCATATTGCATGTGATAGTTTCTCTAGAGCATCTGGAATTCTAGTTCTTGTCATGAATGATAATGATGTTATCAGGTTGAACTGCGAACTAGTGGGAGCGGATGCTATTTTGTTGCAGGTTAAATTGGGAACATATACATTGACAATTCTTAGCTTGTAAAGGTGGCATGGGTATGATGTTGATTTATTTTCCAATAGTCTTGATAATGTTCTTAATCGTCTTTCAGCGGGTGATGTGGTGGTAGTTGGTGATTCGAATATTAATCTCTTAGATAATACTAGTACTAAAACTGATAAATATCTTGAAATAATGTCTTCAAATGGATTTACATCTTTGATTAACTCTGTAACGAGAGTTTCAAATAATGAAAGTGGATCTTGCATTGATAATTTGTTTCTAAGGTCTGCTAGTAAACGTATTGTAAGAAGTGGTGTCATTGAGACTCACTTAACTGACCATAGAGCTACGTCACTGTTTATATCCAAATTATCAAATGGGAATTGTATTATAAAAGGCTCAAAAGAAGTTATTAACTATGAACTGCTTAGAAATTTATTATATGAACATGATTGGAGCGAAGTTGTCTTGAGTAGTAATGTAGATTTGAAATTTGAAATATTTTTAGATATTCTTTGTACCTCCATTAATAGATCCAGATCAATTTTTCACTACAGAATTAGAAATCAAACATTTAAAAAATTATTAAGCCCTGGATAACTGATGTTCTTTGTGTTGCGATTCACAACCGTGATAAATTGTATAGAAAGTTTCGTAAAATTCCACATAACATGCAGATAAAACATTTCACTGTTTATAGTAATAAGATAAAGACTTGGATAAAGGCGGCCGAACAAAAGTATTTTGAAGAGATTGGTCAGTTGTCATCCAGAGGCCAATGGAAGATAATAAATTAAGTATCTGGACTGGCCTCAGTTAGGAAACCTATTGAGTGTATTAGGAAGGATGCAACTGTTATTGAAGATAAAGAATCCATAGTTTATATATTCAATGAATATTTTGTCAATGTTCCGGAAGAAGTTATAAATTCTATTAGTATGCTCAATAATGAGTCAAAACAGTCCTATACTAGACATTTTAAAAGTGGTACTGCCTGCTCTACAGCTTTTTTTGAACACATTTATTACCATGAAGTATATTCCTTGATAAATTCTTTAGAAAATGGCAAGTCTCCTGGTATGGATGGAATATCGTCACGCCTAATAAAAGAAATTGCAATGCCTATTGTTCCGGTTCTGGTGGATATATTCAATACTAGTATTTTCAATGGTGAGTTTCCCTCTCTGTTGAAATTTGCCAATGTGGTTCCTATTTTCAAAGGAGGAGATGAGAGTGAGGTGGGGAATTATAGACCAGTCTCTCTCCTTTCAATATTTTCTTAACTGTTCGAAAAATTAATAAAAAACGTCTTCTAAAATTTTTGCAAAATAATAAATTCATGTCAGTTTGGATTTCAGGAGGGGTTGAGTACTGAAATTGCACTGGACCACTTCATGTCTCAAATCTATTCAGGACTGAATAACTCTGAGGGATTGAGGGTGTCAGGGCTTTTTCTGGATATAAGAAAGGCTTTCGACACTGCTGATCATTCAATTTTATTGGATAAGTTGAACAAGGCCGGCATCAGCGGAAATCTTCTTCAGTGGTTTGGGTCGTATCTGAGTGACAGGAGGCAGTGCGTTTCACTGAAGGGTGTGCGAAGCGAAACGTTGCCTTTGCTACGCTGTGGTGTCCCACAGGGTTCTGTCTTAGGTCCAGTTTTATTTTTAATTTATATTAATGATCTTTTCTCTCATTAATTTCACGGCTCTATCACTTCATTCGCTGACGATTCAGCATTGGCGTATGTTGCTAAGGACGCTGAACAGTTACATTCTATGATGCAGAGCTATTTGAATGACTTAAGCTTGTAGTTTGGAGTAAATAGGCTGGCATTGAACTCTGACAAAACCAAGTTTATCTGTTTCTCATTGCCTTCTTCATTTGATCTTCCTGACTTTCTTAGGTATCATAGTTTAAATTGTTTATTCCAAGAGATTGAGGAATGTAAATGTAGTATAGTGTCCAAAACCATATCTATAAAGTATTTGGGCTTGACTGTAGATGAGCTTCTAACTTGGAATTTGCATATCAGGAAACTAGAAAGATCTTGCTCCCTTCTCCTAAGAAAGTTTTATTACATCAGAAATGTTTTCCCAAATAAAATTATTCGGAACATGTATTTTGCATTTATACAGTCCAGGTTGAGTTATGGTATTTCTTGTTGGGCCTCGACATATTTATCACATTTTATGCCAATTATTATATTGCAGAAGGCTTTTATTCGAGTTATCTGTGGTGAAAGTAGACGTGCTCACTCTTACCCCCTTTTCAGAGAATCATCTATATTGCCTCTGCGTCATTTATATGTATTCAAAGTTCTTTCCATGTTCTTTAGGCTAAGTGGCAATCGAGGTGCGGATGTTGCTTATAATACTAAAGGTAATACTAGAGGGTTAATAATTCCACCTGAATCATATTGCACTCTCTTTCAAAAGAGCTTCATTTTCTTGGGTCCTAAATTTTTCAATAGTCTGCCCATCGAGATTCAAAATGCAAATAATCTAAAATCTTTTAAATCTAAATTACACCTATGGCTGATGGATCATTCTCCGGTTGAGATTAATAAGCTTTTTGCCATGATTTCTCCATGGTGTGTGTGTGTGTGTGTGTGTGTGTGTGTGTGTGTGTGTGTGTGTGTGTGTGTGTGTGTGTGTGTGTGTTTGTGTGTGTGGGATGAATATTGAGATAAATTTAAAATCAAGATAAGTATTTTCATTTGAGTTTATAGATAAGCATTTTTAGTTGAGTTCTGAATGTATTTCACTCCTGTTTGCAGACAAGATTTTTCTTAAGCGAGCAGTATTGTATTCAATGATCTGTAATATTATTTGTATAATGAAATTTGTCATTTAAGTGATATCATTGAATAAAACTTGATTTGATTTGATTATTTTACGCATCCCCTACAATTGTTGCAGCCGTTATAGTGTTGAGTGTAATATCTTCAGTTTAACAACAATAGATCAATTTGACAGGAGAATTTAAAGGGAATGTTTGGAGGACAATATTTGACTTCGCAGCTTTGTCTGGACCACTTAGAAGGTGAACATATAAAAAGACCTCATCTCTACCCCTTGTGCTTAAAGGATTAGGGTGGTTTCTGATTGTTTTCTCATTTCTGACTTACACGCATGTTTCTTGGAAACAATGCATTCCAGCGACATGACTGACGGAGCAAAAATGAAGCTTGATGAATTTGCTACAAGTTTTGTGAATCGAAAAAATAATTACTGAACGTTGAGATGTAGAGCATTCAATTCTCTTCAGTTCGATGTATTATTTCACCACTTTATGTTTCCCATCAGTTGTTTTAGCAGCTTTATTGTTGAGTGTGAAGTTCTCAATACAGCAACAAGTGTCAACTTGTCGGTACTCCACCTTCAGCACAGGGGTGAGGGATGAGATTTTTCAATATGTTCAGCACCTAACTAGTCTAAATGAAGCTGCGGAGTCAAAAATTGTGTTCCAGATATTGTGTCCAAATTACATTTTCAAATGATCTATTGTAGCTGTATTGAGTATTTGACACTCAACACCAAAGCTGCTATAACAATTGATGGAAAGCAAAAATTGGTGAAATAATACATCAAACTGAAGAGAATTGATTGCTCTACATCCCAACATTCAGTACTTATTTTTTCGATTCATTATTGTTGAGAAATAAGCCCGGAAAGTTGAAAAATTTGGAAGAAAAACTGTCTTTTCAAAGATTTTACACTTTCAAAATGTGTGAATATATCTCGAAAACTAAGAGAGATATCACAAAATTATTCTACGAAAAAAAACTTGTAGCAAATTTATCTAGCTTCATTTTTGCTCCGTCAGTCATGTCGCTGAAATGCATTGTTTCCAAGGTACATGCCTGTAAGCCAGAAATGAGGAAACGCAACTTTTAAACCACCCTCATCCCTCAAGCACAAGGGGTAGGGATGAGGAATTTTGATATATTCACCTTCTTAGTGATCCAAACAAAGCGGCGAAGTCAAATAGTGTGCTCCAAACAATCCCTTCAAATTCCCCTGTCAAATAGATCTACTGTTGTTAAACTGAAGATATTACACTCAACACTATAACGGCTGCAACAGTCGTAGGGGGATGCGTAAAATAATGAAATAATCCATGAAATTGAAGAGAATATGATGCTCTATGAGCTCATGATTAGCACGGATGATTTCAATCAATCGTTGAAAATTTATAAGGCCAAAAAGATGAAAAGTCGAAGCCGGAAGGGTTTTTCTTCGAAATGTGACACCTTCGAGAGCGCTTACCTAGAAAACTATGAAATGGAAAAATGTTACAAATGAAACTTGTAGGCTAATTTGTGACCTTAATTTTCTATTCGTCAAAAATCTCCGAAATACGCATATTGTTTGAGATATATGCAAAAAGCCAAAATACTTTCAAACCACCCCCACCCCCTTAGCACAGGGGGTAGGAGTGAGGACTTTTGATATGTTTACCTCCTTACTATTCTCAAAAGAGCTGCGGGGTGAAAAATAGTGTTCCAAACTTTTCCCTCTATAATCTTTCGTTGACTGGACTAATGAGAAATACACGAATGACGCATCATCACGTATGAGCTACTGAACAAGTTTTCAGATCGTCAAGTTTTTAATTGGATCCTTGCGGTGCAAAGGTTACCTGATAGTATCTAATACGAATACTGGGCTTTTATTGGTTCTATACATTTCTCCCTGGAAAGACTCAGGTTTTTAATGTGGGTATCATTGTACTTGCTCTTGAGTCTTGGAGACACTACTTTACACATTGAATCTACATCTTAAGTGCATGAAGTTCATCGATGAGGGTCTTCTTGCATGATAACTATATGGAATTTCAAAGGATGTATGGAGTTCCTGCCACAGGTCTCTTAACATGCGATATTCAAGGGATTCTGAAGAATGTTGATAAGGGCCTTCAAGGCAGCTCCAAGGAAGAATTGATGTGAAGTCATAGATGCTCGATCTGAGATGCTTCAAATTACCCACGCACAAGCATAACGCTCGCGTGGGCATCATTCGCAATAAAATAATGAAAAATAAGAGGAGGATATACTATACAACATTTCTAGATGCCCTGTCCTCTCTGACAACAGGAGAAGGCACTTTTGGAAGAGAATGCTGTCTGAAGAGGAGCTGCCGTCACATATGAATGGGCGGGACGGACCAGCAGTCTCTACTAAAAGAATACTGCCAGTATAGATAAACATAGAACAAACGTCAATAAGCATAGAACCTTCTGCCTTCTCTTTTCTGTTCTATTGTGAAATACAGATTTCAACTGTGATTGAACAATCTCAAATTATGGTTTCTCCTCAAGACTTATGATATTCCGTCTCCGATTAACAAATTCTCGTCTCCAATCTTATTCCTTACAATCCTGAGATCAACATTATCAAGTTAGTATTATGGATATTCCTCGATACAGCTGCACAGAGTTCAACATGAATATTTTTCAAGACTGACCTCAACAACGGAGGTAAAAATATCATGAACAGTAATGCAGGAGCACGTATGTGACACGTCACATAACAAGTGAATGTGACATTTATTCCTGATAAAATATAACATGCATTCAAGTTACCTATTTGATCGCAATGTCTATTTATCGCCTAAAGCAGTTTACATGTGCTAGGATGAAATTGCTGCACCACATTCGTCCCTGATCATCAATCAAAAGCTCTGTCAGCTAACTGCCAAGCAAGGACACTGCCCATATTCTCATCAAGTGTTATCTGCTACTCCGCTCCCGACAACCTCATGTAATCTCTACATAAAACCGTCAAATTTTTTCAACTGAAACTGAAAAAAAAATTTAATTAGATAATTAAATTTTCAACTGCTTATTTTCAAGGATTGTCCAAGCTGAAAGAGTTAAATTATTGAAATAAGATTTTTCAAGATTTAAGAGATCTTGACGCTTGTTGATTTTTGTCAGCTTCTTGTTTTCTTCTGGTAAATAATATTATTTCATTATTCCATCTAGAGAAGATTCTAATTGCGAATTTTCCATTAACTTCAAAATTAACCATTTTCTCCAAAAAAGAAATTGGTTAAAATTTTCCATTTAACTTTAACATTAAATATTATTTCATTATTACATCTAGAGAAGATTCTAATTGCGAATTTTCCATTAACTTTGTAAACAAGGAGCTGTGATCAGAGTCTCAGTTACATTAAATTAAAACTGTGAACACAATAAAAATAAATATAAGTCCTCAATTCTTTTTCACTCTGGGATAAGAATCTTGAGCTTTTTTCTACTATTTTCTCTTCAATTTATTTGTGAGAAAGCTGCACGGATTTCTTCTATTCTTCTCGAAGAATGGAGGTCTTAGCTTGCGAAGTGGTATCAGATGTCTGAGCGTGCTATCATTTTACTTGGCCAGCGTCTCAGCAACCTGCGCGCGCGCGTGAGTGTGTGTGTGTGTGTGTGTGTGTGTGTGTGTGTGTGTGTGTGTGTGTGTGTGTGTGTGTGTGTGTGTGTGTGTGTGTGTGGAGAAGGGAGGTGACATCGAGGGGTCGAAGGGTGACCCAAATGAGGCATCATTTAATCGGTAGCTGCGTCTTTGAATGCAGGATAACATGACAATAAATCGGGTGACAATGCTCGGTCTTTTCATTTCACTCTGTATAAATGAACGACAATGGTAGCTGGCGCAAGATCGCTGAATAGACCGAGGCAGCTAGTTCCGGAGCTCAGGCCTCCGAAATTCTTTTTTCCTAGTTCTCTTCATATTCCATTTCTTGCTTCCTTTCGATTCGGCCGCGCTGACAAAGGTCTGCATTTCGCCCTCTTGGTGACAGGTCTGCATTGTTGTCTCTATTCTAATATCGTCGACAGAAATGAGTTCCAAAGAGATTCGCGGCGGCGACGCAGGAGGATGTTGGTTTCATTATTAGATTACCCTTCGCCTAATTCGATAGAACGTTTCAAAATTTGTGAGAAGAAATTCGGGTCACCAAAAAAAAATCCTTCACTCGGAAATAGAGAAAAGAATTGAGAAGGCCATACCATGTGAAGATATGAATTCATTGAAATTCAATCTGTATATAATTCTCAATGACTAATTGAAAAGTATATCATATCTTCATCAATTTAGCTATATCATTTATCAATTCAGCCTATCATTTATTAATTTTATTGAGTATCATCTATTATTACGATAGAGAAGAGGACCGACTGCATCTCAACCTTTCCATCCAGAAATGAAGCAGAGGCAGACCATTTGTTGATTTTTCCAATACAGGATGAAACTCAACAATATCCAATATCTTAGATAAAATCTGCTTTCTTGGAATCTGCAAATAATTACTTTTCTCTGATATCCAAGCTGGAGGTGACATCTTTATGATATTGACAAGTTCATCTAATTGACAAGTTCATCTTAATCGTCACGATTTTTTACAGTAAACTGATATCCGGTGACTGTAGGATATTATGCCGTATACATTTATTATAAAATCTATTAAGGTTGAGGGTGAAATAATAAATTCATTCCTTCAATAACGATGCATAATTATTTCCACTCTCCAATACCTCCAATAAAATATTATTAATTTCATGAATATTCTTCCCGAAGAATGGACTTTGATAAGTCCAAAGCTCCGCCAATTCATGTAGATGCATAACAATATCTATAGTTATTTCAAATTGCTTTTTTTAAAACATATACAGTTCATTAATAACTATTTTCATAGTCTTCATTTTGTAAATTCATCTATGATTTTGCTGTTTTGTAAGCTATTGTATATAGCCAGTATATATTGTAATCTTCATGAATAATGTACTCAATCAATCAATCAATAAATAAATATCCTTCTGATTTTCAAGGCGATCTGAAGGCAATTTCTTTCAATGTGGTAAGGTACAACATGACATTTATTTGAAACAAAAGATATAGGAAGGGTCACAGACAAATTAATTATAATGGGATATACATATAGAATGTAAGAGAACAACAAATATTAATTAGGTTTAGGCTACCAAGTGGGACTTATGAACATTCTTTGTGTTGACATCTCCAGCTGAAGAAGCCTTGGCGTCTGATAAACGGGAATAATTTCCTCAATTTCATCAAAACAATATTTTTAAATCACTTCTGATACCAAACAAGTTTTTCTTTATTCCGTTCATAATTTATTGCCAGCGAGTTATTCATATCATTCAAATATTTTTTCATGATTTGAGATAATCTATAAACTTGTCATGAAAAATGCATTCAAATAGATTGGAAAATACATATAAATGTTCACGATTATGAACATGATTAGTAATATAATATTATAATTCTCATTATAATTGGAATAATTATTATAATAGAGTGGAAAAATCCTACCCATTGAAAAAAATGTTGTTATGACTGTGGATGATGAGAAAATGATCCACCTTCATAAATAATTATTATATTCTGTATTAAAATACAGAATATAACAATTCAGCGTATTATTTGCGCTGGAATAAACACCCTGCTCTTCTTGTATTATGCTCAATGTTGAGCGTTAATTATTATTATTGGGAAAAAATGAATCGTGTAGGCTGAATTATCCAATTAAACTTCATCAGATAATCCAGACTCAGGAAATTGTTACTCCACTAACATGCGAGTAGAACGAACATCATTTTTATTTACTCGCAGAATGAAGCGTGGTGGAAATGGATCAACAGACTTGATCTGAAAGTTCGGCGCTTCTCTTGGCTTGAGGATATTTCTGACCTATTGTCGATGAATCTATCCACCTACATATTCTCCAATAATTGCTTAACTTTTGCCAAAAAAAATCAGTTTGTTATTGTTATTGATGGCTTATCGAGCCTCGCTGAAAATTGAAAATATTGAAGCTACAACGCACTGGCAAAACAGAATTTGTGTTTTCCCTTTCCGGAGTACTTGAACTGGAAAAACATTTCACTCAGTTGCAACGTGCCTTCCCTGATTAATTATTTTGTTTCAATAACTTTTTCTTTTGATTGGAATAATGTTCTATTTCCATATTCGAATATGATATACATTAAAAAACAGAACGATATGTTACTAATACTTTATTATAATACTTGGTTTCCTGGACTACATGTGAGTGAGTGTACATGATATTATAATACAGTTCACTCCTTCGCGTATAGTTTTTCAACACACAGTGAAAATCACAACGATGACAGTTTTAGTTGTCGAATTTTAGTTCATAATATAGAGCCTTTGATCTTGGTTACCGTATTCATCACAAGCAACATATACATATATAGCAATATACGGAATGTATAAAGTTAATAATGTATTCTATGTACATAATAATAATAATAATTTATTTGACCAAAAACAAGCATTGTACAAACAAATTGAAATAAAATAACATAACTGGTGTAGCAAACACCCACGCATGCACAATACATGTTTATCATCATAGTGTAAATGAAGCCCCAAAGGTAATCCTGTGTGGGGCCTTTCTTCGTATAGTGTGTGTGTGTGTGTGTGTGTGTGTGTGTGTGTGTGTGTGTGTGTGTGTGTGTGTGATTTATTCACTATTATAAGATTTCTTGCTTTTAGTTTTCTCTTTTTTTCCTCTTAATTTATTCAATTTGTAGTGAATTGATTTAGTTGTGTCCTTATAATTTTCAATTATCATTTAATTTCAAATTGTTATGTATATTATTATTTTTATGTAACTTATCATCGTGGGTTAAATGGAAGAGGGGGCCTCTATTGCCTCAATTTCGCCCACATCACTCTTATTGTAAAGTATTGTAATGCTTTTGTGCTACAATAATAGGTTTCAAATTTGTTGTATTTGCACTTCCATAACATATGAGTCCATAATTAATTCTTGACTCAACCAGAGTATGATACAAATGTACTAGAAAATATCTTGGACACATATTTTTTTATAAAGTAGAAGTTCCTTATGGAAATTAACATACCATGAAAGTTTATTATCTATTAGCAAACCAAGGTACTTGACACAATCTGTTTCTTTTATGAAATCGCAATGGCAATCAAGCAAGGTATCCTCACAATTGAACTTATGGTATTTTAGTAATGGCAAGGTATCATTCAATTTGTTATTTTTGAGCCTGAAATGAACTAAATTCGACTTATTTGCGTTGAGCAGTAATTAATTCCTACAAATCACCAGTTAATACACTTAATATCTTCTTGCATTTTAGCATATATTGCTAATTCATTCTGGCCGTTGTAGAGAATAGACTTGTCATCCGCAAATGATACGATTTCACCCAAAAGCTTTCCATTGCATAGGTCATTCACATAAATTAGGAAAAGAACTGCTGACAAAACCGATCCCTGCGGTATGCCGTAATCAACAAACCCCAAGTCGCTAAACTCACTATTCAGCCTTACTTGTTGGAATCTATTTCTAAGGTAGCTCCGAAACCATTCATTTGCCTCTCCTCTTATGCATATTTTCTCTAGCTTCTTCAAAAGCAAATCTTGTTCAATGGAATCATATGCTTTCGAAATATCCTGGAATATTGCCGAGAATTTCAAGCCTTCATTGAAACTGTTATTTACCTTTGATAGCAAAGTTTTCATTGCCTCCTCAGTACCTCTACCTTGGAGGAATCAAAATTGGTTCTAGCTGAACAATTTTCTATAATTTAAGTCGTTCAGAATCATGTATTTCATCACCCTCTCAAGTATTTTGGCGAATATTGATAATAGTGTTATTGGTCTAAAGTTATCAATGTTTATGTTTTTGCTACTTTTGGGAATTGGGATTACAACGGATTTTTTTAATATTTCGGGGAAAACACCTTTTTGTAAGCTCAGATTGCAGAGCTCAACTTAAACTAGGATGTAATCTAGAATTTCTTTAATTGTTTGAGTCGAGATACCATCCACTCCCGGTGCAGTATTTATCTTGAGATCTTTTATTATAACCTGCATCTCCTCTGCATTCACGGGCTGGATGAACATAGATCCAGCTTGATATTGTATTGGGAAAACATCAGCCAGTACTTGATCTTGCAAACAGTTTTCCAATTTAGATCTATTATTCTCTACAATAGTTCTATTATTCTCTACAATCAATCAATCAATAGTAAGAGAGTACTTATTTATACTCTCAGCTATCTCTTTTGTACCCTCAATTGTTTCACCGTTTTGGAGTGTTATTTTTTCAACTGTCTTTCTTTTTTCCCCCCTCCCCAACAATCTATTTACAATTTTCCATTGTTCTTTAGTGTTGCTTTTGCAAGTTTCAAATAGCTTTAAGAAATAATCTTGTTTGGAAATACGTATTTCATTTCTCAATTTATTTCTATATTTTAAATATTTTTCCTTATTTATCGGATTATTTGGTTGCTCTTGATATTTTTATATAGAGAATTTTTAAATTGTATTTTATTGATTAATTTCTGTGTAATCCACTCTGACCTTGGTTTTAACCTCTTATTTTTCATAGTTTCCCAAGTTACAGTTTCGTTATTTGTTTTCTGCAAGTATGTAATAAATTTTTCCCATGCTGTTTCAACATTACGATTCACTGTTTTTCCTAGAACATTATTCCATACCGTTGCTGCTAATATGTTTTTAAGCTTTCTGTGGTCTATTCTACTTTCCCTGTTTGTTTCATTCGATGTAATTTGATTTATAATTGGTTTTTCGTATTGTATTCCTATCTTTATCAATGAGTGATCGGTTATATCTAAATGTAAAATTTCAGTTTCTATATCCTTTATTTTGTTATTTAGTCTTAGTGAACTGAACAAAAACATGATCGATGCACGATCCTGTATTGTTAACTAGTCTTGTGAGTTCATTTATCAATGAATCAGATCCAAAAGAACTCATAATTATTCTATATTCATCTACGATATTCTCATTAGATAATAGGTTTAAGTTTATGTCACCAATAACGAAGAATGGTTTGGGATATTTTTCTATCTCATTCAGTTCTATCAGGAATTCGTTTATCTCGTTTATATACAATCCCGGTGAATATAGATGTAATCTATATACCGCCAAGAACGAAAAAAGTAAGCCTTGGCATGAACACTGACAGTAAATACAGTCAGCTGATAATAAATCAACTTTTTTTGTCTCACATTTTACATCTCTACTCAAATAAACTACAGTACCTCCGGCTCGGTAATTATCATTATAACAACCTACCATTGTATACCCATCAATTTGGTAACAATTAGCTTCATTTTCATCTAACCATATCTCTGTCAATATTATTACAGAGGGCATAAACTGAAACTGCATTACACTGGCAAGAAAGTTATCAAAATTCTGTCGCATACTACGAATATTTCTATGAATAATTATAATTTCACTTACAGTACTCTCCATTAGATTTTATTGTTATAGTGGAATAGATGATTTATGAGAAACGATTATTTATACAACCAGGAAAATCATCATTATCAGTTCGTAAGTCATACCTTAAATAAGTTCCGTAGCTGCTCACTCGATTTTAATTCTATCACAGAACAACCCTCCTACTTCCTTATCAGTATTTTACAGTTTCTGTTCCACAGATATTTGACTTGTTTCGCTTTCCAAGCATTCCTCGCAGTGGCGAAGACCTTTTTCCGGCTTGGTGACAAACATTCATTCATGTATATGCTGTTGTCCATCTGGAGATTCATATGTCTAGTAGAGAAATCCCTCTTCACTCTTCGCTTGTTGAGAATCGCCTCCTTATCCGTCCGCCTGACGAATTTGGCGAGAATAGGCGCCGGTCCCTCACGTGATGATACGTTCCCCTCCTCCGACGTCATCCTCCTCCCCGTTCGGTGGCAGACATCGATAGCATCCGTACTCAACTTGTCACCCAGGACTTCACTCACTTTGCTAATTATTGACCCCAGATTTTCATTGGGTTCTTGAGGAATTCCTTTCACTTCAAGCATGTTAATCCGGGAATATTGCTCGAGATCTTCAACCTGCTCTCTTAGAGTAGAATTTTCGTTTTTCAACTGAACAATTTCCCCCTTTAGTGATTCAACAGCCCCCAGACACTTGTTCAATCTTTCACTTTGGAGTTTGTAGTCCTTTGCTAATAGAAAAAATATACATTGATGCATAGTATATTTAACATATTTACAGTATGGTTCTACAAAATATAAATTTCATCTATCGCTCAACAACACTTACTATATAAATACTGGGTACTGATTGCCTAACATTCATCTCTATATGCTCATTAGAAATATATTATGGATCTAGTAGGAAAGTTCGATGTAAATAATAACAATTGAGTTGATCAATAAGAATGGAATTGAAATATCAGAAAAAATACAAACCAATGATGAATTCAATCGAAATAAATGAGCTTCTAGTGGTGTTAACTACTGAACGACACTTTCATAGTCTTTTAAACTCAATAGAGCATTGTTTATAACCAAAATAACATTGCGCCACTTCCAAAAATGTCATGGAAATCACTGTCTTAGGCATGAGGCACCGCTGTTATAGTGGGTATCATAGCTACATAGGCTTAATCACCTCTTGCCAATAAGTTACTTTCAGCAAACCATTCAGGTCAAATGACCACATTTTCATCAGGAATGCTCTCACAGCTAGTCAAACTAGAACTTCTGGTCATGAATATTTTTCCGTACCTGACATCTAATTCATTCAATTCACTCCAATTAAGGGAGAAACAATCATTTCAACAATATTCCAATGAATCGGTTTTCTCTCCCCTAAAATAAGAAATGTATACTTTAACTTAATGCATGTGTAATCTTTTGTTCTTCATGTATACTATTCTAGATAAGCTCTAAATAGAAGTTGGAAAATTCTGCAAAACACCCTAATTCTCATGCAAATGGAAACCTTTTCGATTCTTTCTATGCTGGCTTATCAAGTTGCCCATTTTCAGTCAACTCAGCACAATAGAACACAGTAGCCACTGCTTTGCCGTTCCCGAATACAGTTCAAACAATAGCGAGCGAAAGTTGTACTGCGTTTGAGAAAGTTCCGGGTGATCAATTCAATTCCAATTGTAGGTAGAGAGAGCATCATATAGAACCGGCTAGTAACTCATTCCACCCGTTTTATTTGCTCATTTCCAAATGAAAAAGCTTGGAAGGTTAACAAACGACGATATCTGTAGTTCCGCATATCACAAACAGTATTCAGATTTATTTTTCTCTGTGTTGCTAAAGTAATGTTTCCATCTAATATGAAACTGGAGCCCATTTTGCTGTTGTAACAATATTGAGCCAGTTTTCTTTCACTGTTTCCAAGAGAAGTAGTGGGACACTCCTGACGCATGAATTTTAAACAGGGTTCGAACCCAATTATATTCTCATATTTTATTAATGCACTACATGAATGAACTCATGTACTATATATGTATGAACATGTTCCACATTTCACTCCCAAGTTGTCCCAATCTGTTCTGAGTGAACAGAAAAAAGTACTGTTTTGATTTTTTTGGTTTTCAGTATTCTATTTAGAGAATCTTAGAATCGCATTTTCTCAAATTGTTAAAAATATTTATTCTATTTATTCCTTAAGCGTAAATAATATTATAATTTGATTTGTCTATTAAGGATAAGATAAGGGTTGAGAGCATAAAACAATTTTAATAGATACAACTAGTGACCCCATGGGCTGGAGAACTAGCTCCTGAACTCCGCAAGTTGTAATTAGGCCTATCGAGTTGGTGAAAATTATGGAAACAGCTTGATATTTCTTTCACAAGGATAATTTGACGGTAAGTTTCATAGGGGATCCATAGTAGAAAAAATACTTTTTTGTCGTTTCATAATTTTTGTCCACCATCTAGGATCCGTCATATGAATCCAATTTCATTTTGAATCCAACATTGTGAATGTAACTTCATTTTTCCAAATTGGAAGGTGATCATGTGATCAATTTAAAGAGAAAATGAATGACATCGATAGCTCAATGATATTCACAATCAAATATACAAACAGAAAATGAAATAAATAAGCACATTGAAAAATCTAAAAATCGAAATTATCTAATTTTACTTTTTCAAGTGTCTGTAAACACTAATATTAACATCTACTCGTATATTCAACTCGTTGAACAAAGAAATTGTTTTGTTGTATTTTTTATGTAGTCTACTCATTCATTCATTCAATTTCTGAATGATTTTCCAGTATTTTGGAACGGTTTGAGAAATTGATAAGCGGTTTTCACCATTCATTCACTTTTGAGATTCTGGTTTCAAATCAAGTATCACATGACGACCATCTCATTGAACAAAATGAAGTTGAATTCAATATGGTGGATCCAAGATTGCGAACCAAAATTTCAAAGCTCCAGAAATATAGTTTTTTTTTCAGTTCAAATAGGATCCCCAATGAAACCCACTGTAAATTATCTTTGAAAAGGAATATTAAGCTGTTTCCTTTTTTTTCTCCAACCCTGTTGGAATCCATAGAACTTTATAGTTTACTATATATGGGTGAATAATAATCCAGAAACAAGATTCAGAATCCCTAACTTGATAATACTAAAGTTATAGCAACTGCTATCACAAGTAGTATGTGTGAAAATGGATCACGTGTATGTTACAGACAGAAAATAGACAGGCAGACAGACATTATTGACCGAGCGAAGTGAGGTCTAAGATTCAAGTCGACTGTTTTGCATTTCTCTTTATGTTTGTATGTATGTTTTCATGCATGTATGTATAATGTATGTTTTTATGTATGCATGTTTGTCCCACATTTAAGTGGAAATTGCGCGTCGATGTACATGTAAGGTTTTTGGAAATTTTCCATGTAATATAGAATAATAATAATAATATGGAAGGAAAAGGAATCTTCTGCATATTCCAATATTGAATTACTTTGAGAATCAGACTCAACTATTCATAATAAATCAACTGTCGAGTGGATTATTAGTTGGATGCAATTAATAACTCAAAGTAACAACGTATATTTTCTACCTTTCTCTGCTTTAAACTCGGGCTGACCAGTTGACAATATGTCTTGTAGGAAATTATCTTTTGGTTATAATTTTTATAACCAGATATCCAGACATCTATATCAACAACAGATGATTAGCATCGTCGATACGCCAACCCAATCAGCAATTGCCCGTTCTCACACAGTTATCTCGCCTACACGACACTTGAGGACAGAATTCACTCTGATGGACAGTATTGATTGTTTATAACTTTGCACAAGGTCCACTGTCCACAGAACTACTAGAAATGAAAGCGAGTTGATGTCAAAGTTGTAAATTGATCAGTTGGTATTTATTAATCACCTGAAATCATTTGTCGGCGCATAAAGCTCCCAAATAGCATCAGCTGTTATAAATGAGTGAACACATTGTAGAGATTGCATCAATTAATAATCCAGCTGACATAGGGCCGGTTTCCGAGCTCGGGATTTAGGTATGTTCTAGACTTTAAACAGCTGGAGTCAGAAAATTGGCTTTTCCTACAGTTACCTTGAAAAGTGGCCATTGCTGCACTGATTACAGAACGCAAAGAATCACTTTTCCGCTCTAGTGCGGGAAAAATTTTTCCTGCACTCCAGATTTGCAACATGGCAACGCAAAATAGTTGGTGGGTTATATGGAGGATTAGTGCACGAGAACAAAATTCAGTTGGTAACAGTGACTGTGGTATAGTGAGGTCCATGTTATAATGATATTAAGGACACCGAGTTCGAGGACAGCCACCACATCAGTGACATCCTCCTTCATTCATTTACTACTACATTATTCAATTTCATTTATTAATAATAAAATTACACAGAAAAACATTTGATGCATTTCAGGCAATTTTACCCATAATTACTCACTTTTCATATTCAATGGTAACTGTAGGAAAAATTTAATGTGAAATACGTGCGCAAAGTTCCTCTGCTGCACTCAAGAAACCGTTTCTTTCGGTGCAGCAAACTGTCACTTTGCGCACTAGTTGCACAAATAACTATTCCAAAACGGGGCGTAGTCGAAGTAAATAGTTGCAGCATAATAAATCTTTATTTTCTCATTTCTATAATTGGGAACGTTATTCCTTGACGAAATGAAACATTCCTAAATAATTCAAAATAGCTGAAACTTTACATAGTTTTCTCTTTATTCTATTTTGTGTTCAATTTTCTATTTCTAGGAATTTAATTTAAACGTGACTTTGACTGTATCTACGACTACACCCCATTTCGGAAAGCCAAAGCTTTCTGACTCCAGCTGTCTAGAACTTAGCTAAATCCCGAGCTCGGAAACCGACCACAACATTTTTTTTCCTCATGCTCTTTCAATGCTATTTTATTATATAAAAGGACGAAGGAGTGAGTTGATTTCGTTGTCCAATGAACTTGATCTGTAAAAAGGTTTGAAGAATATGTTTTCAAAATTTTAAGCTGATTGATCAAATTTTTCAATAGTTATTGCAGAACATACGGGCAAAAAACAAACAAACAGACACACAGGCAAACAATGATTTCAGCCTTGGATTGAAAGTAAGATCTCGCTAAGGCTCGCTCATTCAATAAAATCTAGAATTCTGGAAGAAGAATAAACTTGAGAAAAAATTGTCCTTAATGAGCCTCCAATGCGGTAACTGTCAAAATCCAATGGATCCGTGGAATCTCTATTTCATCAAAATAATGCAAGTTGAAATAACAAATTCAATAATTCATAAGAAATTGGAATTTTGATAGTATGCCCACGATAAGGGAGATTATACTTCTTTGAAGATTTATTAAATTTTCTGGATAAATTTTGTTGAGATGGATTTAACTTTCCTAGAAATTCTATCATTTCCTTTCCTGAAAGTCCTCGTTCATGAATTCCTTGAAGTACAGAAATTGAGTAGTTTCAAGTTGTGAAGATTGAGATGGAGTACTAGAGGCGTTATCCTTACTCCTCTTGGAACTTCCTCGTTTTTCTCAAACTTGTTATCATCAACCTGCTCGACTGTTTTGAGAATCGTCCTCGAAGAAAAATTCAATAGTTTACTTCGTTATACCTTGGATTGGTTTGAATATAAAAGTCATAACTAAATTCATGAAGAATTTTCGCCTTTCAATTCGCACTCAATTTTTACTGAGTGATTGATTTGGTTTCATGTTCGATTGCAAAAGTAAATTTGATTTTTCCAAACCAACTCCTCCGTGAGTGAAACTCGAGGAAGGATTTCTCTTTGAAGATTCACTTGGAAATATGAAGAGGTCATCCTGGATTGATCATAGAATAATAATAAAAATGCGGAAAATTTAACCGACTCTCATCTTAACTCAGGCAAAATCGTAAAACTTACTCAACCCTTCATTTTTTCCAGTCACCATCAGCACAATAAAAATTCAACTTGGCAGGCGAGCTTCCCTCGCGTTGATAATAATTTCAACCGCCTCCAAATAAACTTGAAAGCGATTCGCGTGAGAAGTGAAGGCGTTTATCATTCGCAGAGCTCGCAAAGTAGTAAAGGGAATTCAACTTTTTTCCCGAATCAGCAGATTTTGAATTACAGATGGTTGGGTTGAATGCGTTCCGGTAGTGCGCGGCTTTACAACACGCGTAAAGTAAATTGAACAGCGGACACTGTGCTTAATCTTCTCATGCGATGAATTTAACGCTCAGAAGAGGAATCTCGATCCCTGTGATGGGAATTGCTTGTATGTGATTCTGCCCACTTCTGTTTGCTCTTTCTTATTTAGATTGTCGGCGAAAAAACATTTTGGGCCAGTGAATTATTCGCGTTTGAGTGTGCTCGCCAAACGAGATGAATATCAGACTCATTTACATTGTTTTACAGTTCTGGTGAGGCAGGCAGTTCAAGTGAGGCAGGCAGTAAAACAGTGTTGTGGTTTGAAAATGAAGCGAGGTGTTCCTCGAGGAATATGTATTTCAGCCGGCTGCAATGATTTAGTGAGCAGCTAAGAAAGTCTCCAGGGCTCACTAATCACAATTTACTTGCATTGTTGTTACTCTGGATAAACAGATGTAAAAGTTCTCTTCCGGGTGCCTTCCACTTTTTAACTAATAACCACATGTTTTCATAGGTTACCAACCACGGTTGATAGGGAAATAGTTCCGTCTTGCAAATTCACTTCAATGGAAATCATCGGGAAACTCACTTCAATTATAGAAATTTATGAATTAAATTTAAGAGCTCTGTCAGAGGATTTTCTATATTCAGATATCATCAAAATCTCAAGATTATTAATGTATCACTGTCGTATTTTCCATAAAACATAAACTAAGGCTAGCTACACACACATCGATTTTGGTCGTTCGATAAAAAATCGAATGTCCAGTTTTTCATAAAGGCGCAATGAAATAAATGGGTGATTACAAACACGACGATTTTTATCAATGATTTTTCATGAACGATTTTTCAATGTTGATTTCAACGTAGCAAACAAGTACAGAGATGATCTTTTAAATTTATTGGCCAGTTTTAACTTAAGAATCACAACGAAAGAGACGACACGACCAAACTTACATACAGGTGGTTCATGTATAGATAACATCGTCACTGATATTCATCACACTAGGTGGGAAAGTAAAATTGTTTATACTGCTCTCTCCGATCACTTGGCTCTAACCCTTAAAGTGAGAATTAATAATAAATCCGGTGCCAAAAAGAAACAGGGAATACACCTATCAAGAATGGTTAGCGATTATGGAACGTCCTTATTTGTAGCATCAATTAGACGTATAAATTGGATAGCCGTTTATGAATTGGTAGACATTGAAAAGAAAGTTGACAAGTTCTACAGTCTTTTCTTGAGGGCTGTGGACACAGCGTATCCATTGCTACAGAAGAGGACAGGTTCAAGGGCAGCCAAAAATAAATGGTACACACCTGAATTAAGAAATTTGAAATATAAATCTGAGCAGCTATTTCATAAATTTAGGACACTTAGAACCGATAATATCAAGGTAGAATACAACAGACTTAGAAGACAATAAAGATCAGAAATTAAGCTAGCTAACATACGGGCAAAAAACAAACAAACAGACACACAGGCAAACAATGATTTCAGCCTTGGATTGAAAGTAAGATCTCGCTAAGGCTCGCTCATTCAATAAAATCTAGAATTCTGGAAGAAGAATAAACTTGAGAAAAAATTGTCCTTAATGAGCCTCCAATGCGGTAACTGTCAAAATCCAATGGATCCGTGGAATCTCTATTTCATCAAAATAATGCAAGTTGAAATAACAAATTCAATAATTCATAAGAAATTGGAATTTTGATAGTATGCCCACGATAAGGGAGATTATACTTCTTTGAAGATTTATTAAATTTTCTGGATAAATTTTGTTGAGATGGATTTAACTTTCCTAGAAATTCTATCATTTCCTTTCCTGAAAGTCCTCGTTCATGAATTCCTTGAAGTACAGAAATTGAGTAGTTTCAAGTTGTGAAGATTGAGATGGAGTACTAGAGGCGTTATCCTTACTCCTCTTGGAACTTCCTCGTTTTTCTCAAACTTGTTATCATCAACCTGCTCGACTGTTTTGAGAATCGTCCTCGAAGAAAAATTCAATAGTTTACTTCGTTATACCTTGGATTGGTTTGAATATAAAAGTCATAACTAAATTCATGAAGAATTTTCGCCTTTCAATTCGCACTCAATTTTTACTGAGTGATTGATTTGGTTTCATGTTCGATTGCAAAAGTAAATTTGATTTTTCCAAACCAACTCCTCCGTGAGTGAAACTCGAGGAAGGATTTCTCTTTGAAGATTCACTTGGAAATATGAAGAGGTCATCCTGGATTGATCATAGAATAATAATAAAAATGCGGAAAATTTAACCGACTCTCATCTTAACTCAGGCAAAATCGTAAAACTTACTCAACCCTTCATTTTTTCCAGTCACCATCAGCACAATAAAAATTCAACTTGGCAGGCGAGCTTCCCTCGCGTTGATAATAATTTCAACCGCCTCCAAATAAACTTGAAAGCGATTCGCGTGAGAAGTGAAGGCGTTTATCATTCGCAGAGCTCGCAAAGTAGTAAAGGGAATTCAACTTTTTTCCCGAATCAGCAGATTTTGAATTACAGATGGTTGGGTTGAATGCGTTCCGGTAGTGCGCGGCTTTACAACACGCGTAAAGTAAATTGAACAGCGGACACTGTGCTTAATCTTCTCATGCGATGAATTTAACGCTCAGAAGAGGAATCTCGATCCCTGTGATGGGAATTGCTTGTATGTGATTCTGCCCACTTCTGTTTGCTCTTTCTTATTTAGATTGTCGGCGAAAAAACATTTTGGGCCAGTGAATTATTCGCGTTTGAGTGTGCTCGCCAAACGAGATGAATATCAGACTCATTTACATTGTTTTACAGTTCTGGTGAGGCAGGCAGTTCAAGTGAGGCAGGCAGTAAAACAGTGTTGTGGTTTGAAAATGAAGCGAGGTGTTCCTCGAGGAATATGTATTTCAGCCGGCTGCAATGATTTAGTGAGCAGCTAAGAAAGTCTCCAGGGCTCACTAATCACAATTTACTTGCATTGTTGTTACTCTGGATAAACAGATGTAAAAGTTCTCTTCCGGGTGCCTTCCACTTTTTAACTAATAACCACATGTTTTCATAGGTTACCAACCACGGTTGATAGGGAAATAGTTCCGTCTTGCAAATTCACTTCAATGGAAATCATCGGGAAACTCACTTCAATTATAGAAATTTATGAATTAATTTTAAGAGCTCTGTCAGAGGATTTTCTATATTCAGATATCATCAAAATCTCAAGATTATTAATGTATCACTGTCGTATTTTCCATAAAACATAAACTAAGGCTAGCTACACACACATCGATTTTGGTCGTTCGATAAAAAATCGAATGTCCAGTTTTTCATAAAGGCGCAATGAAATAAATGGGTGATTACAAACACGACGATTTTTATCGTACGGATGCCGTGTAGCAGCCGTCTCTAGCCTCGACTATATACGACTACCGTGTAGTGGTCGTGAATACAGTGGTGCATGTGGTCAAAGCGGCAACTTCATACGCATCGAATTTTATTCAAACGTCCAGCTCCCACATTTGGCGTTTTCACCGTCATCAGAGAAGGAATTTTCGAGGTTATACAATGTTTCTCAAAAAAGACTTTACAACTTTGATAATTCCTAAAAAATTTATTCAGAAAAGATATAGAACTGTTTACAGTGTTGTTTTGAGGAAAACACTTCAAATTTTAATCTTTAATAGTTCGATAGTGCTGAATTGCCTCATACAAGTTCTAGTAGGAGTAGATCGTAGACTCCTGAGCATATTTTGTAGTCTCATGGTTTCTAAGAATTCTTCATTTTGACTACACAAAATAAGTGTTTTCAAACTATCTTCATCTGTATATAAGAAAGCGAAATGAAACTCACTCACTCTTCAACAGAACTGAAAATTCACGTGACCATGAAGTTCAAAGTTGATAGGTGTGTTCAGTTGGCCCTCTAGGGGTGCACTAAGGACAAATTTGAAAAATAATCCAAAGTTACGACCAAGATCGGAGTTATCCCTGCGTTTTTTTAGTGTTATCAGTTTTTATTTGTTATCAGAAAAATGAATATATAATGTTCATATTCAGTAGAACATTTCAGATTTGAAGAAATTGTTATATTAGAAAGACTTCAAGATCATACTGAAGATACGCCGAAAATCGAAGGCTTTTTAGCGTCTTTTCAGCGACTCTTTACTCAATTTGTCTGCGTTTTCTTAAGGTTTTCGAGAACGAACAGAAAATGTTGAAATTTGGTAAACAGGTTCCACTGAGGTGTAAAAACTCAACTATAGAAGGGATTTAGAGTAACTTCATAGCCCATAATCTATGTTTTTAGCATTTTTCTGCTTTTCTCAGCTTTTCTAGAGAACAGATTGACAGAAAACGTTCAAGTTTCATAGTGATCCAACTAGGGTCATGAGAGTTTGTGATGAGAGAGAACTCGAAAATTTCGTTGAAGATACGCCAAAAATTCGCATTCCTCCGGCGTTTTTTTGCATCTTTCTCCGTTTTCTCTCCTTCTTCAATAATTCGAATTCAAATGTATTTATTCTACAAAATAATAGTGTAACATTAATTCAATGAACTTGATGTTGACGTTCGAACGATGAACGTTCCACAATTCAAGACTCACTTGAGGGATTTGCTAATAGGAAGGTGCCTGTATTCTGTGAGAGAGTTTTTTGTCTGACCAAAGCTAACTGTGATATATTGTAAATTGTGTTAGGCGTCTAAGTGTCTGCTATTATTTTATTGTATTATTTTACTGTTTACTAATTGTATTGTCGGTCTTTGTATAATCTATTGTAGAAAATGACGTTGTTTGTAACATTTTTATGTTCCTTGACAATAAATGATTGATTGATTGATTGATTGATTGATATCGTACGGATGCCGTGTAGCAGCCGTCTCTAGCCTCGACTATATACGACTACCGTGTAGTGGTCGTGAATACAGTGGTGCATGTGGTCAAAGCGGCAACTTCATACGCATCGAATTTTATTCAAACGTCCAGCTCCCACATTTGGCGTTTTCACCGTCATCAGAGAAGGAATTTTCGAGGTTATACAATGTTTCTCAAAAAAGACTTTACAACTTTGATAATTCCTAAAAAATTTATTCAGAAAAGATATAGAACTGTTTACAGTGTTGTTTTGAGGAAAACACTTCAAATTTTAATCTTTAATAGTTCGATAGTGCTGAATTGCCTCATACAAGTTCTAGTAGGAGTAGATCGTAGACTCCTGAGCATATTTTGTAGTCTCATGGTTTCTAAGAATTCTTCATTTTGACTACACAAAATAAGTGTTTTCAAACTATCTTCATCTGTATATAAGAAAGCGAAATGAAACTCACTCACTCTTCAACAGAACTGAAAATTCACGTGACCATGAAGTTCAAAGTTGATAGGTGTGTTCAGTTGGCCCTCTAGGGGTGCACTAAGGACAAATTTGAAAAATAATCCAAAGTTACGACCAAGATCGGAGTTATCCCTGCGTTTTTTTAGTGTTATCAGTTTTTATTTGTTATCAGAAAAATGAATATATAATGTTCATATTCAGTAGAACATTTCAGATTTGAAGAAATTGTTATATTAGAAAGACTTCAAGATCATACTGAAGATACGCCGAAAATCGAAGGCTTTTTAGCGTCTTTTCAGCGACTCTTTACTCAATTTGTCTGCGTTTTCTTAAGGTTTTCGAGAACGAACAGAAAATGTTGAAATTTGGTAAACAGGTTCCACTGAGGTGTAAAAACTCAACTATAGAAGGGATTTAGAGTAACTTCAAACATAGCCCATAATCTATGTTTTTAGCATTTTTCTGCTTTTCTCAGCTTTTCTAGAGAACAGATTGACAGAAAACGTTCAAGTTTCATAGTGATCCAACTAGGGTCATGAGAGTTTGTGATGAGAGAGAACTCGAAAATTTCGTTGAAGATACGCCAAAAATTCGCATTCCTCCGGCGTTTTTTTGCATCTTTCTCCGTTTTCTCTCCTTCTTCAATAATTCGAATTCAAATGTATTTATTCTACAAAATAATAGTGTAACAATAATTTAATGAATATCTTCCTGCGCGTATGATTTGTCCGTGTGCAAGGGAGAGTCAAAATAAATCAGACAGTTGAAATACAGTGTTTTGAATGAAAGAAACTGTGAAACTAAAAGATAGCTTAGTTATCAAAGTAAAGTATATCAATATAATTTAACATACAATATTGATAATTTATTATTAATTTCAGCTCAACGGCGCTTGAAGGTTTCACTTTTGGCAGTCATGTTTAAATGTTTAAATGTTTAAATGTTTAAATGTTTAAATGTTTAAATGTTTAAATGTTTAAATGTTTAAATGTTTAAATGTTTAAATGTTTAAATGTTTAAATGTTAAATGTTTAAATGTTTAAATGTTTAAATGTTAAATGTTTAAATGTTTAATGTTTAAATGTTTAAATGTTTAAATGTTTAAATGTTTAATGTTTAAATGTTTAAATGTTTAAATGTTTAAATGTTTAAATGTTTAAATGTTTAAATGTTTAATGTTTAAATGTTTAATGTTTAAATGTTTAAATGTTTAATGTTTAAATGTTTAAATGTTTAATGTTTAAATGTTTAAATGTTTAAATGTTTAAATGTTTAAATGTTTAAATGTTTAAATGTTTAAATGTTTAAATGTTTAAATGTTTAAATGTTTAAATGTTTAAATGTTTAAATGTTTAAATGTTTAAATGTTTAAATGTTAATGTTTAAATGTTTAAATGTTAAATGTTTAAATGTTTAAATGTTTAAATGTTTAAATGTTTAAATGTTTAAATATTATTATTGTGTCGGAACAATTTATTCTACAATTCAAAGCCAAGCAATATTCCTTGAACAATATTACAAAATAACACATCATGTTGTTCAATCTATAACGATAACAGCTGATGAATTTAAAAATTCGTGAACCAGGACCCCATAAAATGGCGATTTTGCAATGCATCACGGGATTGTGTCATGACCTGTATTTATAGACCTTGCGACCACTGACCGACCACTACACGGCACCGTGTTCAGTCGAGACAAGAGACGACCACTACACGGCGTCCGTACGATAAAAATCGTTGATCGATGTGTTTGTAATAACCCATTTATTTCATTGTGCTACCATTGGAATTTGGTCGTTCGATAACAAATCGAACGACTAAAATCGATTTGTGTGTAGCTAGCCTTATGCTTGTTGTTTTGGTATTCTGCCTTATATACTAGAGAGAGGACTTTTCAATTTTTGTGGGGGAGTATCCCGTTATCAAAATGATTACAACGAAATCATATTGATCTCATTCGATAATCTTACTCAAAAATCATTAGTTCATCATGGTTCTGAATTGACCGTTCGGAAATTATTTTTTACAGTAGGCAATTATAAGACCTTTTAGGGTTGTATGGCAGGGAAGATCTCGATTATTCGATTAAAATCATTCAACTATTTTCTAATGTTTGGTTCAGAAAACAGGACCCAGCTAACAAAATACTACCCTTTGCAACTCAATCATTTGCTTCCTCATATATTTGAAGAAGGGCCGCGTGTGGATTTCACTTGACCTCCACAATCTGAGTATTCGCTGTTTTGCGTGATGTTGCTATTTTTCGTTGCTGGAAAGCGATTTGTACAGTTGGCATTCGACGGTTCCAGCGGCGTCTCATTCCGGAAAACTATCGACGGCGTCTGACGCGGCAATTTATCAGCAGCAAAACGCGCCGAGCGGCCCAGCGACGACTGATGCCCGGGATTAGCTCAATATCTTTTGAAAAAGAGCCGCCTGTCAAAAACCTCTCTTCAACTGCCGGAAGCCAATTTACAGTCGGCCATCTTTCTGGCCTGCTTGGCTTGCCATATTAAAATCTTACTTCGGTGATATTCAAGAACTGAACCTACTGAGAACCTATCAAAAATTCGTCTAATAACAGTACAGAGAGACTGCACAATTATGGAAATTGATTGAAGAACTTAAAGTGAAGATCACAGAATATGAGACCTTGAAAGATTCTAAAAAATGAAAATGAACACTTATTTACAATAATTGATATTCTTATTTGCAAATTTCTCAGATCCTATATCATGTGATGGATGACTAGATATTGCTTGATATTCCAGTCCAAGGCTATCTAGATGTATGATCTTGACACACTGACAATAGAGAATGTTATTTGGAAAATAGTTTTTCTTGTTGTTGAAGATGTGGGTTCAATGTTGGGTTTTCTTTTGGAAAAATCTGGAGTGGTACACTCACACAACTTTCCTTGCTCATTGAACTGTAAGCCTCATTCTTAAACGAGAATAATTTAGGGGAATAACATAATGGCGATTGGCGGCAACATATTTGAAACTACGATCAGACTACTATATATGTGTATATAATATAATTATGTATTATATACTCTGTGTATTCAGAGTACTCTTTCCTTTGTGTAAATTGTGAGATTCAAAGATATTTTTAAAAGTTGTCAAAACAGCTCTGTTTTACAGATGAAATATCTCGACTATGTGTTCTTTTTATAAACTGCTCAACCTACCTCGTGTACAAGAAGGAGTTTACAAAGTCCATTTCTCAAAGATGGGGTCGACCCCATTAGTTTTCCAGGAAAAAGACTCACACCAGTTGATAGAGCTGATAGATAACTATATAGGGTATGAATTTGAAAAAAATCGGTCAAGTCATTTTCGAGAAAATCACGAAAAACATGTTTTTTTAGTAATTATCCGCTATTTTTCTCAAGAATATTACGGAGCTCCTGCAATTTTCCCAGAAATGAGACTCATTCCAGTTGATAGTGCTTATGAATAACTATATTATGATATTAATTTGAAGAGAATCGTTTCGTCGTTTTCGAGAAAACCGTGAAAAACATGGTGTTTCAGTAACTATCCGCCATTTTTTCCGCGATCTTGAATTGAATTTCATTTCATTTATCTTATTGTCGGATCCTCATGATATAAGGACCTTAAGTTTAAAATTTCAAGTCAATCGATTAATTAGGAATGGAGTTATCGTGTTCACATACATACACACATACACACACACAGACCAACATCCATCCAAAAATCATGTTTTTGGACTCAGGGGACCTTGAAACGTTGTTACGATTTATTTCATTATACTTATAACTTTTATGGAGTTCCAACAATGAAGATTTCCATAATGAGATGTGTTGTAGCCTATTCTAATAATGCGAATAATGAATTTGATTGGATTCGATGATATTTTCTGTGATAAGAACGACAAGAGGATTACTCAATCAATTGTAGCTCTCAATAGAGAAAACCCGACTAATAGAATTACTGATGGCCTCTCTCATAGAAGCAGGTTTTAGAAGAATAGAATAATCCGAAGATCGATGAGTTTACAAGAGGATGATTCGGCTACAATCCTATTAGCTGATGAATAGTTAATATTTTAATGCATCTTGCTCCAAAAACTTCGCCAAAAAAGTAAACAGGCTGAAGGTAATGAATTAATCAATGTTTCTCGCAGGTTCAGACCAATCAATCAGGCTTTTTCGCCTGACACGTGATACTTGCAATCCATCTCACCTTATTTCTGCACCTCCGCTTCTGCTACTCGTTCTCACGTCGTTCATCTCTCAATTTTCAATTCAAGTTTTCATTGATTAGGCCCAGAAATGCGAGACATAAAAATACAGTTTTTAACTCTTTGTGTAGTTGAGAGGTTGATATTGTGGTAATTATTCATATTGAATGAAAAAGACTGAGAAATTGTCAAAAAACCACTGATTTATCTTTCTAAGTATCAATAAATCTGTGGTTTTTTGACAATTTCTGAGTCTTTTTCATTCAACAGTTTTCAACGTTGATCCAGTATGTTGAGAACAAATTTCGCCATAATGAAAATGATAATAATGAGAGAAGTATTGAATTACATCATGCATCTAACATCGTACCACAAAGAATAATGTAGGAATTAGATTAGAATTATCTCTTACGGTACCTCTGTGCTCTGTTCTCATCAACATTGAACGAGTCATAAGTTTGTACAGTGAATAAGTTTGTCAGTATTTGCACAGCTGAATCCCAGCCATAACAAAAGTCAAGTCGATGAATTATCGAAATTCCACCAGGAATCATAGAGAAATACCGGGGCACCGAGCTTCGCTCTTTATTTATTTATTGATAAACAGAACTCAATTCTCTAAAATGATTGGGGAAGGACTTAAGCTGCGTTCACACCGGATTTTATAACACGAGTTATTAACAAAAAGTTATTAACTTGACTGATTCGTCAAAAATTTCTCTTAACAAAAGTTAATAAATCGTGATTTTAACAGAAAATTATTTGTTATTAACAAAATCCTGTTATCAATACAATTGACATATATGATTTCATTTAATGAGAGTATTCATATGATATAACAGCCGGAATAAGAAGCAAAAAATTGTCTTCAAAATACTTTAAATTAAAACAGGTGTGATCAACATAATGATCTTCATCACTGATCTAATGTAAACAAATCATAATGCGTTTACACCAGACTTTTTCCTCCAGCTACTGTCCAAGTGCTTACTTTACTCCCTGGAACATAATACTAAAGTGTCACTTTTTCGCTCTCGGGCCGAAAAAAGAGAAAAACGAAAAGAGCGTAAAAGTAACTCCATTTCAATAACATGGGAATCTTCTCTATTTTGATAACTTAAATTTGAAATATGTTAGAAGGTCTAAGCTCAGATGAGGAAGCATAATAGAGGTGTCTATCATTGAGTCAACTGAATTCAATACCACAACCAGAAATTTTATCAACTCATGAAATGTTTGTATGATATTACATACTTAATATTAGTAGATGATAAAAATTTATAGATATTTAAAAATATTTTATTCTATTCAAAATACCAGCCAACAAATATTTCAGATTGCTTTCGGTTGAGTTTTTATTGTAGAAGTTGAAGAGTGATAACTTATATTATCATCATGAGTAAAAGGAAGTTAACAAAAAACTAAATTCTGAAGAGAGTTCGGCTCAGGCCGTGGTGATAGAAGGAGTGTTTTCGTAGCTGCTCTGCTCAGATAAGATAGGCTTGACTGTTTCTTATTCTTCCTGTAGACATTAATGTTATTCATTGTTTTTCGTAGCATTTCATAACCTAGAGAGTATATTTTTAAAATTATTAACAATATTCCAATAGTCTATAAATCTAAAATCTAATAAATTAATTTAACTCTAACATTATTTTCATATATTTTTAACATATATCATTAGTAGTTCAACTTTTTCCTTAGCCTTTACATAAGTAGCTTAAACTCTTTGATTACGTTTGACTCTGAACTTTTCCAATAATTATTCCTAGAATAAATTGATCAATCTGCAATCTTCTTAATCCCAGATAAATTTATCACTTAATCGTATTAGATATTTTTCTCCTGTGAATGTCTTTCTAAACCTGTCCTAACATATGACTAGAGGCAGTTTATTAAATTGATCACTTTGTCTTAAGTAGAATTTTCTCTTTTACAAGAATCTCTCATTCCCAATTTCTCATTACTTGATACATAGTAACTTTTAAATTTATCTTGATTCATTCAAATTTGTTGTCCTTTCCTTCATAAAAACCTTCTTATAGAATAATTATAATATACCGAGAAAAATATTTAATCTCTCATTAAAACTTTTGAAAAATATAATAAAAGATATAAAGAAAATATAAAAGAGAAAGAAAATAAATCCGAGTGAATAATTTCTTTCTTATCACTAAGCATAAATATTTTTTTATAATGATTTACATTTCATAGTTTTTTCACGAATTTTCCCATTCATCTAAATTTATATTTTTCTTAAAGTAAGCAATAATTTTTCATCTCTTCTGATTCCGTACTGCTATTGGAATTACGGCTTTTTAATTTCCATACTAATTTTATTCTGATCTGGTTAGAGGTTTTTTGCACTTGATATGAAGCTACAGATGACGACAACCAGTACGGGAAACTTGGCGGTGAATTATAATGGCTATAAATTCAGGAAATCTAGAACTACACCCCAGGGTCATATAGTTTGGCGTTGTCTGAATAAGAAGTGCATTTGTACAGTAAAAACAGATCACGCATACTTTCTAGAGTCAAATCTGACAATTATTCATAATCATCCACCGAATGCTACTGCCAATGGATCTAAGTTGTCTTTGAATGACTCAGTAGGTAGCCTGGTTACTGATAATGTCGTCATCATCATCATCTTCTTACAAGGATTAGGCTCTATTGTCCTGTACCGGCATCCATTTCTTCCTTGGTCTTCCTATGCCTCGCTTTCCTTCGGGTTTGTACTCCCATGCTAATATTGGGAGCCTATTGGATGGCATTCTGAATAAATGAGTAGACCAATTTTCCCGATATTTCTTCAGAATATCCAATAGCGGTTCTACATTCAATTCAGCTCTTATGTTGTCATTTCTTATTTTATCCAGTCTACTACAACCTTTGACCGCTCGTGAAAATCTCATTTCAGCAGCTTGTATACGAGATTCAGTTTGTCTGTTTAAGATCCATGCCTCACTACCGTATGTTATTAACGGTATCGCCATTGTTTTGTAAAACTTCAGCTGGGTATCTTGTCTCGTTCGCCTTCCTATAGCTCGTCTTATAGTGCCACAGACCGCACTGAATCTCGCCACTTTTTCACCAACATCTTCATCCTTATCGAATGAAATGCGGCATCCCAAGCAGCTGAAGTCTCTCACTTGATTGTCTATCACGATTTTTGATCTGACTGGCCACTTTCCCCTGAATGCTATTATCTTGGATTTTTGAGGTGAGATTTTCATGCCAAAGTCCAACCTAGTAGTTTATCTTCAGTGTTGAAAATGATCACAGTGTCGTAAGCATATAGTAATGAATTCATAGAAACATTATTGCAGAGCGTCAACATATCGATTCCAAATTTCCAGAATCTCGTCAGTGTATATATTGAAGAGAGTAGGCGACATTGGGCACCCTTGTCTTACACCTTTATTTATTTTGATTTTTCCCGTTTTTCTATAATTGCCGGACGTGATAACGATATCTGTATTGGTGTATGCACCCGCAATTGCAGCAACAAGATGTTTGGGATATCCTTTTACGAGCATTATGTCCCACAATTTGGCCCTTGAAACGTTGTCAAATGCTTTCTGCCAATCAATAAACGCCATGTGAGTTTCACAATTGTATTCACGATTTTTCTCAATGATCTGCTTTAAGGTGAATACAGCATCCATACATGATCTTCCTCGGCGAAATCCCATCTGCTCTTCTCCTATCAGTGTTTCTGCAATAACTCTCAGGTGTCTATTCAGGATGTCAGCATATAACTTGTATGCAGTGTTCAAGAGGCTTATTCCACGATAATTCTCTGGGTTAGCTCTATCCTTTTTCTTGTGTATTGACACCACATTCGAGGTTTCCCACTCTGTAGGGATCCTGTGAGTTTTCCAGCACATATTGAACAAAGCTAGTAGTCTCAAATGCAGGAAAATACCTCGCAGGATGATAAAGTCGTAGCTTTTGAAAAGTCATTCAATGACACTGCTGAAATTTTCTCGGCCATTCCCAATATGTTTAATATGTTTAATGAATCTAAATTACATAGCACCCCGAACTTATCTGCGCCTCCTTTGAATTCTGATTTAAGCCACTCATGTGACGATCACGATGAAACTATTGTATTGTTGAGAAAAGAAAACAGCAAACTGAAGAAGGATTTAACTACACTCAAACAGCAATGGAGCGATGTAGTGGATCATTCAATCGATGTTGACAAGGAATTGATGGAGAATAAAACGTTGATAGAGCAGATGAAAATAAGCATTGAGGTTTTGGAGGCCGAGAATACTGCCTCGAGGAGCGAAAATAAATCATTCGAGATAGAGCTAAAAAATCTCCGAGGTTTCTACTCTCCTGGTGACACAGCTACTAATTACAAAGTCATTGATCCCATGATCCCTGCAACAAAAAAATATTATAGTATACTAAACAATTCAATGGCTGACTCTATATCAGATGCATCATCCAACGATAATAATTGCATTGATAGCATTTCACCGAAAACAACAAAAACAACGAAACCAATCGGAATACCGAATAAAACAAACAAAACGATTTGTGCAGAGCAGGAACGCCCGGAAGATGAACCGAGAACTGAGAAAAAAAAGCGAGTAAAAAATGAAAAAAACAAAATCCTTATCTTAGCTGATAGTCATGGACGTGATATATGTGAGATTGTCAAAGCTCGACTCCCTAATTCTGGTGTACAAGTCTTTTATAAGCCAAATGCTACGTTTGGCCAGGTGATAAATGGAGCGGACAAACAAACATCAAATTTTGGACCCAAGGACTACTTGATAGTAATGGGAGGTACAAATGACTTTGATGACACTGAATCCCAAAACTTCGACCGGTTTAAAGAGAATTTGGATTACCTGATCCCTATCAGTCTAAGAACCAACTTGATTGTAACCACCATTCCTAATCGATTTGATAAACCCGAACTGAACATGGCAATAGACAGGGCAAATGATTTCATCCATAAATATATAAACACAATTGCAAGAAAGAATGTCAAAAACCTGGGAATCTGCTTCATTAATGAGAGATTAAGTAGGGGAGGTTTCACGAGGCATGGACTACACTTAAACAAGTCAGGAAAACACATTTTGTGTAACAGATTTTCAGAATTGATCAGAGATAGGGTGCCATTCAGAGACACTGCTGTAAGGGAGACTTTTTTAATGAAGTGGCTGAGAGGGGGCGCAGTGGCATGACCTCTCACCTGAGTGGTTCGCAACCCAGGGGCATATTATCAAGTAGCTTGAAGGAGGATATTCCTCATCTGCTACATATCAATATCCGTGGAATGAGAAGCAATAGAAATGATCTGCAAGTCTTCCTTTCTGGATTCCACACACTCATTCCCATAATATGTCTTAATGAACACTGGTTGAACACTTCAAATGTCAGCCTACTTAACTCGATTCCTGGTTTCTCTTGTGCTGATAGTTTCTCTAGGGCAGTAGATAATCATGGCGGCTCAGCAATACTCGTGAGAAATTATGTTAAATATAAAGTTAGAGGTGATTCACATGTATTTAATAAAGAAAAGGTATTTGAGGCATCGTACATTGAGCTTACCAGACCTAAGGTACTAATAATATCCCTCTATAGGATCCCCAGACCATGTAGGAGCATGTAGGAGAATTTTTTGAAATTTTTGACTCTTTCCTCCATCACTTTGGTGTTGGAGCCAGGTATGAAAACGTCTTTTTTTCAGCGGATTTCAATGTGGACTTGCTTGGTGACAGCGAGGATGCTAAAACTTTGGTTGAAATTTTTGCATCATATGGCTTATCCCCCAATTTCAACACCCCAACCAGAGTAACATCAATTTCTGCTACCTGCATCGACAATATCTTTTCTAAAAACAATGTGGAAGTCAGCAACAGAATTGTCCTCAGCATGGGGTTCTCTGACCATGGGGGGTTGTTTTTACCCATGTCAGAGAGAGTCATACCGGAGTCAAAAGTTCAAAAAGTGTGAAAATGAGAAGCTTCTCTATTAAAAACTTCAAGGTATTCAGAGACAAGCTCTATGTTGTAAATTGGGATTTCAATGAGTCTCTCACAGTCAATGAGAACTTTGATTGCTTTCTAGGAAAATTCCTGCCTATATTCAATGAAACATTCCGTGCCATTTCTATAAAACAAACTAATAGAAAGGGTTGGATTACTGCTGGAATTGTAACGTCAAGTAGGAAGAATAGAAAATTACATAAACTGTACATGGAAACACAGGATCAAAACTTTAAAAATTATTACAGATCGTATAATAGAATATTCAAAAGTGTCATTGAACTTGCCAAAAGGAAATATCATGAAAAGTTCTTAGAGATAGTCAACAACAAAGTAAAGGCTGCATGGGACATAGTGAAATTTGATAAAGCAAGTACAATCCCATCTATAGCAAGAATCAATCCTAGTTCAGTAACAGAGGATTTTAACAGTTTTTTCATCGATGTTCCAAACCGTGTTGGAAGTACTCACAATCTGCTTGCTTCAACAAGAAACGTGGTAGGTAACTGCAGCTCTAGGATGAGATTTAAACTTCTTAGTCCCAAGCAAGTGGAGGTGCTCATTAAATCGCTTAAAAATAAAAATTCAACTGGATGGGATGAAATTCCAGTGAAAGTTTTCAGAATGGTTGCTGATATATTGGGTGACCCTTGGCCTGAACCCTTGTCCAGGATCCTCAACCAGTCTTTTACTGTTGGCGAGTTCCCTCATAAAATGAAGTATGCACTGGTGAGACCTATTTTCAAGAAAAATGACAAAGAGGACTTGAACAATTAGAGACCCATTGCCATCCTCACAGCCTTTTCCAAACTTTTTGAGAAGGCAGCTAATGAACAAATTCTTCATTTTATGAGAGTGAACAATATAGTCTCAAAAACACAATTTGGCTTCTTAAGGGACTTGATACAGAAGCTGCTCAAATAAAATTTTTCAATACTGTGTCGGCAAGCTTAGACGCCTCCCAGCAGGTATGTGGAGTGCTATGCGATCTGTCAAAAGCATTCGATTGCATAAATCATGATATTCTTGTTGAAAAGTTGAGAAAATATGGCATTTGGGGAAAGGAGCTGTGGTGGTTCAATTCGTTTTTGAAAGAGATGATGCAGGCCACCCTAATAAACAATGACAATGAAAATTATCAATCAAAATGGGCTGTAATCAATGCTGGTGTACCACAGGGCTCCATTCTTGGTCCCACATTATTTATTATATATGTAAATGATCTGTCATCTTGCTCTACTAAGCCACTTATTCAGTATGCCGATGACACATCTTCTATTATTACTAATTCAAGTTTGAGAGCTGTAGTCACCCAAACACAGGAAGAGCTACTGAATATCAAGTGATGGTTTGCTGCAAATGGTCTGTCTATGAATTCAAGTAAGACAAAGTTCATTACCTTCCAACCCCCCCATTTTGCAGCCAGAAACTTTAATGAGTTGGCCGATTTGAGTGTACCCCAGCAGAGCATTGCTGTTGATCTTCTAGGAGTAACACTAGATAGTAGATTGGACTGGTCAGTACACACTCAAAAAATATGCTCCAGGGTTAACTTGGCTATTTTCTCTCTGCGAGTGCTCAAAAACACATTGAGCTTCAAAGCCCTAATGATGGTATATTACGGGTTATCTTTTTCCTTTACTCAAGTATGGCATAACCCATTGGGGAAGATCAAAATTCTTCATCCAAGTATTTAGATCTCAGAAAAAAGCATTAAGAGTTATTTTTGGTAAGCCCCCCGATATCCCTGTCGAGAACTATTCCTGAGTAGCAGGATACTTACACTGCCGTCAATGTATATCTTGGAGATCTGTTCATATGTTCACAAAAACCTACCATACTTCACCTGCAATAATGAAATCCACAGATACAATACAAGGCACTCAGCCTCCCTATCAGTGGCTGCTCATAGAACCGCCATGTTTGAAAAATCTCAGCAATATATGGGCCCAAAAATATATAATAGATTACCTCAGGATATTAGAGACATGGTGGACTTACGAAGATTCAGAGGAATGTTAAAGAGGCTGCTGCTAGAAAGGCCATACCACAGAGGAAAGAAGCACTTCTGGTATGCTTATTCCGTGATCATAATATTATGTGATCAAAATCTGAACACAAGCGCGCTCTATCGAGAATCTTGAGAATCTGACCATCATAATTCTGTGGTATGCTTATTCCATGGCCATACTATTCTGTGGATGAGTTTCTGCAGGAGTGATATATCACTCTGTACTCATACTATCATACACTATCATACTAAAGTGATAGTGTTCCTTGTCTTTTATTCTTCCCGGGTCCTTGTACATAGGTACTCTTGACTAACTGCGTTTTTATTTATACTGTATATATATATATAATATTTCATGTGACTATTGTATAATTAGCCTACAGTATTTTATTAATGTATTATGATATGTGTTGAGAACCTCCTTTAGGTTGCTCCTCTTGACTTATCCTCAGTCTGATTATTCGGATGTTTGGGATGCAATGAAAATAATAATAATAACAATTTTTTTCATCTGCAATTCAAATCTGAAACGCGTGATCTGGAGTCAGCCATTTTTGATAGCCGCCCAGCTGATAATTGTTACAACTTTTGCCGATAGATAGCACAATTGGGAGTGCCAATCAGACAACCGGTTTTCAGGTTTTAGATTTCAGGTTATGTTGTTGGAAAACAATGTCACCAATAAGGTAAGTTATTAAAATGATTTGATTTGCAGTTTCTATAAAGAATGTAGATGGAGGAAAAATGTTGTGTATATCATGAGCGAAAAATACTTTCTCTCCCTCAGGAAAATTGTTGCCCTCGGCTTCGCCTCGGGCTTCAAACTTTTTCCCACAGGGAGAAAAAGTTTTACTTTTCACTCTAGATTATACAAATAACTATTAACATAAGCTATTAACATTTTCTTTTGGTTACTAGTTTTGTTATCAACAAGAGTTAATAACTTTGTCACATGTTTCATCTGCAGCTGTAGTGATTAGGGAACAGCTGTAGTTGTAGGGTACGGATGCTGGTTGAGGGGTTTGCGGGAAGATAGGAACCTGTTATTAACAAAAGTTAATGCAATAAAAGAGGCTTTTGTTATAAACATAACACATTTCCTTTGATCTTTACCGACTCTCGATGGATAACATAAATCTTGTTAATAACAAGGAATTTTCTGTTAAATACACGAGTTATTAACTTTTGTTAAGAAAAATTTCTGTTGATTCAGTCAAGTTGATAACTTTTGTTAATAAATCTTGTTATTAGCTCCGGTGTAAACCCAGCCATAACCAACTCTAATACAAGACCACGGCCTACGATATTGCAACGTCGCAGCGTAGGCCTAGAATCTAATGCATGATTGGTGAAAAAGATCAGCTGGTATTTTTTAAATATTTTTCACCAATCATGTATTAGATTCTAGGCCTACACTGCGACGTTGCAATAATTATCGTAGGCCGGGGCCTTGTATTAGAGGTGTCTGTGACGCAGCTCAAAATGATGTTAATGACTTTTTTAATTAACATCAGTTAATAACAGAAATGTTAAAACTTGTGTTATTACACCGGAGTTATTTTACACCTTGTGTTATTACACGTGTTATTAACAAAAAGTTATTAACTTGTCTGAATCGTCAAAAATTTCTCTCGATAAAAGTTAATAACTCATGTTTTTAACAGAAAATTCCTTGTTATTAACAAGATCTGGTTATCAATATAATTTACTTCCATATGATTTCATTTAACGAGAGTATTCATATGATATAAGCAAATGAATATGATATAGCCGGAATAAAAAGCAAAAACTTTTCTTCAAAATACTTTAAATTGAAACATGTGTGTGATCATTAACATAATGATCTTCATCTGATCTAATGTAAATAAATTATAATGCGCTTACAACAGAGTTTAAAACAAAAGCTTTCAACCTAAGTTAATAACATTTTCTTTTGGCTGCTAGTTTTGTTATCAACCAAAGTTAGTAACTTTGTCACGTGTTTCGTCTGCAGCTGTGATTTAGGGAACAGCTGTATTTGTAGGGTAGGGATGCTGGGCGAGGGAGTTGCGGGGAAGATAGTAACCTGTTATTAACAAAAGTTGATGTTATAAAAGAGGCTTTTGTTATTAAGTGTTGTCAGAATAGCTTGAAGAATATGCGTTTGATTACAAGACAGTTGGCTGTGATTGGGGTTAGTTGTGGTTGCTGTTGTTGTGAGTGGTGTCTGTGTGTTTGTGTACTGTCGATTGCAGTTAAAACATTTCCTCTGATCTTTACCGACTCTCGATGGATAACATAAATCTTGTTACTAACAAGCAGGGGTGCCCACAAGGGGGGGGGCATGGCGCAATTTGCGCCATCAACATTTTTGGGGGGGGCATGATTTTTTGTATATTTTATGTCAACATTTTGAATTATGATTAAAAAATCAAGGTATTAAATAGAGATATCCTAATGTAGTTAATTTTTCCCACCTTTAAAATGTTATATTTTGCTAAGTGTAACTCAATATGAAGCATAAGCACAATAAATTGATAATATTTTGTATGCAGGAATTTTAGTAATTTTAAGCCTATGAGTTTGAAGGTAAATCTTTGACAAAAATAAATTATAACTTCATCATCCACTATTATTCTGATTTCCTTTGCTTCATTTTAATTTTTAATGGTCCTGTGTTTGAGTTTCCTTGCTGTTGCAAGAAATATGCAATATTTTTCTCATTTTCACAGTCTCGACAGTTTTTCGATATAAACAGTAATGCAAGATCAATTTAGGGCAACTCAGCTTATAGAGCATGAAATTTTCTCTCATTTAAGACCAATCGCAAGTTTCTATCATGCATTGTACTCATTTTAGAGACTCTAAACAGTAAAATCGCAAGAAAAATGAGAAAATAAAGATCATCATTCAATTGGCTGTAACTTTTTAACGGTATTGAAAACAGAAGTATATTTCATGGGAGTGAAAAGAGGAGAAAATTCATCACAACCTCGACCACTTTTTGGATTTTGCATCTGAAGTGTTCCACAAGATACGCAACATTGCATATGCGAGACTGTGAGAATGGGGAAAATATCGCAAATTTCTCGCACATTCAAAGTTGCGTATCTTGTGGAACACTTCAGATATAAAATCCAAAAAGTAGTCCTGCGTGACCACTCAATTCATTGGAAATTTATTATCTTTAATATTATATAGAGAATGCTTTTTCTCGAAAAATTCAAGGTTCTCGAGATTAAATGGAAAACATAAAAACTCCAAAATTTTGGGATGAAGTCGCCTTCTGGTGTGTCAGCAAATTTCAGATTAGAATTCAGCGCCCCAAAATATATATAGAACCATCGAAAAAAAAATTTCGGGGCTGTTTCCTGAAAAACGACCATTTGACTGGACTATAAGTTGTTATCCTATTATAATAGCGAGCAATTTATGTATATCTGTTTATATTTTTCTATTTCTATATCTGGTTATCTGGCTATCTGGTTATTTATGTTCAACGGATCTCGGAAAAGGCTCTAACGATTTTCACGAAATTCGGAATATAGTAGCGGATTATGATATCAAAATTCGATTGCACTAGGTCTCATCCCTGAGAAAACTCCCTGAAGGACATGAAAAGTATAATTCATCCTTGGAAAAACAGATGATGATTTCGTCTGTGAATAAATTACAGACGAAATATATTTTTCTTAGTGAATAAATCAAAATTCGGGTGAGTAACAGTTTTGGGCTGTGCCTGTTAGTACTTCCCAAATCATTTTAAAGAAATGATTATCAATGAAATAAATCTGTTTATCAATGAATAAATAACGAGCAAAGCTCGGTGCCCCAATATTTGGTATTAATAGATAGAATTTACAAAATGTACTTGTTCAGATGATATCTTTATTCCAAAAGCCAAACCATTTAAAGGTACATTTTGTTCGACTTGTGTTATTTACTCCTGTAATGTTGAAAAGTAAATACTACCAACAACACAACATCAGTGACAACCTATTCCAATTCATGATAAATATCGGGGCACCGAGCTCCGCTCTAGAGTACCTACAAAAGCATATAAAAACTATTACGAAAGAAGAAATTATAATAAATATTCATAGTTCATACAGAAAGGTTCTATCTAATCACAGTGGATTGAGATTAATTCGCAGAGGAATGCAAAAATTTCTCTCACAAAAGCATGTTAAATTTTAATCCTGATTCATGTCACGTGAACCAAATCACAGAAGACCATCTCAAAAAGATAGCTTATCCGATTGGTTCTACTGGAATTAATCAGGATTGAAATTTAACCGGCTTTTGTACAACTGTCACTAAGTACCTGATTGAATTATGTACAAAAGTTCAACAGCTGAGTCATAATTTTGTCTTAGTCCCACACACATGCACTCGCTCACTCACTTCCATCATCAACAGACGCCGAAATTATCAGCTGTTTTTCCAAGGATGAATAAGTTCTTTTAATGTCCTTCAGCGAGTTTCCCCAGGGATGAGACCTAGTGTAATCGAATTTTCATATTATAAACCTACTATGTTCTGAATTTCGTGAGAATCGTTAGAGCCGTTTTCGAGATCCGGTGAAATACAAACATATAAACATCTAAAAATTTAAACATCAAAACATTTAAACAGAAATTGCTCGTTTAATAGTATAGGATTTAGAATACCTAAACTTGCCGACATTATATATTGTATGAATAAAATCGTTCCAAATATGTATGAATGTTTACCAAGATTGCTATGCAATATTCTTTTGCAATAAAGAATTATCAATGATATTATTATTCAACTTTTTATAAGTAACCTTAACATTCAAAAAGCAAAGCCTCCCTTTCTTATCTTTTAATATCCTATTAAAATATGTGTCATGTAGTTTTTCCTGATATAATGAAGTTCTTTCTAGTCCTCCCGAACAAGAACGGGTGCACTGCTAGTCTCAAAAATAATATCAAAAAAATACTTTATTTCTATTTTGAAGAGATAAGAAACGATGGTATATATTTTTACAATATTATGAAAACAGAAAGAATTCCTCACAAGACCAAAGGTAAATGTCCTTTGGAAGATTAGAATGTAGAGGTGCGTACAGATATACGCGCCGCGAACATGAGCAATTCACTTTTAATCAGCTGATTATATCTGTATTTTTACAGAAACGGTAAAATACAGATATAAAAAGCTTGGCATCAGCTGATTAAAAGTGAATTGCTCATGTTCGCGGCGCGTATATCTGTAAGCACCTTAAGATGTGAATTTTATTGTCATACACTGACTAATGTTAAAAACTAAAGAGTAGGGAGTTGGGGTACTTTGGGGGGTGTCATTACACATGGATTGGGGGGGCATTACACTTGAATTGGTGGGGGGGCATGCGCCATTGGCCTTGGGGGGGGCTGGGCACCCCTGCTAACAAGGACTTTTCTGTTAAAAGCACGAGTTATTGACTTTTTCAAGAGATTTTTTTTCGATTCAGTCAAGTTGTCAACTTCTTATTGATAACTCATGTTATCAACTCCGGAGTAAACGCAACTTAACATGATGTTATTGACTTTTGTAATCAACATCAGTTGATAACAAACATTTAAAAAACGTGTGTTATTAACTCCGGTGTAAACGCAGCTTAACAGGCACAGCCCAAAACTGTTTCTTCCCCGAATTTTGATTTATACACTATAAATATTCCAAAAAGTAGGTTATGTCCCTCCCATACACTTGACTTCAATTTGTGTGTGTGTGTGTGTGTGTGTGTGTGTGTGTGTGTTGTGTGTGTGTGTGTGTGTGTGTGTATGTCTGTGAACACGATAACTCCATTCCTAATCAACCGATTGACTTGAAATTTTAAACTTGAGGTCCTTATACCATGAGGATTCGACAATAAGAAATTCAATAAAATTGAATTCAAAATGGCGGATAATTACTAAAAAACCATGTTTTTCACGGTTTTTTCAAAAACGGCTCCAACAATTTTCTTCAAATTTATACCATGGATAGCTATTTATAAGCCCTATCAACTGAAATGAGTCCCAATACTGGGAAAATTGCAGGAGCTCCGTAATATTCTTGAGAAAAATAGCGGATAATTACTAAAAAAACATGTTTTTCACGATTTTATCAAAAATGACTTGACCGATTTTTTTCAAATTCATACCCTGTATAGCTATTTATCAGCTCCATCAACTGGCATGAGTCTCCTTTCTGGTAAACTAATGGGGGTCCACCCGATCCTTGAGAAATGGACTTTGTAACCTCCTTCTCGTGCATGAGGTAGGTAGGTAGAGCAGTTCATAAAAAGAACACATAGACGAGATATTTCATCTGTAGAACAGCTGTTTTGACGACTTTCAAAAAAATCATCAAATTTTATAATTTACACAAAGGAAAAAGTACTCTGAAAACAATTATATATACACATATACAGAGGTCTGATCGTAGTTTCAAATATGTTGTCGCCAATCGTCATTATTCACCTTACTTATTCTCGTTTAAGAATGGGGCTTACAGTTCAATGAGCAAGGAAAGTTGTGTGAGTGTACCACATCGGATTTTGTTATTTTGGAGTAAAAATGGACCAGATTTTAGAATACTGAAATCATTTCCTGTATCGGACTTTTAAAATGTTATATAAATTTGGGAGCGAAATAGTACAAGGAGTGTTTTTCTCTCTCGGGCAGTGCTTTCTTGTAAAAATAATAAATAAATACAAATAAAAAAATTCATGTCTAATTCTGCAAACTAACGAAAACATAATAGTCCAGCATCACAAACAATGGTCCATGTCAAGATTTTTAACTCCAATTTTCCATCTATCACCTCAATGTTCCAAAAAAAATTTTTTGTCAACAACATTATTCAGTCGGCAAACCTATTATTCCAGTCAGTAAGTGGTAAACGAAACGCTCAACGTCCGGAATCGTTGGTTGGTTGAAAGAGTGACCCATCGCCATGAATCATGTCGTCGGTTCTTCGCTACTCTGTAGGCAGGGTATCAGATCACAGGGTACCCCTTACACAGCGGCCGACTACCGTCTCTGCACTGTAGGCACAACACAAGGATAGTACATAGCTATAGGTACTATAACAGTGCCTACTATTCTTAAACGGGCACTACAGTGTCTGCCGTCTGCCGTCCGCCGACTCCAGTACGAGTCTGGGCGCTGACAATATCTCTGGTTGCTGTTAGTTGCAATTTATGGCGGCGCTAAGAGTTGTAGCCCCAACGGCCGCAAACACATTTGCACGCATGATAATAATTGCGAAATGCGGCAACTTCACGTCCAATATGTGGGCCGATGATAGAATTCGCTTGCATCTCAACCTCCCCCAATAGCCACCCCCTTTCTTCCCCACCCCTCATCGTCACCGACTCACCACCACACTCTGACCCATTTGTCCAACACTGTCACATCCAATTTATTCGGGACTACGTCATTCTGTGCTCTAATAATGGCTGAAATTAATGAGTGCTATATGATATCATCCGACGTGAGATTTACGAGATTGCAGTATGGCGTAGAAGCGGATGAAATATCAATCCTTCAATACAGTGACATACTTTCTCCATTTCTGATCAATTAGCAAACGATCTCGAATTTATAAACTAAGTTTTTGACGTTTAAAAATATCAATTCCATTATTTCAGGATATCAATCCTTGAATTCAGTAAAATCATGTGAAATTCATGGAAATGCTTTACCTTGAAGGAATGTTTTATTCATTCCAAGAATATAAATTTATTGGATTTATTCTTAGATTACTTGTCCCTAAACCCTTTATGGGCAAGAATAAAAATTGGAAATCGATATTCCACTGTAGAATGTACAGTATTATTGTTTCTGAATAAATTTAATTTGGTTGAGATAATATAAATCCATTCTAATTTTGGAACTGTTTTGTTACCAGTCGCCAGCACACAGTCGATATACGATTCTAAATTTTGGAACTGTTTAGTTACTCATCATCAGCACACCAATGACCAATGTCTGCTGGTAACGCAGATAAATTTCAAGGAATTTAACCTTCTATTTTTTGCACTTAATATTCAAATGAATTATTTTACATAATTTATTGTTTTGTATTATTTTCTGAGGCAATAGAATATTGATTTGACTTGATTATTAATACTTAATTATTAATTACTTATATCGGCGGAGTTACAATTACCGACTTTTTAGGTTAAAATTTGACTTTTTGGCGAGCTGCTTACAATCAGCTGATTAGGGAGCGTAAAGAAACTCTTCTGCGCATGCGCGAATGATGAGGGAGCGTAAAGTAAATCTACTGCACATGCGCGAATGGTTAGCGAGCGAAAAAGTAGATTCTCCTCAGAAATAAGCTGTTTTACGAGGATAATTGAGTATGTAAATTCTTTTTTTACGCACAGTTGTAGAAAAAATTATTTTCATGATGTGATGGGTAGAATTATTGAGAGGAGGTGAATTAATTATTTTTTTATTTCTCATGATATGCCATTCAAAATCATTGAACTTTGGACTCGATGACGTGAACGGACTGAATTTGCATAATGTTTCATTTTTTTCTAGACGTATAAGGGTATTTCAATTTTCTCTAGTGTGAGAAATAGATTATTGCGTTTTAGAATTTAAGAATTGTGCACAGTACAGCATATTCTTCTGCCTCGTGGAGAAAAAACTGCAATCTTGTGACAGTTTTCCACGAGCTCTTTCTCCATCCAATTTTGAGCCTCTCACTCTTCTCTCCCGTGGGAAAAGGTGAGTTTTTCATGCGTTTTAGGCTAGGGTAACGTCCATGGACGGCTCTCGAGTCAGTCAGCGATGGACTCCTGAGGGAACGGTTACTCTCGAAACGCGAGACACGCTGCGGCAAAATAAGTTTTTGTTATATTTGGTTGAATTTATTTATTCATTTATGAATTTATTTATTTTAATGATACGATCAATAAAGATTGGTTCCAGTTGATTCGTTATATTGGTTGAAATTATTCGCGTGTTACAAGCGATAAAATTTGTCTTTAGTGTTTATATTATGTTGAAGTAATTCGTGATATTCGTTGTACTCATTGTATTATGATGAACTATTTCGTGAGATACGAATGATAAAATCTATCTTTGTGTTTCGTTATATTTGTTGAAATTATTCGAGTGATACGGAAGATGAGGATTGTTTCCAGTTTTTCGTTATAATTTGTTGAACTTATTCTTGAGATATGAATGATAAAATTTGTCTTTTGTGTTTCGTTATATTATGTTGGAAGTATTTGTGTGATGCTGACGATAAAGATTGTTTCCAGTTTTATTGTTAAATTTTGTTGAACTTATTCGTGTGGTACAAACGATAAAGTTTGTCTATAGTTTTTCGTTATAATCTGTGGAACTTATTCGTGTGATTATTTCTGTGAGAACAACTTAATTCGTGGGAACAACATATTCGTGTGACTGTAACCCGAATCCAGAAGCCAAGATGCGGTTTTGGACCCCAATGAAAGTGACCCTCAGAATTATTATCACGGGTGAGTGAGTTTATTCTGGCCACTTTAATCGATTTAACATTTGACCGAACCTTCCCTTGAAATTGTTGAAAATTACTTCAATTGTAGTCTTTTTGGCGGCTGGAGTAAGAGATAGGTTGTATTGTGCTATTATCATTAAGTATTATTTAGTGTTACAAGTTGATAATTACTCTGAATATTATTTCAATTTCAATTATTCCATTTATTGCCAATTAGAATATTCAAAACATATTACAAACTCTTTATAATATGACATATCATTGAAAATATAATTAAATAAGCATAATTGCCCATACATATACTTGAATAGAATTAAAATAAAATATAAAATCTAGGCATCATCAGCAAAAAGAAAGTCTGCCCGCTGGTGAGAGTTGCAAAATAGTGAAAGAAAAACATAATATTTCTAAATAATGCAAAAAGTTAATGTTAAATTTAACTAATAATTACAAAACTTTATAACAGCAGAATCATAAAAAATCAAACAAAATAGTGTGCAGAAAAAAGACTATAATATGAAAATAAAATAATTTAAATTAATTTGCTATATTTATGGTAAAGAAAATAATATTCCCTCTTGATCCACTCATTGATGCTCTTTTTACTAATTTTGAAATCCAAGTCAAAAGGTATTGATTGCGTTGATCAGTTTACTGCTTGTGTAAATTAGCTGTCTTCTGATCAATGAAAGTTAAACTTGAAATTCCTCTGTTACACCCGGTCTGAAAATGATAAATGTTCTTGATCAACTTTGGGAAGATATTTTTATTTTTTACTAAGTATTTTGTTCTGAACAAAGCTCAGGCTAGAGCTACCAGAGGACTGTAATTTACTATTTAAATAATCAAATACAAACAAGGGGCAAAATTTAATCTTCAATTTGAGCCAGGTTATTTGTACAGTTAAACTCTGCATTAATAAACAATAAAAAAGAGCAAAAACTCACCAAATTTATTCCAATCTTGACTGCTTGCCCTTCGAAGCCTTTATTAGGTGTTCTGGTCAGGTTCAGGGTGGGACGAAATCGGGGAATAGACAGGTTATTGCTTACGGGCTGCCTTCTCGTTGATTCTGTGTTCAATTTGCAGGTCATACACTGTGTTTCGAACAAAGCTCAAACTGGATTCTTTATAAAATTCAAATCCGATTCAAATTAATTCAATTCAATACTATTTACGCTGTTATATTCATGATTCACACACACGACACTCAAACAATTTACATTACAGACAAACACAAATTTTGTCTTGCAAGACAACGGGCTGACGAGACAAGACAGACAAAACTAGGACGACTCACAAAAAACATCCAGAATGCCAAGCAAGCAGGACGGTTTGCGCCGGCTCCAACACAAGCCTGCTATTTGCAGAACCACAGTCTGGCATTCTGGCGCTACAATTCGAATTCTCTGGCCAGAACATATTTTATTTAGACTATGACATATAGTTGTCTCACGGTAAAAACATCAAAATCCAGGAAAATTAGATTTGTTGGGTAAAATCTTGGTTTATTCAAGATAGTTTTTATTATATTTTCATGAATGATAGATAGATTTTGCATGTGTACATCATATGCAGCACCCCATATCACTAATCCATATTGTAAAACTGATTGAACTATGGCATTATAAACGGTTTTTAAGTTATTTATATTCAATACTTTGTTTAATCTATAGAATTTATAAGAAATGTAGTTTAGTTTTTTACACAGTAAAGTTATATGAGATTGCCATTTAAAGTGTTCATCTATTATCACTCCAAGATATTTAGTATTATTTATTTTTTCTATTTCCGGGCAGTTACATATTGAATGATTTGTGCAAAGTTAATGCAGTTTCAGCTTGAAACGATTTTAGTTTTTCTGGTTGTCCAGTTGAATTTAGTGAAAATGTTATATATTTTGTTTTGTTTACATTCAAACTCATGGTATTTATGTCAAGCCATCTTTTGACTGTCAGTATATCTTTTTCTGCATCGCTGAACAAACTCCTCCAATCAGCACTGGTGAAGATTATTGCTGTATCATCTGCAAATGACACAATCTTGCCATTTTTCAATTTTAATTTCAGAAGATCATAAAGTGGGTTGAGATTTCAACCCACTTGAAGTCAGAGGGCCTCTTCCAGGGTCGTATAGGCAGGACTGGGCCGATGTCCGAACTGGTTGGGCCCGCTACCAGATCTACCCGCCAGTTCGATAACAATTACTTCAATAAAATAGGTCGTTTTCTGTAGCATGATTAGTTGAGCGTTTAGTAATTTATTTACATCGTTCATATAGATCTCATAAAGGAGTGAAAGCTAATTTACATGTTAAAGCTTTCTAATGTATAGTTTTTGACTAAAATCAATTTATACGTCAGTAAGAGAACAATAAACATAGAATGATTCTACGAATTGAATTTATCACTTAATTGTCGCCCAGTTCTGAAAACTATGCGTTCTCATATAATCCTCCAGTAATCATAAACGAATAGTCAAGGATTTTATTTCTACACACGTGGCAATTTCGGGTGAGAAGAGGTCATCGCAAAACATCTTTCGCTGGAGTATCACCGAGTTCTCAAACGCCAGGTGCAGAATTAAACTTGGAATAGCAGCCGAGCTCGACGAAGTTGCCCAGCTCTGTCAAGTGGCAGAGAAAAGCTTCTGCTGGCAAGATTGGAATACTTTCCTTTGGCAGCGACAACAACTCGACTTAATTTTTCAAACATTTTCGTTCGTTCATAACCTTCTTGTCACCCTAACTTTATACGACTACACTCGTGCGACGTTTCATAAAGCGATGTGTGAGCACTCACTCACACACACACATTCGATACGAAGAAAAGAGATGGTGAATGTCGTAAGCGGAAAGAGATGGGCGGTTGGAGACGATAAAGAAGGTTACAGTAAAAACTGGAGCAATATTTTTTCCGAAAATGACGGAGAGGGGGAAAGCCCGAATGGATATAGTGGAGAAGCAAGACGAAGAAGAAGATGGTGCGGGAGAAAAGATATGGGTGGGATGGGGGAGAAGAAGAATGGGAGGGCAACGAGAAGGAAAAGGAGAAAGAACTAAATAGAATAGTTCGATGAGGAGGAAATGTGGATGCAGTAGAGAGTGAGTATAGAATAGCATGGGAAGAAAAGAGGAGGATGAAGAATGAAACGAAGAATACAGCAAATATGAAGACGGAGAGAAGTATATATTACTTTTATATTATTAAGGAAAAATAAAAATGAAGATAAGCCAAGGGATCGTGAAAGGAGAATAATTTATTAGAATGTGAGGAAGAACCAGTTGGGATTATAAGAAGGATGATGAGAAAAAAAAGTTAAAATGGAGAAGAAAGGGTGTAACAAGGTAGGAGTAGAATGAATAAATGGAGTTTTAATGGAGGAGAAATGAATTAAAAACTAAGAGTGTAAGAAAGGCAGGTTAAGAAGAGAAACGAAAAGACGAAGTTGTAGTGAAGGGTGATATGAAGTAGGTATGCGAGATGGAATAAAGGAGTCGAGAAGTGTGGAATAGGAGTAAGCGAAGAATTGGGAGAACAAGAAATAAGTCGAATAAGAGAAGAGAGAAGTGAGAAAAAAGTAATACTTTCTTCTCATTTTCTATTGAAATCTATTTATTATAATTCTTATTTTTTTACTTTCCTCTCCCTATTACCATGGCATTTCTAGCTCCCTTTTTTGAAAAAGCAGAAGTCAATGAAACTTATAGTGAGAAGGAAAACGAAATATTATTAGGAGGAGGAGGAAGAGGAGTACAAAAGGAGAATAAAAAGAAGAGGGCTGGTTGGTAAGATGGTCTGGCAAAGCTGGAACATGCCCAAAACAATCACCCCCACCTTCACCCAATCCCGCTGCGGAAATTTTCGCAAAGTGACTAGCAGATGAACATAAATCCAATGATATTCGGGATTGATTTATTGCGCCACTTCAATTCCAAAATGCGAGAAACACTGAATGGGTCGTCGCACCCTGCACTTGATTCACGGTTCCACTATCAGTTGCCAAATGCATCTTTAAACTTCGATCAAACTTCCAAATTCCACCCAAAGCGGAGGTCGTTAGCAGGAGTCTGTGACAAAGGAGGTGTCCAATAGTTGATTAGTACTGTACGTCGATTACATTCTACTAGCGGAATTCGCACTAATTATTATTTAATTAGGGACAAATTATTTATCCCAAGGAAATTGAAGCTACTCTGAATATTGTAGAGACAAGAGATACAATTATACAATAGATCAATATTATTAGATCATTATTAGGTCAGAAACTGTAAGAATTATTTTTCATCACCTTCAAAATGCTTACTTTAAAGAACCTCTTTCTGTTCAATGATGCTCCTGTAATGCGGATGTGACTTTGTTATCTAGGTCATTTGCATGCAGTGTTTTTTATTTCGTACAATGTATTTTTTAGTTACTATGATTATGTATGTAAATTTGAATAATTATTGAAAATATTCTTTAGTGAATCTGTATTTTTTATTTTGGCGAAATAAAGTTTCTTTCACCTTCCTCGAGTTATGACTGAATTCACTCCTTGTGAGAAAAACAATCCGATCCTTGATTTCTTTTTCTTTTTTGAAGGATAAATATAAATTTATTCAAGAGCTGTACTTACCGTAGTGATTGTAATTTCAATCAATAAATTATTATTAATAATTTAAAATTGATTGATTGTGATTATTTAATTTTGTGGTTGGTTTGTCATGGTATAGCTTATAATCTTATAAATAAAAATATAAATCTCAGTACCCTTCTAAAATATTTTGTCACAACAAAATGATTGAAAAGGCATTAAAATCGACTTGAAAACGGCATTAATGTCCGAAACATGTTGTGACAGAATAATTTAAAAGGGTACTGAGATTTATATTTTTATTTATATCAAAAGTAGCCCTAAAGAAAAAAGTCAATAAAATGGCTTATAATCTTACTCTTACTGTCACTAATATATTCTAATCTGAGGAAAATCAAACTGGGTCTATTATTTGAATGACTTGAATGTTGTATTGCGTCACATGCATCAAATAAACTATGTTTGCTTATTCTTTTTTTTCTTTGTTACAGGCTTCCTTCTGGAACTGCATGAATGAAACATTGAAAGGTAAGGCCATAACTTTACTCTCTGAAAGCATTCTTCGGCACGTTTTTAATTCTTGTCCCAGCCTCGGATGCAAACTCCAAGTGAAAGAAAAATTCATTGAGAATATTGTGTGATTGCTGAGAAAATTTCTCCATAATTACAATTTATTGAATTCCCGTGGCATGGATTGTGATTTTCCATGCTAAATGTAATATGACCTTATAAATTACAGTGTGAAGAAAAACTTGTATTCCGGGATTCATACAGGAATGTTATGTAAGAAACCCTACAACAAAGAAAATTAAGAAAATTAAGAAAACTATCAATAATCTTATCATGCAGATATAAGGGATCCTGCAATCGCCTACTCATCACATGTAATTGAAATCAACTAAAGTAATTCAATTGCTCAGTAGTTTTTTATTCATCACTATACATTATTTTGACAAACAATACATGAATCTTAGTGAATGATTGATAACACTCATATATCTTGATTGGACATAAAAGATGAGGCAGTACATAATAGTATGTGCAGTAATTACCGACAATTCTGTATGTAATCGTAGACCTCATATCAGTTGTTATAAGTTGTCCTTGCTCAAAGTGTTGTTTTAGAGATTGAACCAACCTCAAGGAACTTTCGTCTGAGTAGTTCACTAAATAAGAGGCTTTTCCAGCGCGAGGAGGAGGGGAAATAGTGAGTGTTCTGATTTCAGAGCACCAATTGTGTTGAACCCTGTCAACGTGATGGGTAGGGGGTTCTCGGGAAAAGGGTTTGTCCGCTACTTACGTTAGTCGTTTGTCCAACCCATTAGCTTGTCCGAGAGAGTGCCAGGTCACTGCTCACTGCTACAGACGTCCATTCGGTTACTGGCAATTCCACTTCCTGTTTATCACTGATCTCCTGTTCTGCCTCTATCGCCTCCTCCTCCCACTCCTCCATCACCACCTCATCATTCTTCTCCTACCTTTCTTCCTCCTCATCACCTTCTCCTTCAACACCTCCTCCTCATCCGCATCATTCTCCCCTCCGCAACCTTCTCTACCCACTCTTCCTCCTCAACTTACATATACCCCCTTACAAATCTCCTCATTCTCACCCACAATCCCCCCAATAATCATTTATCGTTGGAAGTGCTCCCTTTCAAGTGGGTCCCGCATGAAAGCCTTGCAGACATTTCGATACTTCCGGAATTCTAAATTTTATCCTTTTCGATTATTCAGTGTCTATGTTTTATTGACCAATACCAGACGATAAGATTTTAAAAGCCATTGAGAGTGGATCGAATAGGGGTAGGTCTACAAGATTTTCACTGGTCATTTTGTGCCTTTCAGGTTCTACATTATCATGTTTTGTTATATTTCCATTGAATTTCGATCACATCACCAAAGACAATGATCTAGAACTCTCTGGAATCTGTATCGTGTTCATATTATAAAACTCCCATTCCAATGATCTCTCTTAATTCCCATTTTCTCTTCTAACAAAATATATCTACTGGTGCTCACTACTACTCATCTTCAGATGATGAATCTCATGCTGAGATTCTTAAGTGAGTTCTGAATGGATAAGTGATTTGCTTTCCTTTAATGAAATGATTGCTAGCTCATGGTGGGTTGACATCTTCGCATTTTTTGTTGGTTAGTACGATACGAATTCGGTATTTATTAGTTAGTAGTTTGGTTAGTAGTAATTATTGTTAGTTGTTGAGACACTTTTTTTTCAAGATTACGTCCTAAAGACTCCAGTCATGGAGTATAAGACAAGTCATGTTATTACATAATAATTCTAATACTAAGTACAGTAGTTCAACCTAGTTTAGGTTTGAAAGGAATTCTTGTACACTATAAAAAGTTTTATCAACTAAATATTTTTTCATTTGTTTTTTGAAAATCTTCAAATCATCATTACTTTTCAAGATTTGAGGTAGCTTGTTATAAAATTTCCTACCAATATAATCTGGTTTTTGTTCAAATAACCTACTATTGTGACCCATTATATGATAATCTGATCTGTTTCGCGTATTATACTCATGAACATCTGAATTCTGGATCACACCACTCGTTTTCACATGCATTACAACTTTATATACATACAAAGATGGCACAGTTAATAGACCAAGCTTTTTAAATAAAGGCCTACAAGAGTCTAACCTATTCACTTTCTCTATACATCTGAATGCCTTCTTTTGAATCTTAAACACTCTGTCCATATTTTGTTGAGATGAATTACCCCATACTAAAATAGCATACCTAATATGAGATAGTATAAGTCCATGGTAAGCAGTTAACAGTAGTTTTTTATCATTCAGCCTAGCAAGCTGCCGCAGGACAAATACCCCAGATGATATCTTATTACATATCCTCTCAATGTAAGGATGCCATGTTAATTTCCTGTCCAATAAAATTCCCAAGAATGCTACTTTCTCTTCTTGGTCTAATTCATTTTCCTCTACAAACACATTTATTTCTCTATCCTCTACTGAATTATATTTACTTTTGAATTGTAGGAATTGACATTTCTTACTATTTATTGTTAATTGCCTTTGCTTCAAGAATTGGACAATTGACTGTACTCCAGTAAAAGCATTTATGTATTTCTAGACTATCTAATAAATAATTGTTAAAGATAAGCGATGTGTCATCAGCAAACAACAGAGCTCTGTGATCTTTCAACTCTTTTGGTAATTGGTTCACATACAACAGAAACAGTAAGGGACCAAGAATTTATCCTTGAGGTACTCCAGCCTGGACCTCCAGTTTTTGAGATTTAATTTTTACTATTTCATTCTCATCCACCTTGGTAAGCTCAACACACTGGTTTCTACCTATGAGATATGATTCAAACCATTTTAGTTCTATACCATTCATTTGACCTTGAGAGGTTGTGAATGAAAGTCCTACATAATTTCGCTCCTGGGTTTTGGAAGATTTTGTGTTATAAATAGTCACGGATAAGTACAAATTTTGTGTTTATTTCATTATTAATTGTTTCTTGATGACGTTTTATCATTTTGTTTTAGATTTTAATTCTTAATTCTATTTTAATAAGCCAAACACCGTTTAGAGGTTAGTTTGAGGTTAGGTTTTCGAGATTTAAAAATAAACATAGATAGTTTACTTGACTAAAATTATAACCAAATTAAAATCCTATCATTTATAAATCAATTATTATTATTGCAAGTAATATAATTTCTTAGATAGGAAGATGAGCTCAAGTAGAACACCGAAGGTTAATAATAGAAATGTAAACATAGCGGGAGTACTTACGCGTTCCCAAAACCAAAATTCAAAAACGCCAAAACCAAAAACCCCAGTTCTTCAAACTACTTTAGCCGAAAAAGTTGCTCAACTACAAAGTAGCCACACTAATTTAAAAAACCAATTAGAAGTAACTCTAAAAACGTCTGAGGAAGAAAGGTTAGGGATGGTAGAAGAAATTAAATCTTTGGAACTGATTATAAAATTACAAGATGAAGACCATAAAAAAGAAACACTAAATCTAAAAAATCAATGTAGTCTAATGTCGGAGGAAATGAAGAAACTAAAATCTAAATTTGTTAATACTAAATGTATAATAGAACCTCCGTCCAAATGCAAAAAAATAGAATCTAACCTAAATGATGGGAGATAAACTTGAGATAAAACCTCAGATTTGGAAACTGAATCAGCGAAATTTAATATTGTAGACAGAGTGTAATTACAATCCATACTCTCTGATTGGAAATGCATCTTGCTTCTGACTTACTTGCTCACCCGATCATATTCAAAACAAGTATTCGCAATAGCTAGAGGTAAATTATCATGATAAGTTGACGCATGTCAATTGCGAATTCCCTTAGATTGTTTACTACTAGGCAGGCAATATTCGTTCATAAGGAACTTTTTACACGAAAATTGTGAGAGACTAACTGATCTGTCAAATGCAGCCTATTAGAGCTCACGAACTGATATTCTAAAAAAGCCCTGAGGCGGAGGTGAGTTCGATCACAGAGAATCTTTTTCCATTGGAACTAGAGAACTTGACTTCTCATGTAACTGAACTCTCTTGATTTGTTCAAATCAGCTTCACTGAATGATTTCTGGTTTGGGAGAAGATTGATTTGGCTTATCAAGTTTGACAATGTTTGTCATTTCGAAATTGATGGATAATTTCATCATCCACATCTCAAAATAGTCGAAAGAACTTATATGTGCTCCTTGCTCCAAACTGTGTAACAATGATGATCAGCTGATGAAGATTAATATATGAATGAATGTTCATCATCTCATTGTAGGTATTGTCATAGAGAAACAATATCGTAAGTAAATATCCCATGGTATAGGACATTTATGCCGCAACTTTTACTGTTATCTCAAGTCGATTACTATCGATTATTGTAGATTTTTACTGTTTTGTTAGTGTGAGAGTGTATGAACGGCAGAATATGAGAGACTACCAGCGTCACACACCTCTTTGGGAAAGAAAAACGTGGACTATCGGCTTGAGATAACAGTAAAAGTTCCGACATAATCGTCCTATACCATGGGATATCTACTCAAGCTATTGTTTCTCTATGGTATTATCTAATATTATTCATTTTAGTCTTTCAGCCACTATACGCGACAAACGAATGATAATATACAAAGTGATAGGGCGATCTTTTGTGGCCAAACGCTGTCTTATTACAAGTTGAGAATCACCTCCAGTTTGTGTTGGACTCAAGATATTGAAGATGATGGGTGGAAAATCTCTTCAAACTGAATCAAGCAATCTGAATCAAGCAGATGAGGAATCGTAGATAATTAATTTGTAAAATACAGTTACCAAACTAGTAGTTCTGTGAACAGTAGACCTCACGCAGTATTCTCATCCACAAGTACCTGATTGAAACTATAGACCTTATAGAAATACAGCAGTAGACTGGCTTCTCTACACATCTGTGTAATCACTTGTCAGCTGATTTATGATGAATAATTCTATAGTCTGATTTTTACTCTAATATTGGCGTATGAAGGAGGCTCCTTTTTCCTTTTATATTATCCTTGAAATGCAAAATTTCCAAAAACCTTGTACATAGGTCGACGCGCAATCAAAAAAGGAACATACCTGTCAAATTTCATAAAAATCTATTACCGCGTTTCGCCGTAAATGCGCAACATACGCATTACATTAAACATTATACATTTACATTATAATTACATACATTTAATTATATTTACATACCGATACACATAAACATTTGAACATTAAGAGAAATGCCAAACCGTCGACTTGAATCTTAGACCTCACTTCGCTCGGTCAATAATATTCCAACAGACAATCAATCATCTGAATTTTTCTCGCATCACGTGCACCTGTTTCCATTTTTGGTAGACTGTATTGTCGTGTTGGAGTTGATCTGCCACACAAAGAGAAAAGAGCGGAGTTTGATGGAAGGCAGCCGAATTTCCTAATCTTTTCGAGTTTACTGTGAACAAATCCGCTCTTCGTATCCGGATCTTCGCCGTGATATTATTGGTTGCCAATATCTCAAAGCTCTGAATCAACAGTTGTACAATGATGCTCTGCCGACTTCCTTTTTCTCGTCGTCTACTTTCATTATTGTCAAATCCTTTCTGTTGACAGCCCACTGCTGCTGTTACCACTGCTGCTGCTGCTGCTGCTGCTGCTATTGCTGCTTTTCCCAAATCTCATTTCAGTGTTACACACTCACGTTTACTGCACAAACCCATCAACACAAAGCACACCAACACACTCGCACTGACACTACAATCCAACAATAATTCCTTTTCAATTCACTCTTTCTCTTTTCTGCGCTCGTATGGATAAGAGAAGGGAGAATCCTGCAGAAAATTAGGAAAGTCGATTTTCAGATGATTGTCTTTTCTGTGTTGGTGAAAAAGCCGGCTAGATAGAGGGTTAAATCGATTGAATCACTGGCTTACCTTCTTAATCTATCATATTATTATGGTTAATAATATTTTATCTGGGTTTATAAATGCTTATGTGGATTGAAAAATACTGATTTCAGATAGAAAAGCTTTCCCACATTCAATCAGTATTTCTTTTTGCCTCCAGTCAGACATGGAGAATTCATGTAACTTTTGAAAGAGGAGAAACGTTTTAATTAATATTCATTCAGAAATGCTTCGTATGGAACTCTGTAAATGAATATAAATTGAATAATCCGTTAAAAATAATATAAATTCTGAGCTATTTTGGGAGTTATCAAATTTACTTTCTCAGGAACTCAACGACATTTCTTCCAATAATATTCACAAGAGGTGTCACAAGCTCATCTCCTATCAAACGGAAAATTATTGGTTGCAATGAAATAATGATCGAATCACAGCTCTGAAATTAATTGTAGCTAAAATGAAGAATTATTGAAGAAGATAAAAAGGTTTTCTCCTTTCGTGTGTTTAACAATACCAGTATCATTCGTTAGTTGAGTCGATTCATTCTCTACCAATGAGTATGATTCCTCCATGCATGATATTGATCTGAATCAGAAATATTGAATCAGTTTTATCGATTAAAACCAAAAAGATTTCGAGATTGGTGGTTCACAGTCATTGACAGTTTCTCTATTTAAATTCAGAATTCGATTGAAATTGCAATAGTTGGGTTTTAAGAATATGTTTTAAAACCAAAACGATTCCAAAAGGCTACTCAGGTTAGCTCCTCACATATATCCGCTTCTTCATTATTCCAATGAGTTGACTCATATTATCATCAAAAACATCATGAAAACCATTCGTGCTCCACGTGCAAGGATCACACGAGCTTCAAGCGGAAAGTGTACAGTTACAAAAATGAGACTCATAAGAGAATGAGGATGGGACAGATAGTGTGTGGCAGTGTGTTGTGATTCCACAGCTTAGAACAGCAAGTGTTGGTGTGAGTACGAATGAAATGTAAACAAGTGGTGATGCGACGTCGTTTTCTGGCAGAAGACACTGTACGGTGGTACACCGTATGCAAATTGATCGCTCGAGCGCCTGTTATTCCTCTAGCCGGCTGCATTCGAAAGCCATCTAGCTGCTCAAGCACATATTTCAACTTTGGTACACGCCGCGCTCACGAAACAGACATTCCTCGGTGCCATATTGCCATACAAACCCGGCAAGAATAATCGTTAGTGCTGCTGGAAGAGATGTTCTTACCCATTATACACAATCCGCAGCGTTATGTGCCCACAAAACTGAATAATCCACTCTTCTACAGCGATTCTCTGTGGCACCGGTGTTGACACGTATTTTGTCGAATGAAATTTTGGATTTCTTCTGGGCAGTGTTATTGTAACCCAACTTATTTACTCCATTGCGTTCGAAAAGTAAATGATAATGAAAAACTCCGCAGAGTAGGGATTATTACGTATCTGAAACACTGAGCGCTTCCTTTACATTTGAATGAACCAAAATGGAGCAGATTGGCCAGCCGTTTTCTCGACTGTTCGCTACGTTATTATTGCAACATTTTTCTCTAAACGATAATCTTATTGTTCCCAAACAATGTCAATGCTACCATACGTATAAAAATGAAATCAGAATAAATCAAATCACACTTCAATCACTTTTTCTAAATCAATTCTCATAATATACCTAATTTTCCATGATAGTAAGATAATGGAACGACCCAAATTATAGCAGGAAAAATATCTACAGATGTATACATTAGGTTTCTTCCGCAATGCACATGTACGAGTATATTATTAGTATGGATGCAGGTATATTGTTTGTGTTGCAGGTTGTCTATACTCGTGTATGTAGGCGCAAAAAGTACTGCAGTCACCAATATTTTTTCTGATTCACTACCCTAATCTTTCAGATTTAATATTTATAGAAGCTTGAAATCTTCAATATATTGCGAAAACCTATCATTTCTATTCTCTATACTCAATGTCCTCAACTAACTACTGGAGATCATGAGAAAATGTTGAATAACAGAATGTTTCTCCCCATCAAATTCAGCTGAGAGGGTCACAGGTCACAGTAACTGAGTATTTATCCACAAAATAGAGGGAAGCAAACATTTTCAATGTGAAAATCTAATATTATAAGTGACCCATACTTAGGGCAGACTCGATCTAATTGATGTACTTGCAAATTAGTCTCGCCCCATTCCCTCTTTTCAGCAACGCTCCCTGATATCGAGTTAATTAATGTTGTGCATTTCGGAAGCTATTTGAGAGAACATCCTCCAACTGGACTCGCGCAGATGTGCTGCAAAATTATTACTTACTGGCGAGAAATTAGAAGCAGGCTTCTTCTGACACCAAACTGGGAACCTCATCGAGGTGGAATCTGTTTAGGAGAAATTCCATTCTATTCATCATGCATCATGATATTATTGAGAAAATGTCAAGGGTGTTCTCCTCTCAGTCCAAACTTTTCCAGCATTCTTATATTAATATTAATGTGTACGATTACTTATATCATGTTACCGAATATTTGAGGGAATAATTCCGACAAATTCGTTATTACTGATTAAAAACTTAATCATTCAAATCTCATATTCTCGCACTAAATTCATTATATCGTAGCAAGTGCTGTGTTGAAATCGATTGACCTTGTTTTCAACTTATCTTCCTTTCTAACATAAATCATAATCACGTTTCATACAGGCGCAAATCAATTTAATACATTTTCACATGTATATGAATAATAATTTACTATCGATGCGCTTCAATAATTGCAAATTTCAATTTTATTGATGTCATGCATTGTACAATAATAAAATATTGACACAAGTCAAATATATAGTCACATTTACATAGTGAAAAATATTAAGATTACAAAAAAAAAACTCAGTACGATGACAATTTGACAAGAATCATATCATTTTGAAAACAATCAATTCAAAAAGTTCCATTACACTGTACTCCAACAAAACTTCTGAGTTCATCCCAGATATAACAGGTGGGGAAGAGATCAATATTTTCCTGCTCATATATTATGATTCGGAATATCTTCGAAAAAAGACGTTCTATGAGCATCTAGTCTTATAGCATTCCTAGACCTCGTGTTGTACCCGTGTATATCCGGTCCTCTAGCCCAGTAAGCTCTATGTTTGAGTCCATGTTCTGGGAGGTTTCCCCAGCATCATTCTGGCCACTCGCTTCTGTGTCTTGATTACTCTGACAATTTCAGTAGATGAGCCCCAGAAGATCGAGCCGTATGTCAGTAACGGTTGAAAGTATCCTTAATAGGCCGAGAATACTACTTTCTTGTTCAGACTCGTCGTTAACCTTGATATAGCGAATGGTACATTTGGAATTAGGTACTAAAACGAAAAAAGATTGCAGTATTCTTTCGACTTATCTGTAATACTCTAACTCTGCAGCAAGCTGTTCAAATTGAGTGAGAAAACAAGTGGTGAATTTGGAGTATAGGTAGTGTGGTACAAAAAGAAGTCCTACATCTTCATTACTACTTTTTCGTTTACAAAGAGCCCCACTCACAACCGCATCCAAATTACTACTCAATGCTCTTTGTTTCATGAACAGGTAGACCGCATTGTAAAACATGAGTAGGATCTAGGAGAAAGAAGAATTTAGTAGACAGTTTACTTAGCCTACTAGACCTTTGCTCCACCTCACGAGTTGATTCTACCTCAAAGTTCACAAAATTGAGAAATCATGGCTCCCAGGAGAAGATTCCAAGACCAGTTTTTAGTCCTCGTCGACCTTCAGCAAATTGAGCAGCATTATTGAAATCAATATCACCCATGTGCATCACACATTAACAATACAAAGTATACACAAGGTAGACCTATAGGTTGGAAAATGTGGAGCTAAAGTAATGAAATGTCTTGTTAGTTTGTGGGATGCTACAAGAAAATCCTTCAATGACGTTGATGTAATCGAGTGCACACTGTAAGTCCTATATATAGGATAAGTTATATATACATATATAACTATATTGTATATAACTTATAAATAATAATAATAATATCGAGTGACCTGGCTGGCTCAGGTCTGGTGTCAGAGTTTTCAGGTCGCAACTGATCAATTTCAGGGCCTCTGACATGACCTAACGACTGCTTTCTAGGCAGCCGGAACCGACGGCTTAACGTGTCCATGCGAAACACGGGAGTGGCCCGAGATAAATATCTTGTCCCGGGCCGGGCAAGTCTCTTTAAACTTATAAATAATATTATGTTTAGTTCCATTCATTCTCTGGCCTGAATATTACCAGGAGCATCTCAAAATCTATTATATCTCAATTAGGACTATAACAAAATCTCATCTTTAACATTATCGAAATCGATAATGTGATAAAGAAGAAATTAGCTTATACATGTACAGGATAGAAAGTATACTAATGACGCATCATCACTTCTGAACTACTAAAATGATGAACTTGGAATTTTGAATGAAGATTCCTAATTTACCGAAGATGGTTATATTAAGCATATTTCCAGTTCGTCAAGCTTCCAGTTTGTTATAACTTGCTTATATTGATCAGGCTAAGAACTGGAGAGAGCTCAAGGTCAATTCCAAATCAATTTCTATCATCGCATTTCCTATGGATAATTCAATTGCGAGAAATTCATCTCTTGCACGTAATTTTGTTAAAGATAAAAATGCATTACAAAGTTTTAAACAACAGTTAGAAATTATCGCATTATTCGTAAAAAAGACAAGATAATAAAATCACGTAGAAATGCGAGCAGCAAGCACAGTTCGCTGTTGCCCACAAGCACGCCGATTTCAATGTCGCCGCTCTTTTTCCTGTATTATTTATTCTGGTGGCACACATATATTTTAGTCGCTTGGTGGAGAGAAAAAACCGAAACAAAATTAGACTTGTAGTATTTATCGCATTTGAGACAGATGTGACAGTTCTAGAGTCATGGATTATGTTGTCCGAATTTATTTCCACTGTTCACAGGAGTGGGAGTGCGCCATTTCAACAGAGCACAGCTGGATGGCATTCCTGTTGTACTTCCATCTTCCTGCAGTTGAAGAATATGCATGAAAATACACACGTTCATATTACAATGCAGTCTACCTACATTCAATCGCTTGAATGTCAGTGATGAATGACCGATGCCACAATGTGGTCTCGTATATTTCTGAATGCTGTGTAAATTTGATGGCGATCAAAAATGGAAAAAGAAACTCTCCGTTTCCCTATTCATCACCTTACGTAATCACTGAAAAAATAATTCATTATTTGCAAGAGTTGTTACAAATTCAACTTGAATTATGAAAAACCGCTGAATTTGTTCAATATTGTACTTGAATCGCTAGATGCAGAAAGGGGACATGTCCATACTGCTAAATTTTGCAGTAGAGTAGATGAACAATCAAATGATAATAGTAATCAATTTCCATTCAATAAAAAATAGCTTATTATTCCGTTAATGATAATAGTACATGAATTAAAAATCTGGTGTAGCGCATTCACAAAACTTTCCTTGCCGTTATGAAAATTGATTACCCGACGCCAGTGTTCCCGCGCATCTCAAGTCCACTATTCTAAGATCTGAGTCAGCTGGTGACAGGACAATAACGCTGGAGACATACGAGGTCTGCTATCTCTTCATAGTGAATGATTTAATAGAATCAACAGTTGCCAAGAGTTTGCAATTGAACAATAATATTTTCTCGAATTTCGAGCTTATTTTCAATTTTAGGTGAAAATGTTACTGAACATTAATTGTAGAGATTTTCATGCTGAATCTTTACCACTTGAATTTTTTGTTTAAATTGTATCTGAAGCCTGATAATTGGGAACCTAAAATCAAACTTTGCATAGATGGGGCGGAGCTACTGAAATTTTTACAGATATGGGACTTGTGGCAGTTGATAGAGCTTATCTGACTATTTTGGGTATGAATTTGATCAAAATCGTTGGAGCCGTTTTTGAGAAAATCGCGAAAAACCCTGTTTTTGACAACATTTTTGCCATTTCAGCCGCCATCATGAATTGCATTTGATCGAAATTGTTCGTGTCGGAACCTTATCTTGTAAGGACCTTAAGTTCCAAATTCCAAGTCATTCCGTTAATTGGGAGATGAGATATCGTGTACACAGATGCACATACACACACACATACAGACCATTACCAAAAAACCAATTTTTTGGACTCAGTGGACCTTGAAACGTATAGAAATTTAGAAATTGGGGTACCTTAATTTTTTTCGGAAAGCAATACTTTCCTCACCTATGGTAATAGGGCAAGGAAAGTAAAAAAAATTGAATAGCTTCTGAACTCAGAAGCAATTGAAATTTACCTCAACGAACATTGAATCATAGTATTTCTAATTTCTACGTAGGTATTTTCAGTTTTATCAATCTGCATAGCCAGGAAATATTCTTCCGAATAATTTTTAATAATGACTGAATGAATGAATGAATTCACATATTATATCAATTGAAATTAATTACTGATTTGTTCTTATACCGAATATGTATGAGAATGCTACAAAGCTAACTGAAGTAAGTTTATTAAGAGGATATATGATTTTATTCACTATAAATTTTCCATTATGAATTAGTATATTATGTAATACGTCAATGACTTGTTCTGTAGCTCATGCTATAATACAGCTATAAAACATGAAGGAGTTACAACTACTTTTACACATTACACAACGTTGACATTATATTGAGGCAAAATAAATTATCTGGTCCAGCCAAATCATAATAAATATCATATCGGGACTCTGAACTCTTGCTTTGATGGAAGGCGTAGCGAGGCGGAAGACATCTCGGAGAGTCAATATTTGTAGAGAGCTCTCAATTTCAGATCTATTGAACATTCCACCGGTCGTTGGATCAGAAGTTGAGCAGGAATGTCATTGGAATCCGTGACTCTTTTCCAACCTCATCTCCACTTTCCAAGTAATTTCCTGCACCATTCCCACCTGAGCTTCGATCCCAACTAAGTGCCGCGTCTGCGAGAGGAAACGTCGGTCCTCTCTGCTCAGCACGTGCGCGTGATGCGTGCTCCGAGATGGAACAGTTAGTAGTATGACTGTTCAGCTGAGCAGTGATGGCTCTTTATCACGATTCAACCTGCTGGACCGCTTGAATCACCAAAAATGCAATCATCATATCAAGAGGCAAGCAAAGGGAATCGATTGATTCCAGCAAATCAAAGAGGTTTAAAATCTCGTTTTGGAGAAGGATAGTAAAATTAGAGAACGTTATACGGTTTCTTGGTTTGATCTTTCTCCACGTGATCAAATTATGATATTAAATTCATTCTAATCGACATTTCTCAGTAAAAGAGTATCCAAGAGTGTGTGGTGACCATTTATGTTGTTCTATTCTTGTTCTTCCCAATACTATTCTGGATGAATAATGATTGTTGAAAATTTCAAAATGACTGTTACGACCTTATACTTCGTCTACTACTGTTTATACTTCCAATACCTTACCACTATGAATAACTGGAATGAAAGAGACTAATGTGTTCAAATGTTGTGTTCCTAATTTACTCTTCCTATGTCCGATCAAATTGATGTAACTCAAATCATAGGAGATATTTTGTCTAATATTATCATTTTCATTCGCATTCTATTGAAGAAATAATTAGATTCAGTATCAGGTATTATTGTATCTGTATTTTCTCTGTTACAAACAAAAAAGTTTATTTCTTAAAAAACATAAATTATTTAACCAGTTACAAATTACAATAAATTATTGCTGATTACAAAAAAAATCATACTCCGTTCAACGAATCACATACAACTCAATTCTATAGATAACTAGCCGTCAGGCTCGCTTCGCTCGCCATATCCGCCTAGCCTGGACCCCCGACTGGATCGTCCAAGAATGAGATCAGCAGGCTCGCTTCGCTCGCCTGCATTTTCCATTTGAGCATTTTTATCATATGTTAGGACGATCCAATCGGGGGTCCAGACTAAACGTCTGGCTAAACGGATATGGCGAGCGAAGCGAGCCTGATGGCTAGTAATATAATATTCCCAGGAATAGCTCTGATTGAAGTAGCAGTGCCCAATCAATTTTTCCGCGAAAAATGCATTTCAATCTTCAACTTGGTGCCAACCTAACAAAGTCAACTCAACTTAATGCCAACCTGACAAAATTATTAATTTAGTTACCAGTTAACAACACTGTTTCGAAGAGGTACTCTCTCTAGATTATAGTTCTATATTAACATATGGTATGGCCTTTTTTCAATTATAATTAAGAGAATAAGAAGAATATATATGCTAAAAGACGAACTTTAAACCCTTAAAAACCACCCTTAGAGTTAAAATATTGCCAAAAGATTTTTAGTGCGCCTCTAAAGGACCAACTGAACATACCTGCCAAATTTGAACGTTTTTGGTCCGGTAGATTTCTAGTTCTACGAGTGAGTGAGTCAGTCAGTCAGTGAGTGAGTGCCATTTCGCTTTTATATATTATATAGATGCTGCTTTGATCGGAGAAAATGATTTACGGAAAAATAATTCAGTCACAAGTTGAAGATGAAACACCTGGTAGAGTCAGTGAATCCCCTGATGGAAAATGGGAGAGATGTGCACGCCCTTTTATCGTGAGTTGCGAGATCCGAAATTCATTTCGGCTCCATATTGGAGATCAACAGCTTGTGCACAATCATAGAGGAATTCTTTGTGTTTCGACGATTTCTATATATGAAATAAGGGAACATTTTACCGACTTCGCTCACCCTATACGCAATCACAGCATTTTAAGTACTTGTAAATATCTATTCTATTGTTATATTTTTTTAATAAAATAGGCCTATATATTGAGTATTTGAAGACGCACAACTCGTTCTCTCTATTACTTGACAGAAATTTCGATGTGTTTAAGATAATTCAACGTTTTCTAATACAGATTATTCGAAGATTTGCTAGACTAAACTACATCACCTGTGAGTAATCATCAATCTAGAATTAGACGACAAGCTACTTGAGATCAAATGCGTCAGAGCCAAATTAATACTCTTGGATGTCTAGTTAGAGGAAGTCACATCAGAGTTATGAGCAGCAATTATGCAATACAGTGATTGATGGTCTCAACAAGGATCAAAGCTGTACTCAATTGTTCACGTTTGAAACAATGTGTAAATTGTGTTACTCTTGGATGAGTTATTCATGCAGATGATTAAACAGTAAATAATCAGTCATGACACAATAATAATTATTTTCAATCGTCCTTCTCAAAATATTCGTTCTCCAATTACTCGGATGATTTCAATTTCAATTTCAATTTCAATTTTATTGATGTCATGCATTGTACAATAATACAATACTGGCACAAGTCAAATACATAGTCACAATGGTAAATTACATTGTAAAAATATTAAGATATTTAAATAACAAGAAATAATTCAATTCGCTGCCAAGATGGCAAGAATCACATCATTTTAAAAATGTCTCAATTCAAAAAATTCCATTATACTGTAAAAGGATTTTTCGATCAGCCAATCCTTCAACTCAATCTTTAACAAAACTTCAGAGTCAATCTCAGATATAACAGGTGGGAGAAAGTTCAATATTTTCCTGCTCATGTGATCAGCACTACCTTGGAAAAAAGACGTTCTATGAGCATCTAGTCTTAGAGCATTCCTAGACCTCGTGTTGTACCCATGTATATCTGATCCTCTAGCCCAGGAAGCTCTATGTTTGAGTCCATGTAGTGCAGCCTCGAGTATGTATAGACAGGGAAGCGTCATGGAACAGTGGCCTGCAAGGGGTTCTGGGAGGTTTCCCCAGCATCATCCTGACCACTCGCTTCTGTGCCTTGAGAGGCTAATTCACTCACCTTACACCTAGCAAGAGTAAATGCATTGGGGAATAACGTTATACATTAATATTTCGAAATGCTAAATTCATTTATACACTCATACCTAACGTTCAAGTATTTAGATTTTCAAAACATAATAGAGGCTTATAAAACAATAAATTACCTCCGGTTTTTGTGTCCTCTTGCTCTCCCACTCTAGATATCAAGCTACACCCAACACTATATTATGTTATCACTTATAATTCACCTACTGTTATCTGAATCTTAGTTGTGTAATTTTAATTTCACACATTGTAATTTATAGTAAATATAATACCATAATTATAACTACTTATTGAATAATACTGCTTGCAGGAACTGTCCCCCAATCTCAGACGCATAGTCTTACTGGGGGGATTCCACTCAATCAATATGTTATTTCTACTGTTTTTGTAAAAATGTGATTCTTATTTTGTTGAATATCAAATATAAATATGTACATGTATTGTATGCCAAGTGGAAATAAACGAATTGAATTGAATTGAATTGAACTCTGACAATTCCAGTTGATGAGCCCCAGAAGATCAAGCCGTAGGTCAGTAGCGGTTGAAAGTAACCATAATAAGCCGAGAATACTACTTTCTTGTTCAGACTCGTCGTTAATCTTGATATCGCAAATGTTGCCCTACTAAGTCGCTTCACGACCTCGTCCACATGATGATTCCACCTCAATCCAGAATCAACCTCGATCCCTAGAAAACCACAAGCACCAGTTTATTTGATTTGCTTTGAATCCAACTTGAAATTAAGTAAATTGAAGAATTCCGGGCGGTTGGAATTACTAATAGAAAAATCCATCAAACAGGTCTTCTCGACATTGACTTTCAGTTTATTTGCCTTTCACCAATTCTCGATGCTTTCTCACTGAGGGCTCACGCACTCTAACATCAGTTTTATTGCTAAAAATTTGTATCCCACCACATTTAAAGAGTTCTCCAAAAGTAATGACAGCTACTGATGCAGTTATGTAGAGTCAATTTGTATTAAATTTAAATTAAAACAAAGGTGAGCTTTTTCATTTGTATTATGGGAAATATCACTATAATTGGATCAAGAGTGAAGAATGAATTGGAATGGTAGTGGTTTTTCTCAGAAATGTTTGGACTGGAATGCTCGATTAAAGTAGAATTAGTATGAGGGTTCAATGGATGAGGCAAGGGCTAGTTTTAAGGGATGTAGTGTAGTACTGTTCAAATACAGCACTGGATGTGCTGATTCAGTACAATACTGTGTTTGCTGATTCAGGCGTGTTATACATTAAAACATAAATTTTCAGGAATTACTATTGAGAGCTCTCTTTCTCTCTCTCTCTCTCTCTCTCTCTCTCTCTCTCTCTCTCTCATTATCCTTTTAGGAATGTTTTGGCAATCACATGGCTCTTAAAAGCACAAAGCACTGGCTTATTAATTTGAATGGAGCAAAGGTAGTTCATGTTAATCTTACAAACAAAAACACATATCTCACATTTCACAAACATTTATCCCACATAACACTCAATTTATATAGGAATATTAATATGAGAATACGCAATATAATTATAGGAGTATTTTGGCCATACTCCAGCACCGCAAAATATCTGGGCATAAAGCTAGATGACTAGCTTAGCTGGAAGCATGTAAATAATAAAATAGAACAACTTGGTATCATATTCAAGGAATGTACTGGCTATTTGGGAGGACATCAAAGTTGCCAATTCTAAACAGATTGATTTTTACAAGCAAATTCTCAAGCCGATATGGACCCACGAAATTCACCTATGGCGCTGCATTCGACCATCCAATGCTGACATAATCCAGCGCTTCCAGGATAAAATACTCAGGAGTTGTGTGGACGATCCTTGGTACATCAGGAATTCTGATCAGGAAATCTGATCTCCATCGCGATCTGGGAGTGGTGACAGTCATTAGTGAAGTCCTATGATTTGTAGAAAAACACGAGGCAAGACCTCATCAACAGGTAAACGAGGAAGCAAGCCACCTGCTCAACGTACATGTATTGAGAAGGCGAGACTTCAAAGTACAAAGCCGCACGAACTAGTTTAGTTCCAAAGTATCCAAGTTAAAGTGCAAAAGCAGAGTATCCTTTATCAAAGGAATGTGAAGAGAAAATTTTAAATCCAATATATAGTCCTCAACCAATATAGAAGTCTGAACCAATATTTCATACCTTACAGCTTCACAAACGATATTCTAGGTGCTAAAATGATACTGAGAAGAACAAGGCGTTTCCCCACGAGACAATCTCTCGAGACAATCGATGGAGATCAAAAAGAAGCACATTGGGACCATTATTATTCCTAATCTATATCAATAACCTGGCTAAACTACCTCTCACTGGCAGCCTTTCCTTATTCGCTGATGACACAGCGCTACATGTTACCGGTAGAAATAGAGACGAAATGTATCAAAAGGCATCCACTGACCTACACCTGTTGAAAGCGTGGTTTGACCAAAATATATTAACACTCAATATAGGAAAGTCCAAATTCATTGAAGTTTCTCTGCGAAAAAGTCAGGATCCTCCCATTGACTCAATAACTTTACATTCTTGTTTAAACCCTAACAATATTCATTGCCGCTGCGAGTCCATTGAGCGAGTCAGTTCATATAAATATTTGGGCATTATAGTTGACGATAAATTAAAATGGTCAGACCACATAAACCACTTGAAAAACAAAATCCGGAGATCTATTTACATATTCCTAAACCTACGCCAATTCTTAACAATAGATGATTTGAGAAAAGTTTATTTTGCTTACGTCCAATCTGTGATAACTGCCGGAATTTTAGCCTATGGAGGGGCGTACAAATCCATACTCAATCCTCTACTCATTACACAGAAACGAATTATTAAAACAGCTCTGAATAAACTCATTCGAACGCCATCAAATGAAATATATGATGAGTTCAATGTTCTAGATATTCGACAATTGTATGTCAAGTGTTTAATTCATTACAAGATTCCTCAATAATCGATTGAAGTTCTCACTCATTGAAATAATTCCAGCATCTTCCTCACTAATTCAGAAGATCAATTACTCACTCGAAGATACTGAGCTAGGGAAGAAGCAAATGTGAATTGTAAAGGGGATTTCACTCTTGATCCATTGTATTTCGAAGTGAAACAGTGATGCAGCCATTTGTAAAGGCTGAAAAACGATTGTAGAGAAAGCAACAAAGCTCTCTACCACGGAAAGGCGTGATAAATCCTGGAGGTCCTCCCGAGGATTCCACTATAGAAGAAAAGAGAGTCTGTTTGGAAGCTTTTTTTTAAAATAACAGCGTAACATTTGCCTTCATTTTGATCAGCATTAAAAATTCATCACATCTTCGAAAGCCCATTCGAAAGTCCAGTTCAATAAGAGTTCAATACTCTTTCAATGGAATCTCTTTCTATATTTCAAATTACTTGTTCAATGGTGATAGAGTAAACTTGGAAATTGGAAACTCAATAATATCTTTATCATCAATGACTAATATTCATTTCTAATAGTATTCATAATTGAAATTCCAAAATTAGCTTTCAAGCACAGTAGTTTTGTACTGGAAGTTTATAATTTGTATTATTATCAAATTATTGCTCAACTCTACACTGATTATTTCATCCATGATATAACATGGTCATCATGCAGTTTCTCAGACTTCAATGAATTGCTTATTGAAGACAAAAAAATTGGAATTTTGTGTGAATGGAAAGCTATTACATGAATGAAATGGATGCCAAGTTTCTTAGTTTAACATACTGCAAAATACATTCTTCCTACACTTTCATCATAAAACTGATTCATAATATTCCAAGCTCCCTCAGTCAGGTAATATGATTTATATCTTTTACATCTTACGGCTCTTCAGCAGATAATTTCTTTGAAAATCTTCTTAAAAACTCACAAAAAGATTACATGATTTTTTCAAGTAGATAGATAGTAATGTATTCTTGAATAGTGATAAGAGCCTTGGCACATGTTGAGTTTTACTGCCTCTGTTTTTGAAAAGACGGGAGAGTGGCTTAAAATGTAAGGAGAAAACATAAAAATGTACATTCTGCAAAGCAGTTCGATCTTCTTTTCTCCGAATCCTCTGGCCAGGTAACTGAGGAAACAGTTCCTGAGTAGAGTATCAATTTCATCCATCCCTAGAAGCCTTTCGCTCATTTTGAAGAGGGTGTTTCAGAACAGAATACATACATACGAGTAATCCTAGATCCACAGAATGTATCGACTGGTTAGGTCAATTTTTCAAAAATATCATTTTTGAATTATAGATATCCTCTACATCAAATGAATGAGCAAAAGTTGATCTGGTGTATTTGTGATAAAATATGGCATGTCTGTTCCTAACAATATTTCTCTTCTAAATGACTTCATAAACTGGACTTCAAACTTGGGGTCTATATTCTATTTTTGTTCCAGGAACAACAGTTCAACTGAAGTCTCTCCACTAAACAAATTATGAGTAGCTAACACATTAAATTCTTTTTCAATAGAGAATTGATTGATGTATCACACAATTAGGCGAATAACTGTCACTGGCAGTTGTATGAAGTGTGCGCAACTTACGTATTCATCATTAATTATTTCAGTCATCCGTCTACTATTAAAGTTGAATTTGGAGACAATGTGACAACGCCAGTCAGCGGTGAGTGAGTTTTGAGGAGCAACCGCTGAGACTGGTCCTGCTGGCGACAGAACACATGCAGGAGGATGGAGAATGGGGGCGAGATGACACACTAAAGTTGAGCGGCGCATTTTATGAAACAATAACAACTCGTACGTTTGGCGGAGAAGGGCTTTCACATTCCAGCTGGAGTTGTAGCAGAGGGTTGGCCCAATACTGGCAAGAAGCGGTGTCATCATACTTTCGCATTTTTCATTTTTCTGTTTTCAACTGCCCCCCGACTTACAACTGCCGCGCTACAGAAAAATAACGGGCACCGATCATTTTCTTTTTTAGAACAAATATCGGCGGCCGAGCCGTTTGCAACTGTCGAGAGAGATTAATGGCTCACTGTCCGCATCAGAACGTCACTACATTACCCAACGGCTGTATCATCATCGACCGACATCTATTCTGTCTGTATGTGTATGAAACATACCCCCTTACACCCCTCCCTCCATACCTACAACATTGCCTTCAATCGCCATCGGAGTGTGAGACGCGCTGAATGACACCGAATTCAGACTCATTATTTCAGAGAAGAGCAGACACGTTTGATGAAATAAGCTTGAAATAAAAATCGGTTTCATTGATAAGTTTTACATTTTATCAATCAATATTAGAGGATACGAGCAAAAATGTTCTGGATCCATAATAATGGAATGGGATTTGATTATCAATGATAAGCAATCAATAGGCGATGACATTGCTTACGATATTGCTCCCTAATGACATCAATGGGCAATGACATCTCCCGTAATACTGCCACATATTATATCAATGACATCAAAAGGCATTGCTTCACATCAATTATATCAATAAATTGGTGCCATCTCAATCAAGATGGATTCTCAATTTTGATTGAGAGGCAGATCAATCCAATCGAGACGCTAATAATATTCAATTGAAACATAATTTATTGTTACTTAATTTCATATTAATAAATTATTATATAATTTGCAATCCTATTAAATTTCTTTGATCATGATTTCTAAAGTGCTTTATGATCTGTCTTCTCATTCATCATCATGGGGAACATTGATATTTATCCAGATCTAAGAGTGGATACGATATTGATATATCAGATATGAATATATCAACAAATATATTCAAATAAAGAATCTTGTTGTAGCATGGTGGAGTCATTGGAATCATCGATTCGAGAATTTCATTTCTTGTATTTCTTGCATTTCAATATCGATCATAGAGCACTTTTACAGACGAAATCGCAACCCTACTAAATGAGAGTGGAGGACAATTAGGAAAATCGGAGGAGGATGAGAGTGAAAGGAAATGAATGATTAAAATTTTCTTCAGGAGCTTATCAGTTCAATGAGACGCTCGCTATTGGTCTCGTTCATGCTGCTATTACTTTCTCTACGTTTTTGCAGGCCAGTAGTAGGCCGGGGAAGGGGTTGCAGGAATGCCTCAACCCTCTGGATTCCCAAACTGATTGCCTTTTTATTCCAAGCACTCGTCATGATTGCATTTCGGCATTTCGGCAAACAAGAATGGACTTCCTCTCCCTGCTACCAAATTTGGCGGAAAGAGACATTGTGCGTTCATTTCGACGATACTTTGTTTCATTCGTTACAATGATCACAGTCGAAATAATTCCTCTGTATGTGGGACGTACTTTGTACTCTGAATATCAGTACCAATATTTCTCCATTAACATGATACGGGAATAGTCTATGTATAGGAATTGAACACTTTCCATTCTCTAATCAAGGATATTCTGTACAAATAGTTAAGAAAATATCCAAGACTACAATAGATGAGTTCAAAATATGATCATTGGGAATTTTGATAGTGTGATAACTGCGAGATTGATGATTTGTATTTATAAACTGTCATTAATAAATCGATTCCATTTTGCAAAAAGTGTTTTGGAATATTGAGTAGCGTCCGTTTTTGATCAAACACAGAGCCGATCTCCAGGTGACAAATGATTTTGTCGGAGAAGGCTTAGTTGTTGAAATTGTGCTAGGCCATGAGGTCTGCGGACTTGAATCGTATCAATAAAGTGATCCTAATTCTAGTAGTTTGAGGGTTTTGGAAATAAAAACATAGATATGTGGTTGACTGACTGCTCTTATAATAATGAAAATAATATAGAAAATATTACACTATACATCTTTACATGGATAATCAATAATCAATCTGTCTTTAAAAGACCAATACTCATGTCTTTAAGAGACCAAATACAATAAGTCTTTAAGAGACCAAATACTCATGTCTTTAAGAGACCAAATAGAATAACTTACGTCTTTAAGAGACCAAAAATTCATGTCTTTAAGAGACCAAATTTACGGGGGCACATCTGATACTGTAGTGGGGGGTATCAAGTACTTATCTAAGATCTGTCGTCCTCGAGTCCGGTGTCCAGAAGGTGATGGATGAGGGTGGAGGGTGATGGCCTCCAGGCATCGGGCTAGTGGCGTCAGATCGAAGATCGTCTTTCAGCCCCGCACGGCAAGGTCAGATGTCCGATATCACCGGCCATCTCGGTCGGCGAATTCGTCAGCCCTCGTTCGACAGCAAGGCATAGTTACAGCTCGATCCTCGAATGAGTATTTAAGAATACACACACACAAAAAAACCCTTAAATGGGTTTTCGACTGTTACTAATCCAAAGCCTACAATAATAATAAAGTGCAGCAGTCAACCGCTCTGAATTAATTAAAATACTCCATAAATAAGTTATTGAAGGAAAGATAAGCGATTAAAAACTGATGGAATACATGATTCCCGATTATATAATTTTAGTCTCCAGGAGAGAACGAAAAGCAAGATGAGTATGTCATGATTCAATCAGACAAAGATATAATTTAGCTCAAAAACATGTCTGTACTCTACAGTACAGAGTATTTAAGAATACACACACACAAAAAAACCCTAAAATGGGTTTTCGACTGTTACTAATCCAAAGCCTACAATAATAATAAAGTGCAGCAGTCAACCGCTCTGAATTAATTAAAATACTCCATAAACAAGTTATTGAAGAAAAGATGAGCGATTAAAAACTGATGGAATACATGATTCCCGTGTGCCGGGCACTGTCTTTAATTCAGGCCTTTTCCCAAGTTATAATAGTAAATTTAATACGCAATAGACTAGAGCCATTATTGTAAGTGAGTTAGCGAAATAAATTATTTTCTCTCTCTATTATGAACGGCCATGACTTCGAGTTTCCCATGATAGATATTTAAAAATTGTGGCTCCGAGTCGTCGAGGAATGTAGATTATGGAATTATCTCTAAAACTTAGCCTTCTTGTCGTGACATATAATGCGATAAGTTGGAAAACAGCAAGCATTGAAATTATAACAAACTACCGATTTTGCAGTTACTATTTGGTCCAAAGGCTGTAGAAGCCACGCGACGATTGGTCAAATTGATTCCATTCGCCCAATAGGAGACCTGTTTCTAAATACAGTAGTGGGGATTCCCCAGCCGACAGACCAGATTACGTTCCGGAGGACACTTTGCTAGGAGCACTACAAGAGTAAAGATGTAGTCATTATGTGTCGCCCTTTTTGGGCAGGTTTACAAGTATTTCATTAGTTAATGTAGGAGCTAGTTTTATTTTTTATTAAAGTTTAAATTTTCTAGTAGTGCCATGTCCTGAAAGGTTTAATTGTGTTTCTTCATCATGTACGAATAATTGTTTCTTCAAATAACCGCTAAGGTACGTAAACTAAGGTTAAAATATAATTTAGGGAAATTATTTAAGTGAAACTTCAATCAAAAGATTTTATCAACAAAGCCTGTTATTTTTCAAGTTAATAATATTGATTGAGAATAATCCTTTTGATTTTATTAGTGATGGAAGATACTTATAATTTTTTTCTACAGAAGTATAGAAAGTTTTCAGTTACGTTACATTTGAGTTATTGTTCCTGGAGATATATTATCGTAGAGTATTGCTGAAAGTCAGGAAGATAGCCTTTAAATTGAAATGAAACTTTTAAGAACTGTTCATATTGAGTTTATGACATTTTTTTTAATTTATATTTTTCAGACTCTGTTTTCTTATGTCATTAAGGCTTTTGAATGATTTAGTAAATTTTTTATGATAGAAATCTTAATAGACAAAGAAGAAAGTTTTTCTTTTCCATGAAATTAATATTAATAAATGTTGGCTAGCGCACAAGTTTCCAATAATACTAGTCGAGCTACTATATGAAGAATTATATTTGATTTTGCAAACCAAACGAAAAATATCATAAAAGTTAACATCATAATTAATGAAGTATTCATTTTTCTAAAAGCATTATATTAATTTATTACGAGTGTTTTCATAAAGTTGCATTGTAGATTAATGACACCCTGGCAAGTAAATTTGTTTTAAATCTGTTAAATTTTGAGAAGGAAATCAGATCGTCAAGATAAAATCTAAATTAAATAACAGAATAAACTCCTGTTTTAGCTTTTGATGAATTGTAGGAAGAGTTAGAAATTAATGCTGTAATACATTTATTTACAGCGGTTCATGTGTGTCCCCAAACCAACTTCTTGTACTACCACCCCTTGGTTCCACAACTTTATGTAACACCGCTTCAAGACACCCTTCAGACGACAGGTCTAGGGACGTAAGAGGACGTCGCCGTCAAGCCAAATTCAACCGGTAAAAGCTCACCGCCAAAAACAAGGTACTGTAACCCCGACGATAAAGCAACGTACAGACCAACGAAAGTGCAGTGTAGTGAAACAAAGGTTCATTCGAGAATGTCAATCAAAAGTGGGGATTCAAAATTATTATGAAATGGTTATATGGGTTACTATCGACGAAACTTGGGTTCAACGGGCTTTTCTTTCTTGAGTAATTTTATGTTGAAGTTAATTATTTGTTATTTGATGACTGATATTGTTTGGTTTTGTGACGTATTGCTATCTAAACGGGGATAGTAATGCGCCCCCGAATCAGATGAAGAATGTCAACAAAGTAACATGAAATTGTTGTTTCTGTTGTTCAATTTTAGTTGCCAATGTTTATTGAAACTGTTTGTATTTTTCAATTATTTCAAATTGTAGTGATTTTCTATAGTATAAACCTATTAAATCAGGCATGGCAAGATTAATTGAAGTTTCTTGACTCTAGCCCGTTCACCTGCATGAATTAGGTATAGACTCAGGTATTTTCTAGATGTGTCGGCCTATTTCTAAATTCTAAATTTTATTCTAAATTATCTTCTTTGGGCACACCCGATTATAAAATTTTAGTCTCCAAGAGAGAACGAAAAGCAAGATGAGTATGTCATGATTCAATCAGACAAAGATATAATTTAGCTCAAAAACATGTCTGTACTCTACAGAATCTAAAAGCGGTCTCTCGTTCAGGTCTCCAAGTCGACCGAATCAGGCTAAAAAAATAGGTAACAGGGCTAGCAATATTATACATTAAAAATACCAAATTACAAAGGACGTGGTGGGGACAATAATTTCCCTCAATAAAACGAGAAAGGAATAAAACTAACAAGGACAGAATATGTACAGGAAAATTCCCTCAGTCAAAGTAGAAGACTCAGCAATAGAATGGACGTTCAACTGATTTTTTATTATGATTTTGCGTCTACAACAATTCTAAGTATTCAAAGAAAAACGTTGGAAAACAATAGAGGAAATACTAGAATTTAATTACATAATGTGCTTAATTACATAATGAAACTACACCGATACCGTGAGAATCGCAAGTCAATCCAGCACTCTAATAAAATTTTATCTAGGAAAAGTTATAATTTTGAAAAAAAATAAATTTCGGCACAACACTCCTGTAGACGTTGTGAGAAGTTGATGAGAGTGCCGAGCAAGAGATAGCCTTGCCTTGTCTGCTGTGCGTGAAATACGTACATTTCACTGGCCCCCCCACCTAGCCAAATGGCAATTTGAGCATTACACATCGTATGTGCATCGTTTGTGCACGAATGTGCACGACCACTCTGAGTTTGTGCACGCAAACTGAACAAATTATTTGAAAATTCGATTAGGGTGGCTGGGGAAACGATAGCCCCCCCCCCCACTTAGCGTAATTGCGATTTGAGCATTACACATCGTTTGTGCATCGTTTGTACACGAATGTGCACGTACATGTAACGTTTGTGCACACTTTTTAAGCAAGGAAATGGGTTTTCACAGGAGTGAGGTATAGTAGAGTGGCAAGGGAGGATGGGGAAATGCTATCCTCCAAATAGTCAGAACACTCCAATTTTCGGCTCAATCGTTTGTGCTCGAATGTGCTCGTACATATAAGGTTTGTGTACACTTTTTAAGCAAGGAATTGAGTCGTTGCAGGTGTAAGGTACAGTAGAGTGGTCAAGGGGGGCAGGGGAAATGCTGTCCCCCAAACAGTCAGAACACTCCAATTTTACAAGACAAAACACTGCAATATGTGCAAGATTGTGCAAGTACGTCCGCCTTTTATGCAGTCATCAATACTGAAATGAATCCAATATACTTATACGTGGAGCTAGTTATTTTAATCAAATACTTTGGCGCTAGGAACTAAAGTCCAGTCACTAATACATTGGTGCTTGAAATTCATATTCTAGTGTTTATTTTTACTTTCCTTGCCCTATTACCATATTACCCTATTACTGAAGATTGTATTAAACCAGGTCCCTTGCCGCCCCCAGGGACGGAGTTTTCCTGGAAAATGTGATGGAAATCAATGAAACAAGTCTTCAGCTATCATGTGATACCACTTTCAAATTTCGGGCCCGCTATCAGCGGGGGGGAAGGGTTGTAGGTAACCAGGTCCCTTGCCGCCCCCAGGGAAGGATTATTTCAGGAAAATGTGATGGAAATTGATGAAACAAGTCTTCAGCTATCATGTATTTTCTTTTTAAATTACTTAAGGTTAGCAAAAAATACAATAATCGGAAAAGAAAAAACAGGCTATTGCCTAAAACTTCTTCAATTTCCTAATTTAGTTTTAAATTGTCCAAATATTATAGGTTATGTCCATTCAAATTTCTACACCAAATCACAATCTAAAATATAAATTAGAATAAAACAAACAATTTTAAATTTGGATGGATTAATAATAAAAGTTTGTGCTAAATGTTTGCGTAATTCATAAAGTAGTACTATGGCTAGAACAGTTGGCTCTTCCACAGTTTATATTCATGTTGTGCTTTATAATAATTTCGTCAGACTTCTCGGCTGTAAACTAATAAAACTAACTACCTATTTATATCCCCAACTACAATATCACAACATATTTCAAAATTAGATTGGTAATTTTTTGGAGATTCATCTTTCAGAAAATATGCTTTATATTCATAAGTAAAATATGCTTTAATAATTAAAGGCAAGCAATTTTACCTACAATCCCCTTCAAGCTACATTACAAAATTTATTCAAATATTTGGAATCTTTATGGCGGCGGCGAGAAAAAAGCTCTCATGGCCATACTATTATAATGTTGTTAGTGTATCCTAAATATACCATTTAGGCCGTCAATGGGCCTCACCGCTGTCATACTTCAGTGAAACCGACAATTTAACGTGCCCATCCTATTATTGAAAGAAATTGGAATAGAATGCCTACCAAATAACTTAATTTCTGTTCTTTTGAAATTCAGATTGGCTTTTTAAATTAGCCGCCATTTCAGGTTTGTATAAAAATAAAATCTGATCTCAGTTAAAAAGGCATTTTTTTCATAATTCAAAATACCATTTCTGTTCATATACAGAGTGGGTGAAAAGTCTGAGAACGGCTCACAAACATAAACATAAATATAAACATAAAAACATATAACCATAATACCTCAATATAAACCAATATAAATATAACCAATAACCAATATAAACATAAATATCTCATAAACAAAAGTAATTTGACTGTGGGTGTGATTGGGGATCGTACTCAAATTTGAAATATCACTTTACTATGGCTTTAAAAATCTGGTCCGCCATCTTGTATCCACCACTTTGAATGCAACTTTATTTTTTTAAATAGGAAGGTCGTCATGCAATACATGATTTTGAAACGGAATTTCAAGAAGAAGTGAATGCCAAAAACAACATATCGATATCTCAAATAGTTTCGAAGATATTCACATTATTAATCAAAGCAGAAAGGAGAGAAGAAAGTATGAGAATGGCTTAGTATTTCATAAAAAATGTGATTCCAAGGTGGGTGTGACTGGGAATCCTTCTCAAATTGAACATACTACTTTAGTATGACTTTGAAAATCTGGTCTGCCATATTGGATCCACCATTTTGAAGATATTCACATTATTAATCAGAAAAATGAAGTTGCAATGAGCCGTTCTCGGACTTTTCACCCATTCTGTATGCATCTCTCTTACATAAAAGTTGGGTCAGTTTTTTATATTACATTCAATCAACAGATTACCAAATCTGTTCATTCTGTTAATGAACAGATTAAAATTAATGTCTAAGCATTTTGGATGAGTATCAAAAAATCGATATTTAAAAATACTGATAGTTTTCCATCGATATTTATGGGATTTCAATATCTGAAGCAAAAAATATCAGTAAACAATATGAGTAGAGTCAAAGAGGGGTTAAAGAGGAAAAAATTTTAGAAGAAAATTTTTTAACTCACAGTTCTGTTTCGGGAAGTGAAGGAATAAACATATAAAAAACTCACTGTCTATAAAAAAATATCTCATGATTGATAATTAATTATTATTATTGCTATTGTAGTGCTATTTTCTCATTCCTTATATTATATTTATAGACATACATAGTACAATATAATGGAAGTATGACATTGGATGATAATTTTTGTGGCAGATCCTGCCACATTCGTGCACAAACGAAGAACAATCGATTGAGCCGAAAATTGGAGTGTTTTGACGGTTTGGGGGATAGCATTTCCCCCAGCCCCCTTGGCCGTTGTATTATACCTCACTCCTGCAACGATCCATTTCCTTGCTTAAAAAGTGTGCACAAACGTTACATGTATGTGCTCATTCGTGCACGAACGAAGCACAAACGATTGAACCGAAAATTGGAGTGTTCTGACTGTTTGGAGGATAGCATTTCCCCAGCCCACCTTACCTTATCTACTATACCTCACTCCTGTGATGACCCGTTTCCTTGCTTAAAAAGTGTGCACAAACGTTACATGTACGTGCACATTCGTGCACAAACGATGTCTGATGCTCAAATCGCATTTACACCAAGTGTGGGGGGGGGGCTATCGTTTCCCCAGCCCCCCTAATCGAACTTTCAAATAATTTGTTCAGTTTGCGTGCACAAACGATGCACAAACGATGTGTAATGCTCAAATCGCAATTACACTAAGTGGGGGGGGGGTGGCTATCGTTTCCCCAGCCCCCCTAATCAAATTTTCAAATAATTTGTCTAGTTTGCGTGCACAAATGCAGAGTGATCGTGCACATTCGTGCACAAACGATGCACAAACAATGTGTAATGCTCATATCGCAATTACACTAAGTGGGGGGGTGGCTATCGTTTCCCCAGCCCCCCTAATCAAATTTTCAAAAAAATTGTCTAGTTTGCGTGCACAAACGCAGAGTGATTGTGCACATTCGTACACAAACGATGCACAAACTATGTGTAATGCTCAAATCGCAATTACACTAAGTGGGGGGGCTATCGTTCCCCCAGCCCCCCTAATTAAATTTTCAAATAATTTGTCCAGTTTGCGTGCACAAATGCAAAGTGGTCGTGCACATTCGTGCACAAACGATGCACAAACTATGTGTAATGCTCAAATTGCCATTTGGCTAGGTGGGGGGGGAGCGAAATGTACGTGTAGGAAATGTTGTTGGATGAAGATTGAGATTCTCTAAGATTGATGTTCTGTATGAATGGCGAATAATTGACTGTTTGTTGTGGCATTAGTGCAAACTTCAGCATTGCACCCTTACTTTTTCGAAAAAACGTCACTGTCAAGTATCAATCCAGATCGATATCTGAAAATATTGCACCACTTTTTGCCACAATTTAGAAAACACATATTACTGTATGATTTCGACATGCCATACATCAAGAGAAACTATGGAATTTCCAGGACAGAACTTCCCTGGACGCCTCATTTCGTTGCGTGGAGATGTGGAGTGGCCTCCTCGTTTACAGGATCCGTCACCTTGTATCTATTTTTCATGGGGCTACCGCAAAGGTCGTATATACATCAACAAAACTCGTACACTTGAAGGTAGCTTCTTCACCGTTCATTTACCGCACTTCCTATGGTGGAGGTTCCAACGAACCTATCAAACGTGGCGTTTCCATTGAGCTAGAATTCAGTTGTGGACCTCCCTACGAAGAACTGCTACCTCTACTCAACTTGAATCTTGTACTGTTATCTGTCTAGTAATGTAAATGTTACTGTTATTTGTATGTAGCTGATGGTTATATATATAAGAATGGCTTAAAAAGTTACTTTGTAAGAAGTATTACTACACGAGATTTCGAATAATAAAAAAATATGTAGCATAATAGCTACATACATATATAAATATATAAAATATACGTTTATATATATATAACCGTATATTTTATATATTCATATATGTACTGTATGTAGCTGATGGTTGGACTCTCGTGTAGTGATACTTCTTACAAAGTAACTTTTTAAGCCATTCTTAAATATATATATATATATATTTATATATGTAGCTGATGGTTGGACTCTCATTAGTGATATTTCTTACAAAGTAACTTCTTAAGTCATTCTAAAAATAATATATATATATAATATATACATAATAATACATTTTATTCAACTTCTATTTAAATTCAATTTACACAGCTCACATCATTCTTTTCAGAATTAAATTTTCTACATTTTTTATTGCGAAAAATTATTTGTTTACTGGTCATTAAAGAAAATTATTGGGCATCAAACGTAGAAGTCTGTGTTTTTCTACTTAGATTTTTTGCATATTTAAACTTTTTTCTCAAAAACTACTCACACTACAGCTTCCAGACTAGTTTTATTCAATTTTTCAGATATTTTTCCATATGAATTCAGCATAAGTTTTTCAAAAACTAGTGCCCAAACAATTCAGCATCGGTGTATTTCACCAGAGGAACTGAATTCTGGGCGAAATCTTTCACTCTGTATAGCTCGCTAATGAAGCTTTTATAATGAAAATGAATGATAATGAAATAATGAGAATAGTGAAAATTAATTAAATCACTTTTTGTTATTAGAAAAACGACTAGCAGTCAGATATTTTACAACCAAGTTGTCACAACCAAGAAGATGGCGAACCTGCCGAAAGATCTCATTTCACAGTGAGTGATTAATTCATTTATTGTAAAATATCTGACTGCTAGTCGTTTTTTCTAATAGCAAAAAGTGATTAAATAATAAGCAGTTCGTGATGGAAAACAACATTTAAGAGAATTAATTCTAGCCCTATAATATAATATAAACGTTTCAAAATGAACATGATGTTCTAAAAATACTCATGGACTTCTCAAACGTCTCTCCCACTCCCACACATAGATGCAGAAGAGTAGCAGTAAAATTTCGAATAACATAACCATATACTTTGAGACACGTGTAACAGATACAAGTTGAGTACAGGTATAGGCCACGATTTATAACATGAACCCCAACTTTCAAATGGTAGAAGAGTGACTGGCGTGGTAGGGATGTAGGGGTGAGAATGTCTCTTTCACACATCATCCCCTCTCACTCTGCATACTGTACTAGTGTACAGAATGTTGGAAGTAAGGATACCGGCCTTCAAGAACAAACTGTCCAAACTCTTACCCCCAACCCTAAAAAATCAGAGTTGAGTCTCATGTGGTGGGAGTCCTAGGCTCATGCTATTTATATCTTTTGGGCTCTAACAGTTCTTCGTAGGAAGGTCCACGATTTAATTTTGTCTCGTAGGAAACGTCACCGTAGGAACTGCCACCAAGCTCAGTACCTTGACAACCGATATAGATTTAGAAGTAGATTTACAACCAATTGTAGTCCAGTTGACTATGCACAAAACCATCGATCGCTGCAAATTACAGAAAGGAGAGAATTCAACTTGGAAAAACTGCTGTTCATTTATAAAATGATGAGTTAAAAATTTGCAAAGCCACGGCAATCGCGTTAGCTCACTGCAAAAGGACAGCTGTCCATAACTTGGCATCAAAATTGGCTTAATATGTCGTCAAATGAGCGTAATCCATTGAAAATGTGTCATAAAAACTTTTATGATTTTTGTGCTTTTTTAGATTTTGCGTGCTGGAGAGTATCGCCTCTTAGTCATTTTTTCAGCTGCATTAAATAGCCTCATTCCTAATAAATTCTGTCTTTTTTGCAGTTTGCTCTACATTACCGTTCTTCACAGTTACTCTAATATTTCTGGTAAAAGGCAGTCGTTCTCTCGCTTACGGCCATAGCTGGAAATTTATAGCGGGTAATTTTAAGGGACGGATTAAGACCGTTTGCAGGGTTATTTTTTGTCCGCGCTTTCCTAAATCTTATTTAGAATACATAAAGGTGACAGTTCAAATGACCGGGGCGGCTATACCTGGATAAAGTGCCATTATTGTTAAATCCTGTCAACTGATAACTTTGAAATTTCCCAACAAACTTCTCACTTGTTATTCTGAGAATAGGCATTTTTGTGAATAATCACTGATTACATCTCACATTGAATCGGATTCTCTGTTTTGGTTTTACAATCTTCTTCAATAGGACTAGTACAAAGAAGATAACAGTATCGAAATCGTGCTTTTGATATTAGTATGCATATTGACATTAAGGATCAAAAGCTCCTTTCACTAAACAAAAATGTGCTTCTATTTTAACGATAAATCTCTAGTCATTGTAAATTATTGATAAATTCAATAAGTTGATAAAACAATAAATAGGGAATAGTTATTTGCACTATGGTATTTTTCAGAACTGAATAGAGTGGAGCAATGGTCGGGCTCGGTGTGCTGTTCTCTGCCGCACTCAGAGAAATGCCAACAAGCGTGTGTTTCGGCAGGCTCCCGCCATGATCTGATACCAAATTGTAGGCAGAGTGACGAAATATCATTCTTCAACTGCCTTGACAGACAGCAGGTATGTTAAAGAATAAGCATAAACCACCAGAGTATCATGAGCAAACCTAAAACAACATAAGTTACAGTGGTACTTATGGGGATAATAATAATAATCTGGTCTAGTTACAGACACATCGATTTCTGGACGTACGATTTTTACCGTCCATATAAATTTTATTTGATAAGTCAGATGATATCAAACAGATGATGTTCGTCAAGTTCCATCTAAGTCTGATAGAATAAATTCTTAAGGAGGGCAAAAAATCGAACGTCCAAAAAATCTATAACTTATGTTTGTAACTGGCTTAAGGTTACAATTAAAGTTATTTCTTTACAAATAGATTTATCATTATATACAACCACCTTAACTATTGTTATTATTTATCACAGAAGTGATTAAGAGCTTAATCCCACGATTCAATCTATTTGTTAATTTCTCTCCATTTAATCCATACTATTTTATTGATAATAAAGAACAATAAAGCAATAAATGTGAATATAAATAAATATAGATAGGAATATAATAGAATAAGTTGCATACTTAATCTATATGAACTGAATAATTATCAAGTTCATAATACATTAAAATCAAGCACCAGGTACAGAAAATACCTGAATGACATCCAGCTCGATATTATTTGTAGTATCAGAAAACTAAACAAGGTTCGCATCACACATCAAAATTCTACAATATTTGAAAACTTCACTTTGAGCATTATATTACTATATTATAATTAATTTGTTAAACACACAGGTTTAGGAAGCCTTATTCATGATGTTGGTATCTATGGGATGGCTTCTGTTGGTGGAAAGACCCGATAGTGTTTCAGCTCGACAAATATCACAACTGTTTAGGAAGCATGGTACATGATGATGATGATAATATATTATTAATAATTACTCATACCCTGTTTCATCGAAAATGTTCTGTATTAATTATTCCCTAATTTCGTTGTAAACAACACTTTAGTGGAATGTGATGAATGTCGTTTGCAGGTGGGAGAAGACTGCTGTGGATCGGCGCGAAATGCCGAGTGCCAAACTGCGTGCCAAACGGTGTTCAGATCCGAGCTGACTCCGAATCGCGAGGCGCGTGAAAACCTATCAGTCGCCTGCAGCGATTCTAGTCCTAGAGTTATGTCCTGTATAAATAATTTTATTAGAGTGTCTACCGTCAGCAATGCTCATAAGTGTGAGTATCATTTCTAACAATTTAATACTTCCAATATTAAGTCTATAGTAACACACACATCGATTTTTGGACAGACAATTTTTAGCCGTCCTTATAAATTCTATTAGATTGGACAGATTATGTCAGACATATGATGTTCGTCTAGTTCCGTTTAATCTGATGGAATTCATAAGGACGGCAAAAAATCAAACGTCTAGAATCGATGTGTGTGAGACTGGCATAATATAGTGACTAATAAGTTACTTAAATTCCATCAAAAACTACAACTTCGTGGACTATTTTGTGTAATAAAACCATCTAGAATAGTTGAAATGATTATTTTTCATCCGATAAAAATACTATAAAGATTACTTATTCAGAAATCAGGGCGGTTTATCCAAATTTCCCATTATTCAATTCTTCTCTCTGAGAATTATGAGGAATCATACCTCTTAAGCTGGGTTTACACCAAAGTTATTAACAAAATTTCAATAACTTAATCCTTATACATTCTATTAGATTGAACATAACTTATGATACACATATATTTATATATAAATGATATTATTTTATATAATTAATAATTATAAATATAAAAATTTATACTTATTAACATATTGTTAACATTAATTTGGTGTTAACAATAACTAATAATAAACTAATAATAGTGTTAATAATAACATTAACTTTGGTGTAAACGCGGCTTTAGATGAATGCATTGGTGAAGGGTTCAACTATCCAAATTCTCTAGTTAGAATACAGTCCCGTTAAAACAAGAATCCAGACAATACCAAACTAGTCGGCATGCTAGCTTTCTCGTATTGACCGTCTATAGATCGTATCCCTATAGGATAAATAGAGAAAATATAAATCGCTCGCATCTCTATGGCATTTTACCACAATTTGAAAGTGAATTTGTGCACAGATTTGCTGCACTTTTAGCATTGCAAAATTTTTATCTGTCCTTCTATACCCCTAAAGAGAAATGGAAAAAATAGAAAAATTTAGGCTAGATTTTTTAGCCTTTCATCGAATTCGAATGTGGATGAACTTCTGCATAAGTTGGTCCTTGAGGACAACTGGGGGAATTATAGAATTGTACAAATAGCACAATTTCAGTTGCACAAAAGCCTTTTGAAAGGCATGATTAAATACCACGAGAACCAATCAGAGAAGGCTTTTTTGAAAAGAAGGCTTCTCTGATTGGTTCTCGTGATACTTAATCACGAATGAAATCCAACATGCTTTTGTGCAACCGCGCCTTAGTCTCCTAATAATCTAGTAATAATATGCAACAATACTTAAAAGATGTTATATGCCTGTAAATAAATGTTAATAGTAGATATAAATTGCCAATTCTGGCGCAACATGTCCCAGACTTCCCCACCTAACCTAACTAAAAAATTCAACCTTACCCAACCTAACCTAACCTCAAGGTCAAAGGTCAAGGTCAAGGACAAGGACAAGGTCAAAGTCAAGGTCAAATTTTCAAAAAAAAAACTTAGAAAAAAAAACTTGGAAAAAAACTTAGGAGAAAAAAATTAAAAGTAATGAGATATCCTCTGGGTAGCATGCATGCTTTCAAGAGTCTCAGATATAAATCCTAGAATGTGAACAAACCATTGTATCACAAGGATATTTTTTCCTAGTTATATTCAACATAATAGCATTCCATAGTATTCAGTCAGTGTTCAGTTACTGTTCAGTCACTGTTCAGTTACTGTTCAGTCACTGTTCAGTCACTGTTCAGTCACTGTTCAGTCACTGTTCAGTTACTGTTCAGTCACTGTTCAGTCACTGTTCAGTCACTGTTCAGTCACATGACTAATGGCCACGCCCACCAGCATTAGGGGCATCAATGGGGGGGACTCTAGCTCAAGATGGTCATGCAGGACCTATCACTCTACATGGTCATGGAGACCTCTATCACACCAGCTTAATATGTCCATGATAGACCTACTAGATCAAGATGTCCATGGGAGACTCTAGATCAACATGGCCATGTTGCTCTAGATCAAAATGGCATTGAAGATAGATATTTTCAACGACTCCCACTCCACCTCCTCTGTGTTTAGACATGACTTATTTTACATGGACATTTTCAATGACCCTCACTCCTCCTGTCACATGGACCATGCTCACCAGTATTCAACATGGCTGTATGGCATGGTTGGGTCGTCCACTCAGTGGTCAGTCATTCAGTTCAATTACTGATCAGACACTGTTCAGTCACTGTTCAGTCACTGTTCAGTCACTGTTCAGTCACTGTTCAGTCACTGTTCAGTTACTGTTCAGTCACTGTTCAGTCACTGTTCAGTCACTGTTCAGTCAGTTGCACTTGGCATCCTAATGTACTTATAGCTAAACTATATCTAAGGAGATGGTAGATAATAAGTAAACAGTTTGGAATACAATTAGTTCTCTATTAATCAATTCATCATCTATTTCATTGAAAAGTTTACTACAAACAGATATATCTCTGTTCCATAATCTAAGTTGTTTACTATATTGAGGGTGCAGAAAAGTGATGTATCCATGATGTTTCTCCTTGGCCCATGTCAAGCAGGTGATGTCCCAGGTAGTAGACTCCTTTTCCAGCAATAGTCCTTGGCATGTCGTCCATGTTGATGTCTGATAGTCTTTGACTGATATTCAGTGATACCTCTAGAACACTGTTTCAGTCAGAGACAACACCCTGTCATTGTTGTTGAATCACCTCACAACCTCTTTCCTTCAGGTAATTCATGCTCCTTTGAGTCGAAAGTATAGGTGTAGTAGTATTTCTCACCACTACATCATCCTCCTTCTCCTCCTCTTCCTCTTCCTCCTCTTCATCCTCTTTCTCTTCCACCTCTTCCTCATCGTTCTCCTCTACCTCCATATCAGATTCCTCTTCCTTATCTTCTACATGATCCTCATCCTTCTTCAGGTCAAATGGAAAATTGATGGTAAATTTGTCTCACCATAGTCCCCCCACTTTGAGAATAGGAGTACCATCTTCTCTATTGTTCCAGATACACAGTTGATCTACAAAATGTCTGTTCTCCACAGATGATTCCAGCACAATGAATCTAATCTGCTATGTATCCAATATATATCCATATATTTACAGCATTATGATTTTGATTGTACCTCAATATATTACCTAGTGTCTAAGGTGTTGCTGTTCTTTGCTGTCTCAAGTGAAGACCTGTACCAACCTTTGGTTTCTGATGTCTCAAGTAAAGACCTCGACCTCCTTTCATTGATTTTTTCTTTGATGGTTGAATCTTTTGTTTCTTCCCCTTCTTAGCCACCCTGCTGACTTGCTTCAGTGATCTTTTCATACCTCCCCCAAACTTTGCCTTAGCCTTCATGATGTTGGTGACTGCAAGTGCTGCAGCTTTTTCCAACACCCCTGCATCTTCAGATCTCCCCCTGTCCCAGGCTCTCTCTGCCAAGATGCTGTCTGCTACTGCTCTGCTTGCTGTATCACCACTCTTGGAATAGGCAATATCATGCTACTTGCAAGCCTGATCAAGTTTGTTGATTCCTGGATCAACTTGTGCTAATTGCTTCTCAAGTTTTGTTCCTGGTCCACAGTACTGATAGCCAGGGATATGAAGTTCAACTGGTAGAATGTCGATTGCCTTATTAACTATTGTTCCAGCAGCACCCTTGATAGCTGACAGAACACCTCTTCCTCTATAGATCTTCCGACTTTTCTCCTTACGAAAATCATGCCTTGGAGCATGATCCTCTCCCAGTCACTTGTCTATCAGAATGTCTTTGACTGCCATCTCTGCCATCATCCAAAAGGCATTTGATTGTATTCTTATACTTGGCTTTGTTGTAGTTAACAATCTCACCTCTTGGATCATTGTTCTGTCTGTGCACACTGGTCCAGTTCAATATTTCTCCATAGTCCTGTCTGTCAGCAGATTCAACTAATGCACGATTTGGATTCTTCTTGAAAATCAACTCACAAAGTCCCAATGTGGCTGTGAAGGTCTTTTCTTCCTCATCTACAGGGTCAGTCAGCACAATTTCATCACCATTTTCTCCAAAAGTTAAATACTTATTGCCCAGGTGGTAAGCATTGTCTCTCACTCTTGGCCCGAAAATGTAATCAGAATTGTCATTGTCCTTGATCAATGATTCTCTAATGTAATCAGCTACCTGTTTTCCAGCTGGATCAGTTAGATCAAGAATATTCTGAACTATTGTACTGTGACTTTCATTCAATAATTGTTCAACATTCTTATCATCATCCTGTCCATCTCCAGACAGCTCCTCATCACTGCTATCATCATATCCTCTACTCATATTATACTCCTCACCATCATCCTCTTCAAATGCCTACTTTCCTGCTTCCCATAGTTGTCGTCCAACTCCTGAGGTGCCTGCTATTGGACTTGAAACTTCTCCAGTTCCATGATTCAAATGTTGGTGACTCTTCATCAATGCTGGAGAGTTGGAGCTTATGTTTTGCTTTCCTTGCACCAGTAAGTCCACACCTTGTATATGTGGCATGTTTAACAATTGGTGTTGTTGGTGGAGTAGGATATATGTGGTGTGTTGATGCTGCTGAGGAAGGACGATGTTCTGATGATGCCAACTCTGGCTTGGATTGTCTCTGCCTACCCTTCACATGCCTTGAGTGCATTTTTCTTCTAGGCTTTAGATACCTGGGACGCTTCTTGGATGCTCTTGATGGAAGTAGTTGTGGTTGTTAAACTGGCATCTGTTGGAGAGTTTCGACTAGGTTGGCTAGTGGCTCAGCTAGAGGTTTGAAGTGTTCTACATGTTTCTCTTCTGCAATCCGTCTACCCAGCATGATTTCCTTATGCCTCCTTTTGATTCCACACTTCAGCCTAGCAATCTCCAATATGGTAGGAGCAACCTCCTCCAATGTTGGCTTATGATTCCTTTGTTTGATATACTAACTGGTCAGTGTTTATCAGTATACTGAGGTCTGAGAGTTTGAGCTCAGCTATTTATACATATTGGACCCCAAGTGCCAAGTGCCACTGACTGAACAGTGACTGAACAGTAACTGAACAGTGACTGAACAGTGACTGAACAGTGACTGAACAGTGACTAACCAGTAACTGAATGGTGCCTGAACAGTGAATGAACAGTGACTGAACAGTAACTGAACAGTTACTGAACAGTGACTGAACAGTGACTGAACAGTAACTGAACAGTTACTGAACAGTGACTGAACAGTGACTAACCAGTAACTGAATGGTGCCTGAACAGTGAATGAACAGTGACTGAACAGTAACTGAACAGTTACTGAACAGTGACTGAACAGTGACTGAACAGTAACTGAACAGTTACTGAACAGTGACTGAACAGTAACTGAACAGTGACTGAACAGTGACTGAACAGTGACTGAACAGTAACTGAACAGTTACTGAACAGTGACTGAACAGTAACTGAACAGTGACTGAACAGTAACTGAACAGTGACTGAACACTGACTGAATACTATTGGATGCTGTTCTGGGAAATATAACTGGGAAAAAATATTCCTTGTGATACAATGATTTGATCATACTCTAGAATTCATATCTGAAAGCATACATGCTACCCAGAGGATATCTCATTACTGTTTGGATATTCAAGCTCCTTGTAATTCTATAGAATGATCACTTCTTCTTACATTACTAAATGTGGGTGAAGAGGATTTGAGGAATAAAAATCAGCAATTCATTGCTACATTTATTGAACATATGCTATTTTATTGAAGATCAAAACGGTGGCCATGTGTCCTAGGATACTTTTCACAAAGTCTTGCTGAAATGTCTGGTTCTAGAAAGCTGAACGTGCGAGATGTGTCCTGTATGACTCTTGACTGAACACTGATGGTCCCCCCACTGTTGTAAACACTATATATACACTCCAGAGTGGGTTAGAGACCTTCTGATTTATTTTTATTACTTTTGATTTTTCATTATTAAATTTTTTATTATTAAATTTTATTAATTTTTCAATTTTTTCCCCCAAGTTTTTTTTTCCTAAGTTTGTTTTTTTTCCAAGTTTTTTTTTGAAAATTTGACCTTGACCTTGACCTCGACCTTGACCTCAACCTTGACCTTGAGGTTGGGTTAGGTTAGGTAAGGTTGAATTTTTTAGTTAGGTTAGGTTAGGTTGAATTTTTTAGTTAGGTTTGGTTAGGTTAGGTGGGGAAGTCTGGAACATGTTGCACCAGGATTGTCAATTTATATCTACTGCCAATTATTTCTTTCAGTTCGTCCATACAAAATTCTGAATATTGTTTTCATCTTTTGTAATTCTCATGTAATGAGAAGGATAGCTTCAACATGCATGCTATCGTGCATGCTATCATGCAAAAATCTAGTTTTTCCTAGATATGGTTTCTTATGAGCGGTATGATATGATCCAATGAAAATTCATTATTTCACCTAGAAAGTTATACTCTGTCCAGACTGCGATGTGTGCTGAAAGATTAAGCCGACCCTCCTACTACTCACACCCACAAGCACAGTCTCCTTTCGTGTGTTTGAGTAAAGGGACGGTCTGTCTACCTGTATACTGAGTAGTATACATATAGTTCAGAGTGAGCATATTTAAAGTCTTGCCCTGATTTTAAAAATTTATTACAGAATAACCATTCAACATAATAGTTTGAATCTGGCACTGTTACATAGGTTAGTGTTAGTATTTTTTTTTTTACCAATAGATGGCGCTAGTGGTCCTAAACAATGACGCTGTCTGTTAGTTGCATTCAAAATAGCGTCGAAGCAGTAAAAAGCACAATGTGTGCTTTGGTTTCACGAAACAAAATCACCCATCGGTGTTCAGCGTAATTTTCGGGCTTCTTATGGATGCAGCCCTCCTGATGTTAAATCAATAAAGCGATGGTATGACAGGTTCAAAGAAACAGGCAGCATTGAAGATCTTCCTAGAAGTGGCAGGCCTAGTGTGAGTGAAGCAAATGTTGATCATGTTTGGCAATCATTTCAACGGAGTCCGTCCAAATCAACTTGTCAAGCATCACGTGAACTTCAAATACTGCAAGCAAGTGTTGTGAAAATTCTTCATAAAAGGCTTAGGTTGCATGCTTATAGAGTGCAAATCATGCAGGCCTTGCAACCGAATGATTTGCTGAGACGTGCAGAATTTGCAACTGAGATTCTCAACAGGATTGATGGCGCTAACGATTACTTAAATTGCATATGTTTTACAGATGAATCCACCTTTCATGTCAGTGGAATGGTGAATAGGCATAATGTCCGTATATGGGGATCAGAGAATCCACACACTACTGTACAGTTACAGCAAGACAGTGTAAAAGTTAATGTTTGGTGCGGCCTAATGCACAACAAGGTTTTTGGGCTGTTTTTCTTCATGGAAAAAAACCATTTGCACTGAAATTTACTTAGACGTGTTGCACCAGTTCATTGCACCACAGTTAGAAGATTATCAATCATGGATAATTTCCCAGCAAGATGGAGAACCCCCCCACTGGGCTTTGATAGTACATAATTTCCTAGATGACATTTCCAGATCAGTGGATTGGAAGGGATGGTCCAACACCCTGGCCACCCCGCTCTCCAGACATTACTCCCCTTGACTTTTTCCATGGGGATATATCAAGGACAGAGTTTTCGCCACACCAGTTGCTGACATCAACGAATTGAAGGCTAGGATACAAGCTGCTACTGTGACAGAACACATGTTACAAAACACCTGGCGAGAACTGGAATACCGCTTCGACATTCTCCGGGCTACCAAGGGGGCAGGGCCGGATCTAGACAATTTTTGAGGGGGGGCAAACTAAAATGTGCCGCCCCTCCCCCTCTTCACCCACAAAAAAATCCCTCACAAATTAAACAAAAATGGAACAGGTAAACAAATAAATTAAGAAAAGTTGAGATAGTTTTTATAAAGTATTATAATTCATACAAATATTCACACTATAAATAATGGTATGTAGGTCGTAGTAGTATAGACTTTAGATGCATCATAACTTAATCTCTAATGATTACTTTACGACTCTTTTTGGAGGCAAATTCTTTGATCACTTTATCAAAACTAATGTTTGAGGCTCGCTTGTGTTTAATGGTAATAATGCTAAGATCAGTGAGTCTTTGTTGAGACATAGAACTTCTTAGGTGATTTTTGACCAACTTGAGCTTGCTGAAACTCCTTTCTCCGATAGCAACCGATACTGGTAGTGTGAGGAATATTTTAAGTCCTGTTGTGATATTTGGGTACATTTCTTCCAGCTTGTTCTTTAAAATGGGTTCTAATGAAGTGGAAGCACTAGACGTTTGCAATTTATTATCCACTTCTAATGCAAAGCCTTTGAAACTTTCAATTTCAGATATCAACTCCTTTTTGTTCAAGTCTTCCTTATATGTGTCTGCCAACTCACCAGCTTTGAGTTTCAAGTTCTCTAAGCTCATTTCATTAATTTGGCTGCCATTCAAAAACCCAAACTTATCATTTATATTCTGCAATGATTTAAATCTGTTGCTCATTTCCATGATTAACCTATCCGAAATTTGCAGCATGGATGTAATGAACAGCTCTTCAGGGGTGTGGGTTACAGCTTCATCTTCATCTTCACAAAGTTCGTCATACATTTTTTTCCTTTTCCTCTTCCTTTTTTCTGTGAATTCTGGAGATATATCATTCATTTGTGCAATCAACTTTGCTTCAGAAAGTGCTTCAGACTGTGAATACTCTCGTGAAGTTTTCAGAAACTGACAAAGTCCTAGAATGTTTCTGGAAGCCTGGTCAACTGTTAAGTCTTCTCTTTGTAGAAGCTTATTAACACCATCAATCTTTTTCAGTTGTGAATACCAAAAACAACACAAAACAATAAATTCAAAAGTTTTCAACTTGTTAAGCAAAGATTTAGATTCTGATTTTGAGTCAGATGATGAGAAAGGGTGATCTAGGATTTCTTCTAGTGCCTCTATGACTTTGCCAAAGTGTTTGTACACAGCTTCAACAGCCTCGATTCTAGCAGACCATCTAGTTTTACTTTGTGATTTCAGAGTTGTTGGTACATGCTTCATTAAAATTTCCCATCGTGAAGTGGAAGCAACAAAAAAATTGTATAAACTCCCCAAAGTTCCAAAAAAGCTTTGTGCTTCAACTGAAGCGTCTGCTGCATGTACCCCTACCAGATTCAACGAATGGGCTACACAGAGCACAAAATAGGCTAGTTCATTTTTCTCTAGAATTCTAGCCTGTACCCCTTTGTACTTCCCAGCCATGTTGGCTCCATTATCATAAGACTGTCCTCTACAATTTTTTATATTAAGCCCATCTTTTTCAACTTTTTCAAGAATTTCTTGTGTAAGTCCTTCGCCTGTTTTGTTGCTTACTGTAAAAAAATCCAAAAAACTTTCTTCAACCTCTGAGCTGTTTGGTTTGACATATCGAAGGATTTCAGTCATTTGTTCATTGTGACTGATATCAGGAGTGCAGTCAAATATCAATGAATAATACTTTGCATTGTTAATGTCCTTGATGATATCTGTTCTGATTTCGGTTGCTATAATATTTAAAAATTCATCCTGTATTTGATGTGAAAAGTAGGAACCTGACCTTTCTTATGTCGCTCAATATGTTGACAAAGATGCACATTGTACCTCGATATAAGGTCAATGGTGTTTAAAAAAGATCCACTTTCTGGAGCACCAAAATCTTTAGTTTCATGTGTTCCTCTAAAAGATTTGCCTTGTTTAACTAGGAACAAGATAGCATCAACTATGCTGTGCAAGACAGATTTCCAATGAGATATTTCTTTGTTTATTTGATCTTGCAAGTTTTTGTCAATACCCCCTTTCCCTGGTAAAAGATTAGCCTCTAGAGCCCTCCATTGACCAAAGCAGTTTTGATGGTATGGTGCAGTGTCATGATCAGGTATTTTGTCACTTAGTTTCTTCCATGAAACAAATCCTTCTTTTTGCAAAGTGAAGATAACTTAGCTTCTGTTAATGGTATTGTATTAGAAAACAACCTACATGGAATACAGTATAAAGCATTACGAGTTTCACTGTAACCTAACCACGACCTTTTAACTTTAGTTCCTTTGCAAACTTGCACTTAGCAAAGCAGCAAAAGATGCTTCAGTGTTGCCACTTGTCAGATACCACAATCCCAGAGGCTGTTTTTCCCCACATTCGATTGAAAATTCCCCCACATTTCAATATTTATCCTCTTATCAGTAATATTGAAGTACCGATGTAGCTAGTATAAGTGAAAAAGTCATAGAAATACAAGAATTAGTAAAATATATTTTCAAATTGAGTAATTCTTTTATTTAAAAATTTACTCTAAGAGTAAAAATTTACCTTTCAACTAGGCGGAAATTCCCCTCATCTGGCAACACTAATTGGGGGCGGCATGGCAGTGAGGCTGGCATTGAGTGGGATGGCGATCAGCTAGAATTGTAAACAAACTTTGCTGTGCTGCTTATTATGCTATTAGGGCTCTCACTCGCTCAGTGTTTTCTACTCGTTGCAATAGATTTATATTGATTGCTATTGTAAAATTATAATTATTGTTTGATTATTACATTATGCAGTTTTGAAATTACTTAATTGACGTTACTTATGACGTTTGGCTCGTTTCATTAAAAACTGTATTAAACAAATTTTCTGCAACCAGAAATTTGCCGCCCCTCAACCCTGCCGCCCGGGGCAACCGCCCCCTCTGCCCCCCCCCCCCCTTGTTCCGGCCCTGCAAGGGGGCATACGTTGAAGTTTACTAACATAAGTGATATTAAAAAAAAACTACTAACACTAACCTATGTAACAGCGCCAGATATAAATTGATATGTCAAACGGTTATTATGTAATAATTTTTTTAAATCAGGGCAAGACTTTATGCTCACTCTGTATATCAATGGCGCAGGTAGGCCTAAATGTGTGTGCCTGCGCGTGGGGGAGCGAGGGTCGGCTTAATCTTTCAGCGCTCATCGCAGTCTGGCCAGAGTATACAACTTCTGATTCTATAAAGAGGTTATAAAAGAGGCAACAAGCTTGTAAACATGTAGACTGGAGATAAATGTTTGACAACAATAAAAAGTCACATTTTTATTGCAATTTTTCATTCCTTTTCTTGCAATATTGAATATCCTGATAAAATATCCAATCTCATGAATTTTATTCTCGATTGTTTGAATTCTATTCCAGATTTACATTGCTGTGAGAAAACAACCAAAGTCGATTGTAGAGAAGCGTGTCGTACAAGTTTACGAACAAAATCTACTGATCAAGAAATTATTGATAGTTTACAAGAAGGTGGCTGTGGACCGCCACTCCTACATGTGAGTGTACTTCATTGATCCGTTTTCATAACTTTTGTCTTGAGTTAGTTTTTTATAGGGAATTGAAGTTTCGAGTTATAAGGCATTGAGCTATTCTATATTGAAAAGAGAAATACTATTTCTAAGTTCAAAAATCTCCTTTTCAATAATTTAGCAACAATGAATCAACCTATTTGATTATACTGATTGAGCGTTATCTCGTTGATCAGTTCTTAAACAGTTACAATCAGCAATAATTATTATTATCACGTCTATAGCTGGGATATATACAAAATGTGTTTCCTGTATCTCCATAATTATTGGTTTCAATTAAATTATTACCCAAGTAGCACACCTATGTGTTTCCAACGTTGAAATTTGGTTGTTGAGGTCAAATAACCATTGGCAGTTGAATTTTTCAATGTTTTAAATGCAACGTTGTTTTCAACGGTTGCCCTCTCGTTGAAAACACGTTGAAAACGAGCTTCCAATTCCACCACTCACAGCGCTACAGTAGTCCTTAAGCTGCATACACATATTCGGGCTTCCAACCCGCACCGACCACGCTCCTCCCTCGTACCGCCCACGTACCGCCTTTGTACCACCATCGAACCACAGTTGGACCGCCCACGCACCCATCATGAACGTTACGGAAGATGTTAGATCTTCTCGCGTTCCCCGGTCAAACTACTCTTGCTCCCCGTTCGATCATCAATCGCTCTGCTGGAGTGACGTTCGGTTGCGGAGCAGAGCGAGAGTCTGTATGCACCTTTATACAAAAACGGATCTAGCAACCCTCTTCAACGACGAACACCACCAATCGATGCCATTTCATGTTTGAATTATCATCACGTTGATGAAAGCTGTGAACTCTTTTAGAAGTGTCTACCTATTCCACTTTGACTTGGTAAGTTTATTTAATTTATTATTTTCATTTAAAAAATAAGATTGTTTGGTGATTTATTGTCTAAACTTGAAAACAAATATTGTGTGTTATTTACATGTGTTTACATTTTGAGATTAGGGTTAGGTATATTTGTTAAATTACATAGAGGGCTCCAATTTAATATATTAAAAATTAATATAATACAATGAGCTTGGTTTTAAGTATTGTACATGTAGCCTACTACTTAACTTCCGAATAAATCACAATTACTTTGATTTCTGCACAAATATTTTCATTATGCTATCTATGTATTGTTTTTGTCACAGGACTGCTTGTGTTGAGAAATTCAATCGAACTTAATATAATAAAAAATATAAATTTTTGTCAAACATAACCCAATTTAGCCTGCAAACAATGAAAGTTTGTTGCTATGGCACTCATAAATAGTCTATGTAGGCTAATATCAAAGTGATTGCTTTTAACAAGTTCAGTAATTAACTCGGTGATCCAAGAAATTGAAAACGGGTGTCCGGAGTTCAGCTCATAAATATTAACATATTCCAAATATCTTCATTCCATGGTGACGAAATTTAGCTCAAACTTGTTCATTTTGAAATTAAATTTTCAATTAATTTATGCATGTTCATAACACATATGTCAAGTATATTTTTGATTAATTTCATTGTGATTTTGAACTTTTGTTCTAGGTTTACAAAGTTTAGTAGGCCAATAAAAAATGGTTGAAATATCGGCATACAACTGTTTTTTTTTCATAAAACTAAGTATGTACCTACAGTAACTATTAAATTTTACTCATAAATCTAAAAAATAAATTTTTGACCGTTTTTATATGGAGCCTTATTTGTTTAGTTCTATAGGCCTAATGAAAGAGGAGTATTTCAAGTTAAAATTCGTCTATGCTACAAAATTTGGAAACCCAATATTCTCACTTTATTCTTAGTCCGTTTGAACGAACAGCTGGCGTGACTTTCTCGTCTGACTATTGTATAGTAATGGACTATTTTCATCTAGAAAACAGTCATCACCTCGCCTTGTGATTCAAAATATCAATGTGTATAACAGAATATTATAGATGTGCACTTAAGAAAAATTTCTTTACTTGTTGTTAAAAGCAATTCTATTTAAACATCTTTGTTTTCGTTGTTTTTGAGTGAAAATGAACTAAATTTTAGTAAAGTGAAATCATAACCCTATTTTGGACTTTTAAAATGTTATTTAAATTTGGGAGAGAAATAGTACAAGGAGTATCCTTAGTTTTTCTCTCCCAATCAGTACTTCTTTGTAAAAAATATAAATAAATAAAAAAAATCCCTTTTAACCATGCAACATCTGTATCAAATAATAACCCCTATGTGGTGGCAAAATTTCATCTGCCTTCATATTTATAGAATTTCTCATTAAAATTTATATTACCTTATGTTTCAGATTCTATCAAAAAATCTTGTGGGTCGACTGTGGGCATTGAGACCCAAATTGAAGACGCTATCAAGGATTGGCTAAAATATGGGACAGTCAGAGTATTTTCAGTGGAGAAAAAAAAAACAATCTAATTTTGTCAGTAATTAAAAAGTATTATGGAATGAAAGTGGAAAGTTATTTTGAAAGTTCCTTTCTATTGAAACACTGTAATAAAATATTTGTTTGTCTATTGCATAAATCACAAATTATCATCATACCTGAAAACTGCTATTGAAATACGATGCCAATTGGCAAGACAATAATATTGTCTTCTGAAATGTACAGCTGGTCTAAAGTATCAATAATTGAACCTTTTAATTCTAAAACCATCATCTAGGCATGGCTAGATAAAAACTAATTGACAACATCAGCTGATGGTTTAAGAAGACAATTTATTATTGTTTTGCCAATTGGCATAGTTTAAACCTGGCATAAATGTCAAGTAAAAATTTAGATGATCTATATTATTTGCTAGAAAGAATTGAGCTATTTTCGCTCACCACAGATGAAATTATCTTACTAAAAATTCAAGATTTTTAAACAACTGCTGAATTTTTGAAATAATAGTTTCAAGTTTTGTTTCTTACAGACATAAAATGTTTTTGAGCTTGGCAGAGTAATTACCATGGTAATTTGGTTGTAACCATCTGAGTTTTTTAAACAAACTTTTATCATACTAATTTTTGTGGATCAAAATTGAAGTCATATGGAAAAATCTCAAAACCTTTTTTGAAATTAAATGGAAATATGATTTCATTATTTTCATTTCTTTTCAAATGATTTTAGAAATATTGCCATGTAATTGATAAGGTACCGGTTCAAAAGTATGGCTAATTTAACGTCTATTTATAGTTGAAAATAATGGTTGTCACGACGTGCTTTCAACGTCTATTGATAGTTGAAAATAATGGTTGTCACGACGTGCTTTCAACGTCTATTTATAGTTGAAAATAATGGTTGTTACAATGTTTTTTCAACTATTATTCAACGTTCAAAATAATGTGGAAACGGAGGACATTTTTTCGTGTTTTCAACGTTGAATTTCAATGTTAAGGTATTCCGTGTTTCTAACGTTATTTCAACGTTTCTGTGCTACCTGGGTGCTGGGAGAATCTATGATTCAACATGAAGAAAATGTAAGGAAGTTAACTTTTCTTATTTCAATGTTATAGTAATGAAAGAATATTTTTCATTCTATTGTCGACAAAGAATAAATCGGAATCTCATGTGTTGAGAAAAATATCAAAGTATAGGAACTATATTTATGTTTTCAATAAGTATGAATAAGAAACATCAACTCTACTGATTATCTCATTCGTTTCAAGGGCTTTGAATCAACATTCACTCAATTATTTTAGAATTCGCGTATCTCAATGATAGTCTCTGAATGAGGATTATGGGCCTACTAGTCCTACTAATATTATAGGCCCTCTATCCATACCTATACCACTAGATAAATCCCTCTACAGAAATAAACAAGAATGATAAAACCCATAAGAATATTAAAAGAGAATAATTTTTCGTGAAGGCTGCGAGATGGAATATTGAATCTCCAAAGTAATTGGAAAATAAAATATAATGAAACTACATGCCATAACCTACGACACAGTTACGGTACACCTTGTATGTTAATATATTATGTAGCTATTTATTGTTAAGAACTAATTTATCAGTTACAATTGAATTCAATCTCAGGAGGCCCTATGGCAGTGTTTCCTGCAAGGAGGCGAGGCGGTACCCAGCTCGTTGGAGTCGTCGAGAATCGAACGCATGGGCATGGATTCGGCCAAAATGCACTGCTGCTTCAAAGCCGTTCAGCCATCCTGCCGCCGTCTCTGCCTCAAGACATTCTCCAATGAGTGGACGCGGTCTTGGGAAGAGTTTGCCAAAGAATGTCTCTCGCAGTTGACTGAAGATAAACTGCTTCAGTGTCTTGATGAGGGTACGTTCTTTTTTACATTTTATGTGCAAACTCAAATATTTCTTATATTTTATGTTATACATCTAGTACCTTATGACCCTTATGATACCTTATGACCTCTGATAGAAAATGAATTTAAGAGAACTCATAGAATCCTAATTTAGACTAATTATTCCCAACTTAAAGAAAAAATAAAATCGTTCTCTTAAGGTTCTCGTCCTCTTAAGGTTCTCTTGATACGCGCCGCGAACTTGAGCGATTCACTTTTAATCAGCCGACTATATCTGTATTTTTACAGAAAAGGTAAGATACAGATATAAAAATCTTGGCATCAGCTGATTAAAAGTTAATTGCTCATGTTCGCGGCGCGTATATCTGTACGCATCTTTAGATTCTTCAGATTTCAGCGGACTAATATCAATAATAGGTACCTAGATAGGTAGCCTACCTAGAAATTCTGCTGATACAGAGTAAGCCTGTACGTCTAGTAGCTCCTTGATGATCAAATTGAAATTGAATAAAGGTTTCAAATACTGGAGAATATAAGTTGATTGGAAATTGAATGGATGCCGTTATAAATGCTACAATGTGATTATCTTCAAAATTCTTGCAATATTACAAGTTAGCAACAATTTAAAATGGGAACCATGAACACGTACACACAAAAGCACGCATTTTGAATATTTTCTTCATTTAAATAAAAAATGTACGTGAACGTTCAATTATTCATTATATTTCGCGTAGATAAAACTACAGCTTTTGTTCCACTCCCTTGAATCGAGCTATGACGCTCATAAATTCCCAGTATAACTGCATTCTCTGCACCTCTGCAACACATTTTTGATAAATTATTCTTCCTTTCATAGTATTGGTAGATGAATTAGTTAAATAGCTACATTATCGTCTAGCTTCTAGCATCTCTTCACTTTAAAAATGGTATTCTGTAAACTCGATTTGTTCAAATAAGTGTTCCAGTTTAATGAGCTTGTAAACAATTTGTAAACTTGAATTCATTCAGCAAAAGTGAATCCCAGTTTAACCAATTTCCACGTTCAACAAAAGATTTATTTTTGTGAGGGTCTAATAAAGTATAGAAAATTTCAAACTCACTACTTTCATTAATCAATACCTTGAAACTTGTACACTGAAGTTGGCAAACAGAGTTTAAAACCTCTGGAATTGACAAAATACAGCCCAAGAGAGCTATTATTGAGCATGGAAATAGGATTGTACATAAACATGGAATTATTGACAGAACGTAGTGAGGTCTATTTTAGTCCAGTCACTATATACGTACATTGGTGCATGCAATTTATATTGTAGTTCTGATTTTTTAATATATTATTTAGGTACATAAGAGAAGTCCAGAACCAATTTCTTCACGCAAAATTTCCTTGAGGTAGATACAGGGTGGCCCAAAAACCTCGTATTTTCGGCTCATTTTCCAGTTTTCAGCTATTTCTGCCAAATCTCGTGATCAGACAGAAAAATTTGCTCTCTCCTTTTTTCTAGATTATGAAATTCTGAATGAAATGAGATCATTCGGAACTCTCTATCCTCATTTAGCACTGAGTTATGATTTTTCAAAACTGAGTGAAATTTGAAGAAAAAAATCAATTTTGATGAATTTTAGTTTTTGATCAACAATATCTTCCGATTGTTACCATTAGATATATAATTCAAAATCCCTCTGAGCGTATTTTTGTGCTCTACAATCTGAGATCAGGTAGAGCGCTCTATCTCATATAGATTTCCAGGTACACCTGACAACAATGCTCCTTGTATTGTGAAAAACACCTAATTTTCAGCTTCAACCATCATCACCAACTACATAGTCTTCACATTGATATTTCGCACAATGACATAAGTTCATAAGAATATGTTCTATGAGAATCACCCGTTAGATGCACTTCATTTCAGTATTTCCTAGTGGAGAGGCGCGCTTAAGGACACCTCAAGGATCAAAATGTCAAACACTTATAACTTCTGACACAATGCTCAGATTTCATCGTACTACACTTCATTCTTCTCGGCTCGTCAAGGCGGTCCAAAATCATGCATCATAAGTCAAATTCGGTCGAAAAGTGGAAAATTTATTCTTGAGTGTACTAAAGCCCATATTCCAATACACAAAAATGGCCAATTTCTAAATTCAAAGCTATGTATATTGGTAACCCCTTATTATAAAAATCATTACTTGATCTTGAAATGTACATTATAATTTTCTTTTTCACATGCTGTAAACGATTTATGGAAAAATATTTTCGTAAAGTGAGATTTGATTGTTGAAAAAAATCCGGAAATTGTAGATATTTTTATCATATTAACGGTTTTGGCAGTACTATGATAGGGAAATGTGATTCAAGATGGATTTTAGACAACTGAGCTTGTAGAGGATGAATTTATCTACAATTTGGAATCAACCGATAGTTTCTATGATGTATCAGACTCGTTTTAGAAACTCTTGATCAACTGTAAAATCACAGAAAAAATGTGAAAACTGAAATCGCCATTTTTGAAATCGTCTGTAACTTTCGAATGGTATTGGAATTGAAAGTATTATTTATTGGAGTGGGCAGAGGGGGACAATTTTTATATCCTCACTAGATTTGGAAATTTTATGAGAAGTACTGTATTTCAAAAGACATTCAGCTTTGAATATAGAAATTGGCCATTTTTTGTGTATTGGAATATAGGCTTTCGTACACTCAACAATAAATTTTCCACTTTTTGACCGAATTTGACTTATGCATGATTTTGGACCGCCTTGACGAGCTGAGAAGAATGAAGTGTAGTGCGATGAAATCTGAGCATTGTGTCAGAAGTTATAGGTGTTTGAAATTTTGATCCTTAAGGTATCCTTAAGCGCGCCTCTCCACTTGGAAATACTGAAATGAAGTGCATCTGACTGCATAGAACATAATCTTATGAACTTATGTCATTGTGCGAAATATCAATGTGAAGACTATGTAGTTGGTGATGATGGTTGAAGCTAAAAATTAGGTGTTTTTCACAATACAAGGAGCATTGTTGTCAGGTGTACCTGGAAATCTATATGAGATAGAGCGCTCTACCTGATCTCAGATTATAGAGCACAAAAATACGCCCAGAGGAATTTTGAATTATACATCTAAATAGTAACAATAGGAAGATATTGTTGATCAAAAACTGAAATTCATCAAAATTGATTTTTTCTTCAAATTCCACTCATTTTAAAAAAAATCATAGCTCAGTACTCAATGGAGATGAGTACCTAACATTTCAAACAGGTGACATTAAATACTTGTGGATGAGGTCTACTGTACACAGAGCTACTAGTATATGCTGATAAATAACAGTTGACAATGATAAATATTTGATAAAATGGTCTTGTTCACAAATACTGAGTATTAATTATGTTCACATGAGCCCTAGGCTTGTCAGTCGATAATTATGAAAGTGAGAGATGAATACGATTGGCTACAGTTCTGATTGGGTTTACATCGCGAAGCTTCCATCAGTGGAGGTGGCCTGAAGCATATGCCCTTTCCCTTTCAACAGATGAACCGAAAACACAGTGCTTATCAAATTTGTACGATTAGATACGGTGATATTTGAGAGGAATTAAATCCTTGTATTTCTCATTCTAAGGTTTATATGAACTTGGATTAGAGAGTGAGTATTGTGTTGTAATCAAGCAGAGTTCTCAAATCACAGATCATTTCAAATCACACGGTTCTCCGTGTTCCTTCTTTCCTTCAAAGTGTATTCCCTCCTTGCCATAATCCAAAGTTTTTCCTTCGAGTATCACACGTTGATCGCTAATTGAAGATGGTTCCTTGAAACGAGTTTGGATTCAACTGAACACGAAGTTACTGTTGCAAAATGAAATTTCATTCCACATCGAATTGCTAATATGAGTTTGCATGTATGTTCCAGTTGAAGAACCTTGTGAACTGGGTTGCGAGGGGCTCAGCTACTGCACCAATTTCAATAACAGGCCGACCGAACTTTTTCGAAGTTGCTCGTCGCAGGCGGATGAAGCGGCTCGCTATGACGTGGCGCTGTGGCAGCAGAAGGGCTTCCTCAGCCTTCCCGGCCTCAATCTGCACGTCCGCAACATATCTCGCTGCTCGCCGCACATGTGGAAGGCTGTTGCTTGCACCCTGCAGATAAAGCCCTGTCACAGGCATTCACATGCTAACAGAATTTGCAGGTGAGCGTGTGATTTTGCAATATTTTATTTGTTGTACAAATCAATAACATTTTCAATTGTTCACTCCATCGTTTCTTATTATGTTGTGACATTTCAACAGATTTCTAAGAATCCATCAGCTGACGCAATCAGGAGAAAAACATTAAAGTTGCAACACGTCTGAGTTGAGAATAAAATAAAGATTTTCGTAATCCACAAAAATTTACAGATTTAGAATGAAATCTGGGTCTTATTGAATTTTGTGACTGGAGTTCAGTAGGCTACAGGTCCTTCGAACTATCCTACTTATTCTTGGTTATCGATCATTGGTGATAAAACACTTTTGACAGTGTTAATCATTATTTTCCAGATCAATCACACTGTTGCAAAGATTCTCCTACAAGTATGATGCGAATTATCGGAGTAGAATTAACGTCTTTTCTACGAAATTCAAAAAATGTTGTTCCATATTAATGATTTTCTATCAATCCACTAATTGATACGTGATTTTGAACCGCCTTGACGAGCCAACAAGATTGTGTTGAAGTACGAGGAAATCCGATTATTGCGTCAAAAGTTATGAATGTTTGAAATGTTGATCCTTTCGTGATGTCCTTATGCGTGCCTCGCCACTAGGAAAAACTGAAATGGAGTGCATCTAACAGAAATGATGATTCTCATAGAACATGATCTCATGAACTTATATCACTGTGCGAAATCTCAATGTAGTTAATGGAGATGGTTGAAACTGGAAATTAGGTGTTTTTTCAAAATATAAGTAGGTGTACCTACTTGAAGATAAACCTGATTAAAAAAATACATTTTTATCGGGTGTACCTGGAAATCTACACGAGATAGAGCGCTCTACTTGGTTTCACGTTGTAGAGCACAAAATTATGCCAAAAAGAATATTGAATAGTAACAATCGTGAAAAATTGTCAAAATCAAAATCTGAGATTCATAAAAATGTATTCATTCTTAAAATTTTACTCATTAAGGAAAAATTATAACTCATTACCCATCAAAGATAGAGAGTTCAAATGATCTCATTTCATTCAGAATTCCATAATCCAAGAAAATGATGACTGGATTTGGTGGAAATAGCTGGAAACTGGGAAATGAACCGGAAATACGAGGTTTTTGGGCCTCTCTGTATCTAGCACAAGGGAATTTTGCATGAAAAACTGGTTCTGGACTTCTCTTATGTATCCAAACAATATATTTATTACAAAAACAGAACTACAATATAAATTGCAAACACCAAAGTATATAGTGACTGGACTATTGAGTTAGTAAGGTAGGCTACTAGAAAATAGGCAAGATTTCAGAAATGTCATACATTGGACTGTATTATGTGTATGAGAGGAGTGAAGAGATTTGAATGTTCAACTTATTGCCAATACATCTGAAGACATGTACTGGGGGTTCTATTCAGAGTTGAGATGAGAAATAACTGTTCAGTACAGACGTATGCTATCGTAGTCCAGTCACTAAATATACATTAGTGCATGCAATTCATATTGTGGTTCTGATTTTTTATAGGCTATATAATTTGGGTACATAAGAATAAAGTCCAGAACTAATTTCTTCAAACCATTGGTCATTTTTTGTTTATTGGAATATAGGTTTAAGTGCACTAAAACAATAAATGAATTTGACTTATGATGCATGATTTTGGACCGCCTTGACGAGCCGAGAAGAATGAAGTGTAGTACGATGAAATCTGAGCATTGTGTCAGAAGTTATGTGTTTGAAATTTTGATCCTTAAGGTATCCTTAAGCGCGCCTCTCCACTAGGAAATACTGAAATGAAGTGCATCTGACTGCATAGAACATAATCTCATGAACTTATGTCATTGTGCGAAATATCAATGTGAGGACAATGTAGTTGGTGATGATGGTTGAAGCTGAAAATTAGGAGTTTTTCACAATACAAGGAGCATTGTTGTCAGGTGTACTTAGAAATCTATATGAGATAGAGCGCTCTACCTGATCTCAGATTGTAGAGCACAAAAATACGCCCAGAGGAATTTTGAATTATACATTGTGAAATGGTATATTTTATATATACCAGTGTAGCTGTTAATATCCCTAGCTTGCAAATAAATTTGCGAAAAGTTAAGGCCGTCCGGCTCGCAAATATACTGGGTTCAGACCACAGCTCTAGCTCAGTGGTAGATGCATGAATATTCTCAATGTAATGAACCACCATGGGTTTCAATAACTGCTGATTAACAATTCCTACCGCTGCTCTCGTGAAGATATTGAAGATTACCAATAAGGAAGTCAAAAAGATAGTTAGTGACTGATTATCAGTAACCATATACTCAATCGAGAATAATGAAAATCAACTATGTTTTTTCTAGTTGATCCTTAAAACGCTCGTCATGAATACAGGTATGCACTAATTTATCCTTCCGAAATTCCTTGAGACTTACAACGCCAGTTCTTGAAGTTCTCTGGATCCTTATATGATATATTGCAGACTTAATAATACAAATATCAGTAATATTGTGCTGGCTGAATAGTATTACTATCATCAAAGGATGATAAGTAATAAGTGCTCTGAATAAGATTAATATTAATTAATTCACTAATTATATATGCTGCAGAATAAAAATACTTGGTACCAAGTCAGCTCAAACTGTATATCACGAGATGAATTAGGAAAATAATAGAAACTTCTAAGATCTTGTATGCTGACATAAAACACAAATATATTCCCATAAAATTTATAATTTATATAAAACTTCCTTATAACTATAATTCCATATAAATAAATTCTTTAATATATCAGTTATCATAGGAGTTGCTAGCATTCACAATATTATGACCTACAAAATATTTACTTTATTAATACCTACTGATGTATGGACTTCAAGTCGGTTCAGAATTTAACAACTTGGAACCTCTCCAGTCTATAGGTTTAATGGAACATACTTTGATCAATGAATAATAATTGATAAAATTAATAATTTAAAATCTCAGGGTACTATATTTATGTGGATTCGTGCCATGCACGGAAATAAGCTTCCTATAATAGTATTAAATATATATTTATATAGATCACTCTAGTTCTATATGCTTAATAGCAGTCGCCACATTGCAAATTTTTTAAACTTGAATAATATTTATATAGCGCTTTGATTAATTCCCCAATTCACTGATAAAGGCCTGCTAATGAGCTCATTAGGATAACCAGCACACTCACTATAATGATGTTCTGAAGTTCTTGTAGAATAATTGATTATCTCCAATAATTAAATTAGTCGGATCCTTTTGACTCTGCAGGGCTCGTGTATGGTCCAGATTATGTATAAGTCCCTATCAGTATTAAGGATATATATACGGGAATAAATTACAGTTAAGAACTCTTTAACAAACACTGAGTTCACAAACAGTCAAACATTAATTACACATACTTGATATTTTAAAAAGGGACTGGCTTGATGCTTTTAAAGATTAATTGAAAAGAGATCCTATCTGCCATATAGGTCGAGATCACAAGCCAGATAGAAGCAGTTCTCAGAAAATTCTCATCTCTTCCTCTAACAATAAGTAAGCCTTCCTCTGATTGGCTTCTAGTCTTAGTAAAACGTGATGTAATTGGTTACCTAAGATTCAGGGTTTCCCCAACTTTGTTATACAAAGATAAATAAAAATTTATACATAAATAGCTTATATAATAGCCTGTGAACATTCCAATAAATAAATCTCAATATATGAAGCTATAATGCGATATACATTTAATTTTTTATGTGAGCTTTGTATACTCTTAGTTTTTCATACTTTTTTAGATTTCAATAAATATTCAAATAACATAATAATCACTGTTTTCTCATTACATAAACCTTCTTTAACATAAATAATATTTACAATCATCTGAGTAAAATATAATTAATTTATTCATAATAGTTGATTGAGCAATCAGCTGATTTATTCGATATTACTCCAATAAATTGTCAATTGATCTAAGATCGATTGACGTATTAAATCAAAACAAAGGATTCTAACCTCAAATTGTACAAGCAATTTTTTTCCACAATCCGCCAATAATAAACAAGCCGCTTTATAATTTTATTTCTGCCAAAGAATTTTCATTACTGCATGATTATAAATTTGCATGGTTCTCTTATCGCTTTATAGATAATATATGACTACTCTTTATCATAAATAATACTCGATTTTATTTGAGTGATGCCTTGACTAGGCTATCAATTCTTTTAATTCCACAATTCTACTAAAGATTAGTTGTTTACCTCAAAATTATTTTATGGTGAAAAGACACAACGTCATAAAATCTAAATGGTAACAATAGGAAGATATTGTTGATCAAAAACTGAAATTCATCAAAATTGATTTTTTTTTCAAATTTCACTACCGGTAATTTTTGATTACATCATAACTCAGTACTCATTGGAGATAGAGAGTTCCGAATGATCTCATTTTATTCAGAATTCTATAATCTGAAAAAAGCGAGAGCAAATTTTTCTGTTCGATTACGAGATTTGGCAGATATAGCTGGAAAATGAGTCGAAAATATGAGGTTTTTGGGCCACTCTGTAACTAGCACAAAGAAATGTTGTATGAAAAAATTGGTTCTTGACTTCTCTTATGTACTCAAATAATATATTAGAAAATCAGAACAAAAATATAAATTACAAGCACACCCTTTTTTTATGTCTATATTGACTAGACTTTAGAGGAGGCTCAAGATGGAGAGATAATAAGATTATGGCAGCTATGATTAAGGATGATAAGGGTGATTCAATCTCTTATTTAAGGATTATCCTGTAGCGATTTTTATTTAATGAATTTCACAATCCAATGAAATGTACGTAATAGGATTCTTCCTTATTTATTTCGAAAGGTTTTTGTTTGAATATGTAATAACCCTTTAGGCTGGAGCACAATTCAATATTGAAGAAATGACTTTGCTACCTCGACAGGTAGTGTGGCCGAAAGATCTTTTCAGAAGATTTCGATCATTTGTGATCGAATGGGGTTAACTTATTTAAGACTTTAGTAATTTGAGATCGAAAGTGTTAACTTGGTGGAGAAATTTTAATTGAATTGAATTGAATCACTATTATAGAATCATTCACATCAGTAGGCTATAGACATTTTTGTTTCATCAGCTTTATAATTTTTACAAATATTTTTCTGTTAGAATTAACGAGAGAAAAATTCAATTTGGACAAACATCACTCAAGTAGTATCTCTTATTTATAAAAAAATTATTTGTTATATTCAAAATCTTTTACTTCTAAAAAGCTCTTCTATTTGCAGGGATGACTGTTTTGAGCTGCTGAGTCACTGCGTTGATTGGGCCAAGATGCCAGGCTACTCGGCGGCTTCGCTTTGTGCTCGTCTCTCTCCAGACAATCCCATTATTCCTTGTATATCATTATCACCCTACCTTGCACCTTCTGATCACCCATATCACCCACCACACGATCAGCTCACCCAGCCCTGCAAGGGCGATCCTTGCAATTCTAGTCAAATATGCCAGGTTAACAGAAACTGTCACCACTCCAACGGATGTCAACCATACCAATGTTTTCAAGGTATGTTTCATTAAATACTCATGGGACACATGCATATTTTATTGATTGATAAGTGAATACTATATGGCCTACCAGCTCAAACTACACTGTGATTCACTTTTTTATCTAGGTGCAAAATCCATACCGTATTGATTTAGTATTATTCATTAATGACACATTCTATCTAGTATTGTTTAGCGATATCATGCAATTTTTGTAGAACTCATAATGAAGATCAACATTTTTATCTTGTAATTAGACCTTGAAGGACAGCTAGAGTTTGGCTCTTATTATAAGTGATCAGTGAGTTGCCAAAAGTGACCGAGCAAGTTGCAAGGCATTGCGCTCATTACATCCACTAGGGCCACCAGCTGGATCGTCAAGTTCTGGCGGCAGGCCACCATCAGATGGTCGATTTAATATTTATATGACATAGTCACAATAGAATAAAATAAAACCAATCTAGCAACAATTGAAGTTCTAAACTCTTCCAAGTATTGACAATACATCAAATATAAACGGAATGAATTCTCGTCAGGAACAATATATAGTTCTTGACATTATAGTGTACTTATGAATAATAAGGTTAGAGTTTTCCAATAGAGAGGCTATTATATTAGAGGCTTATTAATAAATCATTCTCTATCGTGGAATACTCGATGTGAAAATTATGTAGTTTAAGTTTTTGTGAAATTCTCTGCTCTTTCCATTTCAATAAACAATTCTATTCATATGCGATTACAATTGAAAAGTGACAGCCAAATAAAATATGACGATTCCGTTTTTCATTTTTCTCACGATTTTACTGTCAATCAACAGCATCTAAATAGGGTCTAAGACATGATAGGACCTTGTGATTCGTCTTAAATTGAAAAGAATTCCATGCTCTACAAGCTCAGTTTCATCAAATTCATATTGAATCACTTTTAACAATATTATAGTTGTTGACATTAGTGTACTTATAAATAATAAGGTTGAAGTTTTCTAATGTAGAGGCAAATTGAAAACACAGAAATATATTTATGAAGGATACCAGCTCATTATTGCAGTGTCAACCAACTGCAATAGGAATCTCAAAACTCATCATGCAATAATCACAGATCGTTAGCTATATTAGGCTATATAGTACATCTGTACATCTACAGAGCTTATAATTCCATGCAATTATATTATATAACGATATGAGTTTTTCATGACAAGGCTCTCCATTGGATGAATCATTCTTGTTGATTTTGAGTTTCCTTCCACATAGTTCTCACTGATAGAATGTTGAAATAGTTTTTACGGAAATTATGTATTAATATATCCTTTATTGATATATCTGATTTGATCATTCGCAATACTTTCTTTTTATCGAAATACCCATTAAATGCATTTCAGATTTTATTGATAAGAGAATCTATCATGAAAGATATATCAAATATTGTGTACGGTACACCGATAAGGGATAAAGATGATAAGGTATATTGAATGGTGGTACATATTTCCATCTTATTTCAAAAGATAAATGATACAAGAAAGATTTATTCGATTTTTCCAAAAACCATAGTTTTTGTTAGTTTGATGCAGTTCATTGATCAATTGACTTTTTCAGGCTGCAAACTGGGAGAAGTATCGCAGTACACGGTGCCGGCTGGGTCGTATGTACGCATTCCAGTACCGAGCGGCCAGAAGGGTTGCCTGAAAATATGCCAGTGCTCATCTCTAGGAACAATTGATCAATGTCAGCCGATGCCCTGCTTTCCTTTGGACTCGTGCTGGCTCGGCAGCAAGAAAATTGGTATGTTTACCAAAGGCTGATGTAATAAGTGTCTGTTTCATTGAACCAAAATTAAATTCATAAGAAAATACTAACGATGAATTGTGTAGTTTAGTCTGTTAAGAAAAAGTTGAGATGAGCATCATTGGCTACTAGTCTTTAGTACCGTATTGAAACGTTTTGAGTCATTTCAACTTGGCAACATGAAACCGGGAAAATGAAAAGAGAAATGCGCCTCATCTTCCATACTGTCAGAAAAATGGCAGCTTGGTAGCCTCCACTATGAATATCCATTCATAAAACTCACTATGTTTATGTTTAGGTGGTGATATGTTATTGAGAGAGAATGAATAAAAATCAATTGTACTTCAATCTCAAAATTCTCTGGCTTCCAATTCACGAGTCGTTCCCATGATTTTTTTTGAAGATATATTATTAATGATTATTCAAAAAAGATGAATTTCTTCAATAGAATTACATTTTCGGGGGAATTCAAGAGCTAAGTTACATGTTTGGGAATTGAAGCATCGAAGATGACGAGTGTCATGTTGATGTCACATACAAGCCTTGAATTTTAAATTAGGTCTAAGCTGCGTTTACACCAAACTTATTAACAAAATGTTAATTTTTCCGTCCTTATAGATTGTATTAGATTGAACGGATCGAGCTTGACAAGAATATACATGCACATCATGTGTATGATAAGTTATGCGTTCAATCTAATAGAATCTATAAGGACGGATAAATAAACATTTTGTTAATAAGTTTGGTGTAAACGCAGCTTTATTCATTCTTCACCTATTCAGATTATGCAGATTGGTAGTAGGCACCGTATAAGGATCACACGACATGATAATATTCCATAAGTTTCATGTGTAACTTAAAATTATGGATTTTCTCAGCAAAATTTATATGCTTCTCCAAAAGCTGCTAATTGAATAACAAATGATTTTATAAATATGTGGATGTCCTGTTGGTTATCCATTCTTCCTCTCCACTTGTCTAAATAAGTTATAATAAGAATACTTTTCTGACAAAAATATATTAACACTCATGTTTCGTGCTGGTATACCGGTACCACCCCATTGTCATCCAGAGAACTAGGACTTGACGACTCTCTGGGCTTGACAATGTGCTATAGGCTACCAGCACGAAACATGCCACCACTTTAAAACGTTACTATATACGCCAAGTATTATAATATTTTATTTTTGATATTATTGTGTTCAATATTATACAGTTGGCAGCTTGTGTTCGCCATGGCAGCGACATCTCTGTGTTTTCGAGCTATTCAATGATCACTGTAATGGCGATGACTCCTGCAATGTCGTGTACTTATTACTATCGATATTTTTACTTGTTAACTTTAAATAAATAGAGTAAATAAAAATCAATGGTGTTTTGTTAAACCAGGAATCAGGCTTAACTCAATTTCACAAAATTGTATAATCATAAGACATTTTCACAAAAATGTATGTTATTATAGCTTATAAATTTTATTAATATCCTATTTAATTTTGAAAACTTATTTCATGATCTTGATCATTTATGATGGTCGAGATAAAGAAAAAATGAGGTTGTAATGTATGTTGCTTCATTATCTTTATCACAATTGTAGGAATATATTATAGAAATTTGAATAATAATAGGGTGATTTTTCTTTTACATTAAAAAGTTCCACAATATGTACCGTATTTCTTTTAAATAATTGTATGTTAGCGTAGGCCTATATTGTCTAATATTTCAGATTGATTGCGAGAGAAAATGAATAGATTCCATATTGATCTATCTAAATTTCAATAGAAAATATTTTCATTTATTTATTTTGAAATGGTGACTATCTTATTCATATCCACTATGCATCGAATATTTTGTGACGATTTGGTAAAAACATTTTCAAATGAAGAAAATGTTTCATATGAAAAGAATCTACCTACCTCGTTATACAATAAATATTTTTATTCACAATTTCATCAAATTCACAGATCATGGATCCTGGTTTTACATGGAATGCAACTTATGCAGCTGCTATGCTGGTGAAATATCATGTTCGAAAAAGCAGTGTGAAGTCTCCTCTCTTTCTGTGAAGGACTCAGCATACACAAGTCTGCCATGCAATTGTCCACCTCATCATGTACCAGTATGTGGCAGAAATGGAAACACGTATCCAAGCTCATGCCTTGCCAAGTGAGTATTAATAATAATAATTGTGCTTCCATTCTTGAAATTATCCTCTCAATTATTATCTCTCAAAGTTATTGTTCGCCTCAAATCATATCAATACGGTACTACCATAATATTAATCGGAATAATCAGTTTTTTAAATCGTCTCAACTTTCAGGTTTTCTCTTGTTTTGAAAATTGGCTAACTCATAAGGATGAAAATTTACTCACATGGAGTAAAAATTCCAAAGATATTTTATTTTTTATCAACATTTCTAAATAGAATCATTTTACCTTACTTCAAGCATATCATCTCTTTTATTATATTTCAACGCAGTTTATCTTCAATTACCTCTTGTTCATTTTTATTTCAAATATTCTGCAAATGAAATATTGGTACACTGAGAAAGTTGAATATATATGGTACTTTTCTTCATAAATCATCATAAAGTTTACATTTTTTTCACAATTATATTTTTCACAAAAAGCATGGTTCTACGGTGGAACGGAAACGTCTTTCTAATTAATATGAAATAATATAAAAATAATCAATACGGTACCTTGATCAATAATATTGAATAGTATACTAGTATGAGTCGTGAACATTCATAATATAGTTGTGTTACATGCAACGTAAACACTCACTTCTCCATTACAACTTGGAATATGTTAAGAATAATATATTGAGTGGATTTATTCTATTAGAACTGTGCTCTATGTTTAAAAAATGTAGGCTAGTCTACTCACTTCATACAACATTTTTCAGATGTGTTGGATTATCAGATGCAGATTTCGAGTTTGGAGCTTGTGAGAGTAAAAACCCATGTGCAAGCAATCCTTGCAACGAAAACGAAGTTTGTATCCCAGATAGACAAGTCTGCTTGTCTCTTCTACACAAACCATGCCAACAATATTCATGCGGTGAGTGCTGTTTGCTGTAAAATATGCGTCATGTTTCTGTGAATCTGAGACTTTGAGTGAAAGTTACTCAAGCTCGAACAAATATTGATTATAATATAATATGGATGATCATAAAAAATATTATGGTTGTCAATATTACGGTATTCAAGCAAGGTTATTATATGGATCGCTTATTATAAATTTTCAGAATACGGTAATTTATGGAATTTGATAAACTGTATTTGAAACTCTCATCATCCAATATGGAAAATATTTTTCTGATTCTAAAACTTCATGGAAAATGATATTAAAAAATGGAATAACTATTTTACTTTTCTTATTTATGGCATTTTTTCAGTTAATGCCAGAAACTCGTGTAAAGACCTTCCTTATGATCCAGTTTGTGATACAAGCGGTCATGAACATCAAAATATCTGCTTCCTCTTGCAACATGGAAAAACGCTTGACTATCACGGTCCATGTCTGGTAAGTTTAAATAGAGATTCTCTTCAAGAATAATCTGTGTTTTTTTCTAATATACACTATATGAATAACTGTCATTGTGCTATTTGATGTTTAAGATTCAGTTTACTAGAGATTGATGAATGGTGTAACAACATAAACTAGTCTTTCGCTATTTTCATTAGTGCTTGTGATATTTTTTCATAAGTGATAATATTTCAAGCAGATAATTTGGGAGGATTTCATTAAGTACCAGTAGACTGATCCAGCTTTCAATCATTTGAACCGTCATACTATAAAGTCACTCACAAATTGAAAAAAAATGAATCATAAGCTTAGTGGGTAGTAATATTTTTTCACTTTTGCAAGACGCTTACCGGTATTTAATAATAATTCTGGATCTCAAGTGTCTGGCTTACAGAATAGGGTAATACTACTCATAGAGTAGGTAATGACATCACAAAATCATACAACTAACTTGGGCTATAACAAATAAAATACCAAATGCAAAACATAATCAAAACCGCATTAGAAAATTTTAGAAATGGAATTTTGAAATAAAATTGATTAAAAAATACTGAAATTTTAAAAGTGAAAACCAGATCATTTAAAGAAATACATCATTTTTCTTCAGTTTCAAAATTTACAAAAATAAATAAACAAGGAAAAAATATTAATGCAAGGAAAACCTGAATTAAACAAAAGGTACAATATTTTTTCTCATTGGAGCTGATGATCAAGCAAATACTTAGACATTTTACAGCACTTTTTGAATATACAATGAGTCAATACTCAATAGTTGTGCCCATTGTTAACGTTTTATGTAATTATTTTTTCCTACAGTTACGTTGAAAAGTGGCCATTGCTGCACTGATTACAGAACGCAAAGAATCACTTTTCCGCTCTAGTGCAGGAAAAATTTTTTCTGCACTCCAGATTTGCAACATGGCAACGCAAAATAGTTGGTGGGTTATATGGAGGATTAGTGCACGAAAACAAAAATTAAGTTGGTAACAGTGACTGTGGTATACTTCACTGCACGTTATAATAATATTAAGGACACCGAGGACAGCGACAGCCACCACATGAGTGACAGCCGCCCCTTCATTCATTTACTACATTATTATTCAATTTTATTTATTAATAATAAAATTACACCGAAAAACATTTGATGGATTTCAGGGGATTTTACCCATAATTACTGTAGGAAACTGTAGGAAAAATTAGATGTGAAGTACGTGCGCAAAGTTCCTCTGGTGCACTCAACAAACCATTCCTTAAACGTTTCTTTTGGTGCAGCAAACTGTCACTTTGCGCACTAGTTGCACAAATAACTATTGTGCAACCACCGAAAGAAGCGTTTACGCCCGAGCCGTAGGCGAGTAATTACTTTACTTACTTTAATTTTTCCTACAGTTACCATTGAATATGAAAAGTGGGTAAGTATGGGTGAAATTCCCTGAAATCCATCAAATTTTTTTCTGTGTAATTTTATTAATAAATAAAATAGAATAATGTAGTAGTGTTTGAATGGCGGGGGGGGGGGTGGGGCTGTGTGCTGTGTGGGTGGTGGCCACAGCTGTCCACGATGTCCTTGATATTATTATAACGTGGGCCTCACTATGAGTTACCAACTTAATTTTGATTTTGCTGCACTGGTGCTCCATATTACCTACTAATTATTTTGTGTTGTCATGCTGCAAATCTGGAGTACACAAAGTACTCACTTTGCGCACTAGTGCGGAAAAGTGATTCTTTGTGGCCAGCAATCAGTGCAGAAATGGTCACTTTTCAGGGTATCTGTAGGAAAATAACTATTTTCGCCACACTGCACAGAAAGCAGCTGTTTTCCAGTCCCTACGTAGATCTGAAAGACATTGTTTGCAGACGACTCTCGTCTGATGTCAGAACAGGTTTCTTTCTGGCCTAAGAACATGGAACTAAGAAAGGTGATCAAAAAACTTTTCATTATTTGTGTTCATTATTCAATAATTAAAACATTTATAATAATATCATTTATTGTAATTCGAAAGAATAAAAAAGTATAAACTCAACCTCCCACATAATTGAACATCATCTTTTAAGTTATTTAGACAAATCAGATTAAAAAATAAAAATACTTGGACAATTTCCTGATATTCAGATTACCTCAGATTTGCTAGAGCTATCACCTTCCACTTCTGCTATCGGAAGTGCTTAGTAAACAACTATTCTAATATAAATATATACCGGGTGATTACAAATGAAATAGACAACTTCAATAGCCTGTACAAAATTAAACTGGTGTATTTCAACATAGTAAGTGATATAGGTTTGTAGGGAATTTCTTTAAGTTTATGTTGGTAGAACTGTTGCTGGCTATTGTCGGCTGCTCCGTGTTACAACAGCCAGTTTAGTTTAGCAATATGGCCGCTACTCAAGTGGAGAAAGCTTATTGTGTTCTTGAATTAGCCAAAACAAACTCTGTTACTGTTGTGCAGCGTCATTTCAGAACAAAATACGGTAAACCACCACCAACAAGGCAATCAATTTATGACTGGTATGAACGTTTTGAAAGCAGTGGATGTGTGTGTAAGAAGAAGAGTACTGGAAGACCTTCTGTTACAAAAGAAAAAATTGATAGTGTTCGTGATGTTTTTGTACGAAGTCCAGGAAAATCCACTAGATCAGTGAGTTTAGAATTGCAAATTCCTCAACCTACTGTGTGAAAAATTCTGCGGAAACGTTTGAAAATGACACCTTATAATTGCAGTTAGTACAAAGTTTAAATGACAATGATAAAATTGTACGTAAAAATTTTTGTCAAGAGATGCAACATTGTCTTAAAAATGACGACACATTGTTTAATCGCCTAATTTTTAGTGATGAATGCACTTTTCACATTAGTGGAAAAGTTAAGAGACATAATGTACGAGTATGGGGAACAGAAACCCCAAGAGAGACTGTACAGCACATACGCAATTCTCCTAAAGTGAACGTGTTTTGCTCTTTATCTTGTGAAAAGGTTTACGGGCCTTTCTTCTTCCAAGAACCATCAGTAACCGGAAGAATTTATCTGGACATGTTAACCGAATGGTTAATGCCTCAACTCCATGAAGATAGTTGTAACTTCATTTTTGTATAAGATGGAGCTCCGCCTCACTGGTACTCAGATGTCAGAGGGTATCTGGATGAACATCTTCCTAGACGATGGATCGGCCGTGCAAGTGAGGAAAACGTTGTGTTTCAGCCGTGGCCACCTCATAGTCCGGACCTAACGCCCTGCGACTTTTTCTTGTGGGGCTATGTAAAAGACAAAGTTTTCGTACCACCGCTTCCTGTTGATATCGATGATCTTAAACAATGAATCACAAATGCTCTTGCTACAGTTAACCGTGAGATGCTTAGTCGTGTGTGGTCAGAATTTGACTACCGTGTTGATATCTGTCGTGTTGCAAATGGTGCACACATTGAACATCTGTAAATTTTCAATAAAAACTTCAAGAATTCTTCTATGTAATCATGTAAGTAATGATCTAAACTTTTAAATAATAAATTCTCTACAAGCTATTCAAACTGTCTATTTCATTTGTAATCACCCGGTATATATATTGCTTATTTTTGTGTGTGGCGAAAAATAGCGTTCGCACCATGGGCAAAAATGTTTTTCTGCTCTAGGTGCGAAATATACTATTAATACATTATTGTTTATCATTGAACACTCGACCTCATGTTTTTTCGAACCTTGCCGGGACTTTCTGTATAAATATATCTTATCCTAACTCATCCTATTTAATGGTATTTCATTTTTCATTTGATATTGTAGTCTACTTTTTTTTCTTTTGAAACCATTGTTATTATGATTTTTGGGACAAATAAAAAGATTTGTTTTGAAATTGAAAATGCGAGTTGCGGGTGGTTTTCAACAAGTGTTTACTATACACTGAGTTGTATACATTAATGCTTACTTATATTATAATAATATTAATATTATATTATGTTATTATTTGAGGAAGAAATGAATTATTTGACGGAATATGTGTTTCAGTATTCTTGCAAGAGAACAGGAACAGTGTGTGGCATTGACGGCAACACGTACGCGTCAGAGTGTGCCGCCCTGGCGCGTCGCGTTACCGTCGACTACGTGGGCACATGCATGACGGTGGGGCTGATCGGCGACCACGCTGAGCCACAGTGCCGTCACGTCGCTGTCGTCTGTCCCCCCCTCGCACGGCCCGACTGTGTCGGCATCACGCCTCCCACCGCCTGTTGCCCCGTCTGTGCCGGCGCTGTCAACCTCTTGTACAGGTTAGCAAAAGCCACTTATCCCATTCTAAATTATTTATGAGAATAATGTTTTGAATCCTATCATCAGGAGTACCTATATATCATGTACTTCAATAGGATAGAACATCTTCAATAGGAAAGGATGATATTTTTCCTATTGACTTCAATAATGTTGTACTTCAATAGGAAAGAATATAGGCTACAATCCTATTTGTAGCCAATAGTTTAAGAAGGATCAAGGATGTTATTTATCTCCAATGAAGATTTCATGCTCAAAATTCCTTTTCTAACTTGTTCATTGATTTTTTTTCTTTCATCAGAGTGCCTAACTGGTTGGAATTGACATTGGTTAATACAGCACGGCAGAACATCCAAAAGGATCTCTCTGTCAATAAAAAACATATAAATAAACTGGTTGGAATGAGTTAGATTGGCTTCGATTTCGGCAAATTTGTATTTGTTAGCCTTGCCAATTCTGCTGATATGTTGCCATCTATCATTGATCTGATTTTTTGCTTGGCTAATCAAGATGGTTCTCATGATTATGTGCAAGTGATCATCAATGGTGTTGGTTTTTGTTATGTTACAGCCAGAAACAGGTGGACCGAGCGCTGTACGCGCTGCGTGGCAACAGCATGAGCGCCCTGACCGTCGAAGCAGTGCTGAGCGCCCTGGAGCGACAGATACAGGTGGCCGAGTGTGTGGTACGCGGCATCCTCACCGTCCAACTCGACATTCTAGTCCTAATCACGCCCACCGACAAACACGCGTCCGCTCTCCAATTCGAGGCGTGCGTCCGCGAGGCAGAAAAACTGTCCAGTCTGGTGAGACGTAGCAGTCCACGCATGATGAGCGAACTGAGCCTCAGCGCTCTGACCGCGGCGGCAGTCGTTCACTCGGTCACCTACAACACCGCCTCAGTGCTGCTCTCTCTCGACTTGCTCTCTCTCTCGCACCTACTCGCGCCCTCGCTCTTCCTCCTGCTCAGGTGGTCGCACTACCCACCCTAGTCTTTGCTCTCCTCACGATCCTTGTTGCATCGTTTCCTGTTGTTATCTGTGAATAATTATATGTACCCTTTTTGATACTACAGTTTTCTAATCAAATCAAACTAATTCGAGTTGCAGCGCGAGTGTTTTCTGTAGAATAATACTTCTATTAACTATTCGTGTACCTATAATAAAATAAAAACAAAATATCTAGGATTTTTTATAGGTTTATTCGAACAAAAGTTGTGTTTTCGTTAGTAGTATTTTTAATTTATTTAAAAACCAATCGTTTTTCTTAGTTAGAAGTAAGAAAAATAATATTTTGTTTTTTATTTTCTTATGGATCAATACTACAGCATCTCTGAAACTGGGTTTCTTCTTGTGTATGTTTATGTTTTGATGTATAATCATATTCAATTAATAAATGTTGAATGAGGCATCGGGTGGATATATCTGTGTTGTAACTATTGTGGGTAATTTACTCCCATATAATAGTTTGTGGATCATGAGTAAATTGTAGATAACAAGACTTGGCCAAACCATAACAGTGAAGGATTGTGTGCATCAAGAACTACTGATTTGAGATCACGTTCTTTCAATAATTTACATTAAAAATCAAGAACATATCCAACTAATGAGTTATAATCAGGCATTGCGTTCATTTTTTTTTACTTTTTGACAATGATAAAAAGAAGCATTCTTGAATATTACGCCCTGGCCTACTGTTACGCAACACTACGAGGGAGGGTACATAACATATAAGCGTTACTCCCTATTACAAAGGGTAGATAACATTTAAAAAATGACACCATCATAAAACTTGCAAAGCCGGTGAGGGATATTTTCTTAAGCCTGGTTTGAAGAAGTTCAATAATGTTTATTTATTTATTTATTTATTATTCACAATGGAGACAACGGGTCTCTCCAAATGAGTCTCCTTGACAATGAAAATTGTACAGATACAAATGAAAAAAAGAAAAATAATGATAAAAATAATATGAACTTATGCAATAATAACTAATACAAACAACAAAAATGCCACCTAATTCAAAAATGAAAAATACAAAGATTTCAAATACCTACTTATGAAAAAAGTAAAAATAAAACAAATTGAGAATTCAAAATTCTAAAAATAAAAAAAAAAAAAAGAATATAATAAAAAATAATGAACAAAAATTTTATCAATAGAATAAATAACATTTATAACTAAACGATGTCCCAAACCATATGCACATCCACACTGACACATCAACTATTCAATTGATCAGATCATGCTTACACAAGATTATCATATAACGCTTTCCGGAATTTAGCGCGAGAAAACCAGAAGACATCTAGGCGCCCAGACAAACTTTTATAAGTTCTTTGCATTCTATTAAGAGGGGAGTTGTAACTTTTAAGTGTTCTGGATCGAGGAACGGAAAAAGAAAACTCAGAGCGCCGAGTCACTGGTGAAATATATATATATATATATATATATATATATATATTCATTTTGGAGAGTAAATATGGTGAATCAATTTCATTATTTAAGAGGAAAATAAGCGCTCTAACATCACGCCTTACTTTCAAGGATGTCACATGGAATAAACTTCTCAATGACTCTGTTGGGAAGTCAAATGGACAAAACTTTTTGAATTTTTTGAAGTACACGAATCGTAAAACTGTATTCTGTAACCGTTCCAGAGTACTCATTCTATCCACATGGTATGGATTCCATATCTCGGATGCATACTCAAGCAGACTTCTCACCAGTGACTTATAAATCAAAATCAAGGGGGTCACATCACTAAACGGCGAACTGGTTCTAAGGATAAAGCCCATTTGTTGATTATCTCTAGAAACCATTGAATCAATATGCAAGTTGAATGATAAGTCTGAAGCAAACTCAACTCCAAAGTCTTTGAAGTGCATCACCTGTTTCAATGGCCTATCGTTTATGCAGTATGAATTCATCTGTGGATTTATCTGGCGATTAAAACTTGGGAATTTGCGTTTTAGAACATTAATTTTTAGTTCATCAACTTCACACACCAATGGGAAAAATTGTCAATATCACCCTGCAATACAAGTCTATCATCCACATTCCTGATCTCCTTAAACAATTTAAGATCATCTGCATACATTAGGCAGGAGGAAATTTTTTATAATAGAAGGGACATTTAAGTACAAAAGGAATAAAAGGGGCCCAAGATTGGAACCCTGAGGCACCCCTGATGCACACTCGAACAATCTAGATTCAAATTTTTTAAACATAATGCATTCTTGATCGCAAATAACTCTGCAGAAGGCTCACTAAATTATTACTGAAACCCATCTGCCCAAGCTTCCTCAACAATAGCCTATGACTAATAGTATCGAGAGCCTTGGACAAGTCTGTATAGATTACATCAACACGTCCTCCTCCATCCAATACTTGTGATATTTCATTACTGAAAGTCATTAGGTTGGTCACCGTCGAGCGACCTGGCAAGAATATATGTTGCTCATCCGGTATGGTACTCTTGACCTGCCTAAATATAATTGAGTGCAAAATTTTTTCGAATATTTTTGAAAAGCAATTCAAGATAGAAATGGGTCTGTAATTTACAATATCAGTTCTTTTACCAGATTTGAAAACAGGTATTATTCTAGCAGTTTTCCACTTTTGAGAAAATTTGCCAGATTTTACAGATAGATTTAAAATATAATTAAGAGGTTTCACAAGAACAGGAGCACAGCCTTTTACAATGAACGTGGGTATTGCATCAGGGCCCTCTGAGCAGCCAGATCTTAATATTAATATTGTATGGACTAGTATGATTGAAAATGATAAATTTGGGCATTAACTTGTGTACTATGTTTACTACTAATTATTTTATATGTATATATTTTTAAATCACAATACCAATCAGTTTATTCTGTTTTTAATACAGAGAAATTCAATAACTATTCATTATTCAAGCGAGAATTAGTTAATGTTTAGTTGAGTAATGCAGTAATTGTCTACCGTATAATGTTACCATTTTATTTCTCTGATTGGAGTGTGTTCAAATGTATCAAAATTAAATTTCAAATGTTGGATGAACCTGGAATCTTAATTTGAAGTGGAAGACGGATATGTCATGTTACATATTTATTCCTCAAGTGTCCAATAATTGTACCGAGTCTTTAAAATGTTGGAAACCAATCGAATGAAAGCCATTTCTGATTTCTATTAATTCATTTTCTTCGTGCGATTCTTCTCTGGGGTCTACTGTGAGTTACTGGGTAACTGGCTCCTTCTCGCTAGGTCTATTATGTTCTAATTATTAATTTCTTGATTAGAGATATAGGCCTCTATATGTTGTAATGTTCAGTATGGAATATAACGTTTGAAAAACACTATTAATTTTGCCTAGAATTCGCGCCCCTGAAATTCTCCATCCAAGGCAGTGAGTGGCCCACTATGCCCATTAATAGAATAGGGTCAGTCTGAGAATACTCACCAATTCCTAATTATTCCTGGAAAAGCTTAAATATTTCAGTTTTCAATAAAATTATCCAACTTTCTCATCAGAATCGTCAGCTTATTTGAAAGAAAATTTATTCTGGATGATTCTTTTGAATAGTATTCATATATCTTCTGATAATGAAGACACAAATGAAGAAGCTTATTTCACGCCAGTTCTCATTCTGCAAATCAGGTCTCACACAACATGATATTAATTGCACACATTTCAGTAGAGATTTAAAGACAGTTCGAACTTCCCTCAACATTCTTTGTACATAAGATTTAAAGTCTACTATAATAATTTGTATTGTTGATAAAATGTATATAATTCTATAAATCCGATAACTGTTATCATGAAACGATGTGCCTTCAATACTGTAAAAGTGTGTCCTTAGGTTATCTATTATTGATGTTAATTGTTGAAGATAATAAATATTGTAAAATAGAAGCTCATTATGAACCATGTTGAATGACTCTCGCTTGAATGGAAGTAATCGATAATATTCTTTTATCCTGTAAAGTTTATGCAAATTTGATCATGATTGAATCTGAGCGATTTCAATAATATTGTACTTCATATCTATATAATATTATTTTTCAAGTGTTGTCATAGTTTGGTATGTAGTATTTAATAATATTGCCAAAAATTCACTTTCATAGCAATTAGTATTTTAATTATTATGTTGACCTCTGAATAAAGTTATTGTTTATAGAATTCACAGTACTTTATATTATTATAAGGAAATTAACAGCAAGCAAGAAGTATGTGAAGTATTTCTAGTAGAGTAGAAAAACCAACTAACATTGATAATTCGTTTTGAAAAAAAATTTCCAAAGAATTTTTAAAATGCCATCATGTTCAAAATAATTTATATTAAAAACTTAGTGGATGTAACGTTATTTTCATGTATGTGGATTTTAGGATGCAGATTTATTAATTCTAGTCGATAATTTATTTATCCACACACATCCCATGTAAGTCATAGATATAGCTGAGCAGGAGAAATTCTTAGAAGCATTTTCTAGTCGTTTCTATCATGCTCAATATGCTGTCCTCTAAAACATTAACTCAATAATAATATTTTGACCATCATTAATGGGCAATAATGATGATAAAATTTGAAATTTTGCTTCTGTTCTGCTGAAACGACAAGCAAGCTCATACAAGCTGAAAAATTTATTCAGTTCAGTAGTGCTTCATTTCATCATGCTGATTTCAGAGTTGGAATAATCAAACAAAAAGTATGAACAAGTTCAAAAAATTTCTTTTTATTCGATATTCATATGTAATGTGGTTTTCACTAACAATGAATTGTTTCACAGTGGTTGGTCAAGTTAATTTAGAATATATTGAAGAATGCTATCAGTCAATTATGTGTTTCTGTAGTTTTTTCTTCTTTGTGGTTGGGTGAATTTAGTTTATGAACTCAAATGTCAATCTCAACCCCAGTGAGAGAAAATTGAAAGTCAATGATTTCTCATAAAAAATTCAGAACGAACGAGTTGGTCATAAGTTTTTGAGGATAATATTGAATGAGTCTATGGATTTGATTTCGTAGGGAGACCTATGTGAACAGAATCGGATGCACGTTCCATGTCTAATTCAATTATTATTTATTTCACAGGTGACCAATATCCTTCTATTTTTTGCCATAATTAATTGAGTATGAGGAAATCTATCAACTTTGAATATAGGTGAACGTAACTATCAACTTTGAATATAGGTAAACGTAATAACATTCACTAGAGAGATCTATTACATTATTGTTTTTAAAGCTAATTCATATTTTATGACATTCAAAACTAATTATTTCATCAGGCATGTCACTTTAAACAAATAAAAATCTTTGTGAGATATCGAATCTATTTTTTTAAATTCGAGAACTAGATGAGAGTATGGAAAATTGAATGGAATGATGATGATGAATTTTGTCTATATTTATTTTTCTAAATCATTAATTAAAATAATGATGCATTCATGAAAGACTGTGGAGGAGATTTTTCTCACTCATCCTCATGAATTCTATAGAATATGATTGTTATATTTTTCTAAAGTTTCAATGAATGAATTTTCTAGTTCAGTATAATGATAATACAATACATATTTGGCATACCAGAGTAGAGGATTTTTAATACATAGAAGAATTATTTTCAATTCAATCAGTCAAATTATTGTCACAATTCAAAATTAGTTTCTATCAGCTCTAAAAATTGACTTAAAACTCGTTTTTTTTATTCAAGCATTTGTCTATCAAATTACTCAAACTGAAATTACGATTTGAAGAATTGTAATTCAACTGTGATAATGAAAAGTGTTGTTGATTATAAAGTTTTGGCTCTTTGAAACTCGTCTTTAATAATGTAGTCAAATAGTATACCGTACCAAAGAATACTCTTGAAAAGGTTTGAATTGCTTGAATCTGTTGGTTTGTTCACCATGAAAATAGTATAAGGTGTTAATGTACCCTGAATTTATACAGATATGTAAATAAGAGGATATTGTGAATTACAGCATTTATAATAAACGTTTTAGTTATTTGTTTGCAAATCATTCCAATATATACCCATGTAATCAATATTTAATAACCGTTATTTACTATTATGTTATTGTTGTGTCGCAGTTATCAATCTAGTTTTGCCAAGAATTCAACTTATTATTTTAGCTCACTGTTCAACTTTATCAGTATAATTTATTACATGAAACCAAAACATCAGAACGAATAATATTCTAGTAAAAAATATTGCTTAAGCCGGCTCCAGACATGCGGCATTCGGCGAACACCTAGCATACTCGCCGAATCACGAGTAGTGTGGATGGATGTTTGGTATTCGGCAAGCAGTGAACATTCGTGCTCGTTGTTTTCCCGGTCGGTGTGGGACTTTTGAGCACATCAAAGTGGACGAATGTTCATGTGAAATGTACATACCATATGTTAATATAGAACTATAATCTAGAGATACTACCTCTCCGAAACAGATGGTTAAAATTGGTAACTAAATTAATACCCAGTCCAATTTTGTAAGGTTGGCATTAAGTTGAAGGTTTCTAAACAAGATTTGAGTTCTGTCACTTTATTATCATGGGCGTACAAGGAAAATGCACTGAGTGCAATTTTTCCAAACTTTGATTTTTCATCATTTTGAATTAATTTGAAGAAACCTTTTTGTTTTGCATACATTTCCAATACTTTTTTCTATATTGATCAGTTTATTTGACCAAAAATAAAACAACAAATTTGGTTATATTCCTAGTATACGGTGATAGTCTCTATGCTAATTGAAAATTTAGGCCTACATTATAGCATCTAAAATAAAGAAACATAGTTGAAGAACAAATTAATCCTTATTCAAAAAAGAATAAATACAAAAAAATGATTAATAATTCTGTGTTATCATCATGAGATGACATAATTTATTTTAGGTACCGTACCTTCTTTTATTTTGAAAAATATGATATTGCAATCAGCTGAATTGTGATTAATTTTTTAAACCTTTCCGTTTCAAATAAATAATCGTTCAATTTACAATATTATAATAATGATTTAGCATATTTTACTGTTTGCTTATCATATGGTCTGAGTAGATTTTTGCCCACACCTATCTCTATCAGAGTTCCCAGTGTCGCTCTGGGCCGGCTAGACTCAGTCGGCGACTGGGGAGGGCCGCGGCAGGGGACGGGAGTCTTGGTGGGGCGTCCGTCAACCACCCTCGCTCGGGTTGGGGGTTGAAAAAGGGGTTTTGAGTGCTTTGGAGGAATGTTTCCCTCTTTTAGGAAAGAGGGGCCGTGCTTTCGCACTGCCAAACAGGGTTGGTCGCAGAAAGAAGGGAACAGGAACCTTGCAGTGTTAGTCGTGAGAAAGGGCTTCGTGTCGGGACTAAGTCTTAGTCCTCGGGCACCGGGTGTCTTCCCGGGGTCCGGGTTGGTTGCGGGGCTCTGGTAAAGGCTTTCCCTGGCCTTCCCAGAGGTCCTCTTGCGATCCCGCACTAGACTAGTGCGCTGCGGCGGCCAGTACTCTGGACTTTCCTAAGTCCTACTGGCCGGGCACTAGCTGTCCTCCCGGGGTCCGGATCGGCCGCGGAGTTGCGGGAAAGGCTTTTCCTGGCCTCCCTAGACGTCCTCTTGCGATCCCGCACTGGACTAGTGCGCTGCGGCGGCCAGCACTCTGGACTTTCCTAAGTCCTACTGGCCGGGCACCAGCTGTCCTCCTGGGGTCCGGATCGTCCGCGGAGTTGCGGGAAAGGCTTTTCCTGGCCTTCCTAGACGTCCTCTTGCGATCCCGCACTGGACTACTGCGCTGCGGCGGCCAGCACTCTGGACTTTCCTAAGTCCTACTGGCCGGGCACTAGCTGTCCTCCTGGGGCCCGGATCGTCCGCGGAGTTGCGGGAAAGGCTTTTCCTGGCCTTCCTAGACGTCCTCTTGCGATCCCGCACTGGACCAGTGCGCTGCGGCGGCCAGCACTCTGGACTTTCCTAAGTCCTACTGGCCGGGCACTAGCTGTCCTCCTGGGGTCCGGATCGTCCGCGGAGTTGCGGGAAAGGCTTTTCCTGGCCTTCCTAGACGTCCTCTTGCGATCCCGCACTGGACTACTGCGCTGCGGCGGCCAGCACTCTGGACTTTCCTAAGTCCTACTGACCGGGCACCAGCTGTCCTCCTGGGGTCCGGATCGTCCGCGGAGTTGCGGGAAAGGCTTTTCTGGCCTTCCTAGACGTCCTCTTGCGATCCCGCACTGGACTACTGCGCTGCGGCGGCCAGCACTCTGGACTTTCCTAAGTCCTACTGGCGGGCACTAGCTGTCCTCCTGGGGCCCGGATCGTCCGCGTTGTTGCGGGAAAGGCTTTTCCTGGCCTCCCTAGACGTCCTCTTGCGATCCCGCACTGGACTAGTGCGCTGCGGCGGCCAGCACTCTGGACTTTCCTAAGTCCTACTGGCCGGGCACTAGCTGTCCTCCTGGGGTCCGGATCGTCCGCGGAGTTGCGGGAAAGGCTTTTCCTGGCCTTCCTAGACGTCCTCTTGCGATCCCGCACTGGACTACTGCGCTGCGGCGGCCAGCACTCTGGACTTTCCTAAGTCCTACTGGCGGGCACTAGCTGTCCTCCTGGGGTCCGGATCGTCCGCGGAGTTGCGGGAAAGGCTTTTCCTGGCCTCCTAGACGTCCTCTTGCGATCCCGCACTGGACTACTGCGCTGCGGCGGCCAGCACTCTGGACTTTCCTAAGTCCGACTGGCCGGGCACTAGCTGTCCTCCTGGGGCCCGGATCGTCCGCGTTGTTGCGGGAAAGGCTTTTCCTGGCCTCCCTAGACGTCCTCTTGCGATCCCGCACTGGACTAGTGCGCTGCGGCGGCCAGCACTCTGGACTTTCCTAAGTCCTACTGGCCGGGCACTAGCTGTCCTCCTGGGGTCCGGATCGTCCGCGGAGTTGCGGGAAAGGCTTTTCCTGGCCTTCCTAGACGTCCTCTTGCGATCCCGCACTGGACTACTGCGCTGCGGCGGCCAGCACTCTGGACTTTCCTAAGTCCTACTGGCCGGGCACTAGCTGTCCTCCTGGGGTCCGGATCGTCCGCGGAGTTGCGGGAAAGGCTTTTCCTGGCCTTCCTAGACGTCCTCTTGCGATCCCGCACTGGACTACTGCGCTGCGGCGGCCAGCACTCTGGACTTTCCTAAGTCCTACTGGCCGGGCACTAGCTGTCCTCCTGGGGTCCGGATCGTCCGCGGAGTTGCGGGAAAGGCTTTTCCTGGCCTTCCTAGACGTCCTCTTGCGATCCCGCACTGGACCAGTGCGCTGCGGCGGCCAGCACTCTGGACTTTCCTAAGTCCTACTGGCCGGGCACTAGCTGTCCTCCTGGGGTCCGGATCGTCCGCGGAGTTGCGGGAAAGGCTTTTCCTGGCCTTCCTGGACGTCCTCTTGCGATCCCGCACTGGACCAGTGCGCTGCGGCGGCCAGCACTCTGGACTTTCCTAAGTCCTACTGGCCGGGCACTAGCTGTCCTCCTGGGGTCCGGATCGTCCGCGGAGTTGCGGGAAAGGCTTTTCCTGGCCTTCCTAGACGTCCTCTTGCGATCCCGCACTGGACTACTGCGCTGCGGCGGCCAGCACTCTGGACTTTCCTAAGTCCTACTGGCCGGGCACTAGCTGTCCTCCTGGGGCCCGGATCGTCCGCGGAGTTGCGGGAAAGGCTTTTCCGGCCTTCCTAGACGTCCTCTTGCGATCCCGCACTGGACTACTGCGCTGCGGCGGCCAGCACTCTGGACTTTCCTAAGTCCGACTGCCGGGCACTAGCTGTCCTCCTGGGGCCCGGATCGTCCGCGTTGTTGCGGGAAAGGCTTTTCCTGGCCTCCCTAGACGTCCTCTTGCGATCCCGCACTGGACTAGTGCGCTGCGGCGGCCAGCACTCTGGACTTTCCTAAGTCCTACTGGCCGGGCACTAGCTGTCCTCCTGGGGTCCGGATCGTCCGCGGAGTTGCGGGAAAGGCTTTTCCTGGCCTTCCTAGACGTCCTCTTGCGATCCCGCACTGGACTACTGCGCTGCGGCGGCCAGCACTCTGGACTTTCCTAAGTCCTACTGGCCGGGCACTAGCTGTCCTCCTGGGGTCCGGATCGTCCGCGGAGTTGCGGGAAAGGCTTTTCCTGCCTTCCTAGACGTCCTCTTGCGATCCCGCACTGGACTACTGCGCTGCGGCGGCCAGCACTCTGGACTTTCCTAAGTCCTACTGGCCGGGCACTAGCTGTCCTCCTGGGGTCCGGATCGTCCGCGGAGTTGCGGGAAAGGCTTTTCCTGGCCTTCCTAGACGTCCTCTTGCGATCCCGCACTGGACCAGTGCGCTGCGGCGGCCAGCACTCTGGACTTTCCTAAGTCCTACTGGCCGGGCACTAGCTGTCCTCCTGGGGTCCGGATCGTCCGCGGAGTTGCGGGAAAGCTTTTCCTGGCCTTCCTGGACGTCCTCTTGCGATCCCGCACTGGACCAGTGCGCTGCGGCGGCCAGCACTCTGGACTTTCCTAAGTCCTACTGCCGGGCACTAGCTGTCCTCCTGGGGTCCGGATCGTCCGCGGAGTTGCGGGAAAGGCTTTTCCTGGCCTTCCTAGACGTCCTCTTGCGATCCCGCACTGGACTACTGCGCTGCGGCGGCCAGCACTCTGGACTTTCCTAAGTCCTACTGGCCGGGCACTAGCTGTCCTCCTGGGGCCCGGATCGTCCGCGGAGTTGCGGGAAAGGCTTTTCCCGGCCTTCCTAGACGTCCTCTTGCGATCCCGCACTGGACCAGTGCGCTGCGGCGGCCAGCACTCTGGACTTTCCTAAGTCCTACTGGCCGGGCACTAGCTGTCCTCCTGGGGTCCGGATCGTCCGCGGAGTTGCGGGAAAGGCTTTTCCACACCTTCCCAGATGTCCTATCTCGCCTCGATGCCCCACTGGTGGCCTACCAATGGGGAGTCAGTTTTCGACCAAACCTGACGTGTTGTCGTTGGTCGAAACTGGCAACCCGTCGTCCAAACAGGTTAAGTGTCGTTTAACACTCGCCCAAACGAGTGTAGAGCAGTGGAGTTCACTGTGTGAGAGGCTAATCGACTTTAGCCTCAACACAACTCCCGGTCGCTGAAGAAATCGGAGTTCACTTAGTACTGGTGTACTGTGACGTTGCTAGCTGCTCGCTGCTTCCTTCTCACTTCTCTCGACCGCTCGACTTGGCTCTCCGAACTCGACTGCCTCTTGCTGGCCTTTCTCGAGCCTCCCTCAGTGACCGAGAGGGAGGGGAGAGAGGATGCGCAGCATCGCTGAGCGGTAGGCCAGTGGCTGGCTTGAACGTTGACCCCTCAGATTCTATGAAAGATAGCCGAGCGTCGAATAAATGAGCCCTAAATTCAATTCCTTTCTCTAGTTACGATATACATCGTGACACACTGTTCCTACTAAGGGAAGGGGGGGGGAAAGAGAGGGGGTGGAGAGGGGGGGGTGAGGATGGAAGGGGTAAACGGCAGACAGAATGTCCCAAATGCCTGAGTACATTCTGCCACCTCTCCGCCAGTCAACATAGACCGAACATAAACTGGGCGCCAGGTCGGTTCCTCGCCAACCGGTGGTGATGCGTCGGCACCATCCGAAGGAATGAGCAAGCTACCTGGCCAGATCCTAGGCCTAGCTTCAGAGAAGATCTTGAAGATCTGCGCCGTGCTTTCGCACTGCGTTGAGACGCCGTGTTCGCACACTGCAAGAGACCGCCGTGCTTCTGCACTGCAATGGGGGACGCCGTGCTTTCGCACTGCAAGGAACGCTATGCTTTCGCATCGCGAAAAAGGACGCCGTGCTCCCACACTGCAGAGTTGCCGTGTTTCCACACTGCCAAGGACGCCGTGCTTCCGCACTGCAGATGAGAATCGCGGTGCTCTCGCACTGCCAGGAGGGGCGGGTAACACAAAAAACGAGGTGAACAACACCTCAGACAGGTTCTGGGAACCCAAATAACATTGCAAGGGAAACGCCGTGCTTCCGCACTGCAATGAGTCGCCGTGCTTGCACACTGCATGTGCCGGGCTTTCGCCCTGCATGGCCGTGTTTTCACACTGCCTTGCTTCGCCGTGCTTGCGCACTGCATGTGCCGGGCTTTCGCCCTGCATGGCCGTGTTTTCACACTGCCTTGCTTCGCCGTGCTTGCGCACTGCATGTGCCGGGCTTTCGCCCTGCATGGCCGTGTTTTCACACTGCCTTGCTTCGCCGTGCTTGCGCACTGCATGTGCCGGGCTTTCGCCCTGCATGGCCGTGTTTTCACACTGCCTTGCTTCGCCGTGCTTGCGCACTGCATGTGCCGGGCTTTTGCCCTGCATGGCCGTGTTTTCACACTGCCTTGCTTCGCCGTGCTTGCGCACTGCATGTGCCGGGCTTTCGCCCTGCATGGCCGTGTTTTCACACTGCCTTGCTTCGCCGTGCTTGCGCACTGCATGTGCGGGCTTTCGCCCTGCATGGCCGTGTTTTCACACTGCCTTGCTTCGCCGTGCTTGCGCACTGCATGTGCCGGGCTTTCGCCCTGCATGGCGTGTTTTCACACTGCCTTGCTTCGCCGTGCTTGCGCACTGCATTTGCGGGCTTTCGCCCTGCATGGCCGTGTTTTCACACTGCCTTGCTTCGCCGTGCTTGCGCACTGCATGTGCCGGGCTTTCGCCCTGCATGGCCGTGTTTTCACACTGCCTTGCTTCGCCGTGCTTGCGCACTGCATGTGCCGGGCTTTCGCCCTGCATGGCCGTGTTTTCACACTGCCTTGCTTCGCCGTGCTTGCGCACTGCATGTGCCGGGCTTTCGCCCTGCATGGCCGTGTTTTCACACTGCCTTGGGTCCGTGACTACTCACCTACGGCTTGACCCAAGCCCGTTGACCGTCCGGGAGGCGCACTCGGATCTTCGGACGGCCGGCGCGAGGGCGCCTTCTGGGGTGGAAGGATTGGTGGGTGACCTTCCTCACCGTAGGCCGATCCCCAATGGTGATTAGGGCGAGGCCTCATCCGCAGTCGGTGGTAGATAGGCGAACTGCCGGCGGCAATGATGAGTCTTCCTCTTCGTCCTCAGAGGAGAGTTCGAAGACTTCGGATTCGGCTGGGTGGACGGCAGCGGCGGGACGGGGGGGTGACGATGGCTGGCTGCTGGTAACAGGGAAGCAGCTGGAACCCCCTGGAAGTTCGCGGGGTTCGGTGGAGGCTGCTCCCCAAGCCTCAGTGAGTCCCCTTTCTCGCACCCAAACGGGGGTAGGGGCAGTCGGGGTCGCAGTCGTCGTTACGGCAAAAGGAGGGGTCGCGGGGCGGACAGCCTCCTCAGAGGTCCCGTATGCGGGTGAGATTGAGAAGCCCCCGCCTCCTCCCTCGAGTAAGGCGTCCTCATCTTCCGTGGGGACCTCCGGGACCTCCATAGGGGTATCAGCGACTGTAGATGACGATGGCAGTGGAGTGTCTGCCCGAACCGGACTAGGAAGAGGTTGGTGAGCAGGTTGAGTCACCGTGACTACAATGTTGCGGTCGCGGCTCGTCCGCAGAGCGGGGAACTCCTCGAACAGCTCCCTGGAGGCAGCCTCTACCATGCTATCAACCGGCGGAGTCCGCTGCTGGAGGAGCCGGAGTAGCTGTTGACCTATAATCCGCTCCAATTGCCACCGGGTGAGGCCTTCCCGGTTGTGTTGGAAAACCTGCACCTCCCATCTGGTGACGCAGCGCATTCTCTTCACCTGGCAATACTTGGCCATGATGGCATGGATGGCCTCATGATCGTCTGCCGATGTCTTGTGGCCGGGGTCTAAGATGGTGGTAGTAGCCTCTTTCCTGTTCACCACTGCCAGGGCAATACCTCCCCCCCGAATCAGAGGAAACCCGAGGAGAGTGTCTCTCTTTAAGTTCCTCAACACCTCCCGAAGTCCTTCAGGGGTTCGGTTCGCGTGTCGGGTGCGCAACGCCTGAAAAGGCGTGAACCTCGCCTTCTCGGTCACCGACAGCCGCTCCATTTCCCGCAGCACCTGATCCGTAAAGCAGGCCCGGAACGACGGCATTTTCTCCTCTTTTTTTCAAAAAAAAAGTGGTCGTTGAGGGGACTCGAAGACGTAGACAGGGAGGAAGATAAGAGGCGGTGATGAGTGATGTTAAAAGAGAGCAGTTGGTGATGGCGTTGACCAAGTTTGGAGATAATAATAAAAAAAAACACAAGTCTCACAACTCCAGGAAAAGCACCAAAAAAAAGAACTAGAATTCGGAGATGTTATTTGAAGTGAAAAATGTTGAAAGAAATAAAGATGCAAATCAAAAAGTCACTAGTAATAAGGTCGCTTTACTGTAGCCTGTCACCCGATGTTGCCTACACGGTAGCTTACAACGGACTGACTAAGTGAAGTTTGAGAAGCAACCATAAACGGGGAAAAACAGGAATAAACGGGAATTATTAGATTGCATAAAATGAAAAACAATGCAGGATCGGACGAGAATAATCTGTTTAGTAGACAAAATAAATTGATTATTTTATCTTATCGCTATGCGTCGACCGCTCAACAGGCACGTAGCACTGAAATTCAGATTTAACTGGCAGAACGGTATAATAGGAAAAATGTTGTTTCTCGATGCCAATTCCTATATGAGATGATGACAAGCCTTTTCTCATAAAATTCCTTATTAGAATTATATTATTGAAGATAGAAATATAGCCATAGAAAATGTCTACAAGCACAGGCCGTGGGAAACTCGGACCTGTCTACTGAACGTGACTAAATCACAATTAAAACAATAGCACAATGAAGCATAGACTACTGTAATACCAATACAGCTCCAGTTTCTTTCAAAACGAGATGAATTCGAAATAATGAGATAATGAAGATTTTATTTCAGTAAAATCACTTTATGGATATTTTCATTCTTAATAAAATATTGGAGAGAGATTGATCAAAATTTGAAACCAACAAAAACGATTGTAGTACACTATGACTTACAATCACACGCAACTTATTCAAATGCCATGAATAATCGGTTGCTTAATTACATGCAACTTATTCAAATACCATGAATAATCGGTAGCCGAATCACACACAACTTATTCAAATTCCATGAATAATCGGTTGCCTAATCACACGCAACTTATTCAAATACCATGAATAATCGGTTGCTACATAATATACTTCTATCCACAGAAAAATAACTCCTGTTATTTCTGTAACGTAATACATTTATTACCACGGACCCAAGCAATTATCGCCGGCTTTATTTTATGATCAAAATAAATATTCAATCCAAAACCTCATGGACAAATAATATTACTCAGAAAAAATCTGACAATTAATTTCCTCCAATGTTTATTATCGTTATACAGTTCACAAATTGTGGACGACAACATGATAAATGAAATAATTCAAATTCCATCTCTTTGACCCGTGCTTGGCAAGGGGAATTGGATTAAGAGCTCTGAGACAATAAGATGGCGATATAGTTGGAGATGAAAATAAAAGCAACAATAATCTTTCGACTTTACAGAAAAAGCCTAGAAACCGCTAATCTGTTTTAATTGAACTAGGATGGTTGAGTTGCCATTCAGCTTAATTTCGACTCTGTTAAACCAGGACCATTTACTCGAAAGAAAATTGTTATGAATACTACCTTTAAATATAGGCCTACTGTTCACATATTTCTCTGAATCGAGAAATAATTATTTCATGCTCCAATATCAGGCTAGTTTCAACTATTCCAATGCTATCAATCATCTCAAACCCCATAAATAAACGGGCTATATTTCCAAATATATTTTCCTCCAAATTTTAGGTATTATTTCTCCTCCTGGTCACTCACCTTACTGCTGCTGTTGAATTACTCTTCCTCGATACTCCATCAGGCGAGTGGGCAGCGACACCCGGCTTACTCGATTCCTCCTGCCGTCACCGCTCTCCTCCACACTGGCTCCTCCATCATTGTCCTCTCCGCCGTCGCGGGCGGCTCGCATTCCGCTGCCGTCCTCTCCATCTTCCTCCTCTTCTTCCTCGGGAAGGGGCGGCAAGATTTTTATATCCTTTACATGAACCGTCAGCATTTTACCAGCAGCTCCTTTCAGCAACACTACAGAGGCGCTCAACATTTTCTCTACCTCATAAGGCCCAGAAAATTTTGGAGCCAGCTTAGCCGCAAACTGGTTCACTCCAGACGAGAGATGATAATCCCTCTTGTACACCAACTGGCCCGTCCTTAGTTCCAGTGGTCTTCGCCTAAGATTATAATACCTCCTAGTATTATTATAGGCCTCGTTTAGATTATCTAAAACGAGTTTCTGTGCACGTTTCAGTACTTGCAACCTCCTCAGCTGGGCTGTTCGACTCGTGCCTCCATCCTCCTGTCGAGGATCGTCTTCCTCCTCACCACAAGCATCTCCTGGTGCTCTCAACTCTCTTCCGAAGTTGAGGAAGGCAGGAGTATACTTAGTGCCTACATGCACCGCTGTATTCATGGCGAAACAAAATTCCTCCACATAGCGATCCCAATCCGCATGGTGCTCGCCCACATAGAGCTGTATCATAGTCTTCATGACTCTATTAACCCTCTCCGTAGGGTTGCAGCTCGGTGTGTAGGGTGGGGTATAGAATAATGTGATGCTATTCTCCTTACAGTATGACTTAAAAAGTCTACTTGTATACTGTGTTCCATTGTCACATATAAGCAGCTTCGGCACCCCAAATTGGTGACGACTAGCTCCCTCAAAGCTCGCGCTACGGCATTGCTGTCTGCCTGAGCTAGCGGCCGAGCTTCCGTCCACTTCGTGAACTGGTCCTGAAATACCACCAGGTATTTATTCCCCCTTTTCGAGCGAGGTAGCGGACCTACAATATCGGTGCTGACAGTCTCCCAGGGTCGCACCACTTTCCTCTGGCTGTTCATCTGTCCATATGGAGGCCGCTGCTCCACCTTATGCTTCATGCACGTCTCACAGCGCCTCACATACTTCGCGACGTCCGCATACAGGCCCGGCCAATAATAGCGACAGGCTATCCGGTGATAAGTCCGGAATACTCCTTGGTGGCCCGCTGTCGGGGCATCGTGGCTCTGCTGAAGTATCTCCCTCCTAGCACCTCTCGGAATACATAGCTTCCAGCCATCACTCTCCGGTGCATCAGGAGGTTGTTGACGGGCCCATATGTGACGATACAACGCCTCACCCCTTACCATATAGTCGGGGTATTTCTGTGGATGATGGAGTAGATTGTTCTTCATCCTCCTTATCCATCTGTCGTCTTCCATGACGATGGCGGCTACCGCTCCTGTGGGCTCCTCCTGACCTTCCTGTGGACTTGCCGGCACGTCGCCTCCTGGCAACGCTCGTGAGAGAGCATCCGGGACCACGTTTAGCTTCCCTCTTCGATACTTGATGACCAAGTTATATTGCTGCATCTCTAAGGCCCACCTTGCTAGCCTTCCTGTCAGGTTAGGGATGGCTCTAAGCCACTTTAGAGCTTGGTGATCAGTAATCACTGTAGTCTCATACCCCTCTATGTACGGCTTGAATTTTCTCAGGACGAAAATCACAGCTAGGCACTCCTTCTCGGTGGTAGAATACCTCAGCTCGGCCCCCTTGAGCCCTCTGCTTGCGTAGGCGATGACCTTCTCCTCTCCATCGACCTCCTGAGTAAGCACAGACCCTAGTCCATACTCAGAGGCATCTGTCTGGAGCGTGAACGGTAGTTCAAAGTGAGGATATGTGAGCACTGGAGATCTAGTGAGAGCCCCCTTTATCTCTTGGAAAGCTCTCTCCTCTTCTGGTCCCCAGTGCCACTTCACTCCTACCTTCAGCAACCGGTAAAGAGGTGTTGCAAGGTCCGAAAAATTCGGGACAAACCTCCTATACCAGGACGCCAATCCCAGAAAACTCCGGAGCATCCTGAGCCGCTGCGGAGTTGGGAACTCGTTTACCGCTCTCACTGTCTCAGGATCAGTCCTGAGCCCTTGTTCCGTCACTATGTGTCCCAGGTAGCGTAGCTCTCGCTTCAAGAACTGACATTTCTCTTGATTGATTATCAAGCCAGCTTCTCTCAGCCTACTGAACACTCTAGCTAGGTTCAGCATGTGAGCCTCCATCGTTTCTCCTAGAACGATGACGTCGTCTAGGTAAGCAAAAGCACAAGGCTCCAATTCCGGCCCAATTACTCGGTCTAGGAGGCGCTGAAACGTAGCTCCAGCCGAGTGTAGACCAAAGGGCATCATCCGGAACTGGAACAGCCCTCTTCCAGGAACAGTAAACGCTGTAAGCTGCTTACTCTGCTCCTCCAACGGTACTTGCCAGTAACCGCTCTTCAAGTCGATTGAAGAAATGTACTTGGCATTCCTCAATCTATCCAATATGCCTGTCATATTCGGCAAAGGATATGCATCTCGTTCAGTGAGTGCATTAATCTGCCGGAAATCGATGCAAAACCGCATCTTTCCATTAGCCTTCTTCACCAAGACGATTGGTGAACTCCACGGGCTACTGCTCGGCTCAATGACCCGCTGATCGAGCATGCTGTCCACCTCCTCGTTTATCACCGCTTGCATAAGCGGGTTACGAGGATACGGACGTTGTCGGAACGGCTCAGCTCCTTCCTTCAGCCTGATTCTATGAACCAGGAGGTGAGTCGCACCTGGCACATCTCTGAATTTTATCAGCTCCGTCTCCAGGAATTTCTCGAACTCCTCCCTTTCTGAAGCGACTGCTGCCACCTGTCCCACTAAAGCCGGAGGTAATATCATCCTCCTCTGCCTCAAATCGAGTTTTGCTTGAATCGCTCTTAAATGACTTAATCCCAAAATCATTTCGGATTCTAACTCATTGATCACTGCCACTCTCCAGTAGACTCGTCTACTACACACCTCGGCAGTCAGCTTCAGCTCTTCCACTACGGGAAGCTTTTCTCCAGTCACCAAGATTGGTTGATGACTAATTGGTTTCACCTGGCAATCGCCAGATTCCTTCAGTCGCCTTGCTGCCTCTCCAGAGACATAGGACGACTCGGCCCCGGTGTCGACCAGTGCATTTAGCCAGACATCTCAGACACGTACTAGCATGAAGACGCGTGTCTCCTGAGGCTGTGGACACCTTCCTTGCCTCTCTATCGGGGCTGCACCGGACTTCACCTCTCTTCCTCTGGCCTTCGCAGCTTTCTGGGTAGTTGTAGCACTCTTCTCCCTGAGTTGAGGCTCCCATTCCGCCGTGCGTGCGCGGGTGTCGATTTTCACCCTGTGCTCCTGCAGGAACTCCATGCCGAATAAAAATTCGGGGATAATCCTTCTATGATCGTCATCACTGTGGGAAGAATTTCTTGGCTGATTTTCAGGTTGATCTCCACCTTTCCATATAGCCGCGCCGCGGTTCCATTCGCCAGAATCGCGCCTCTCTCTGTCGCAGTTCTCCTTGCACACCCAGCTGCCTCTAAGCTCGCAAACGTTGCCAAGCTTAAGTAGTTGGATTCAGCTCCTGTATCGAGTAGAGCTCGATACTGGTGGCCAGCTACCTCGACTGTGGTATACAGTCTGTTGTCGAACTGCAACTCCAGTTCCAATTGGAGTTGGTTCCTAGTTCTCACCACTGCGGCTTTGTCTGTCGCCCTCTTCTGATCCTTCTCACAGGTGCAACCGGGATGAGGTTTTCTACAGCCCACGCAGAGAGAAATCTCAGGGCATTCCGACCTCCAGTGACCCTCTTGTCACGATGTATATCGTAACTAGAGAAAGGCATTGAATTTAGGGCTCATTTATTAGACGCTCGGCTATCTATCATAGAATCTGAGGGGTCAACGTTCAAGCCAGCCACTGGCCTACCGCTCAGCGTTGCTGCGCATCCTCTCTCCCCTCCCTCTCGGTCACTGAGGGAGGCTCGAGAAAGGCCAGCAAGAGGCAGTCGAGTTCGGAGAGCCAAGTCGAGCGGTCGAGAGAGGTGAGAAGGAAGCAGCGAGCAGCTAGCAACGTCACAGTACACCCGTACTACGTGACCTCCGATTTCTTCTGCGACCGGGAGTTGTGTCGAGGCTAAAGTTGATTAGCCTCTCACACAGTGAACTCCACTGCTCTACACTCGTTTGGGGCGAGTGTTAAACGACACCTAACCTGTTTGGACGACGGGTTGCCAGTTTCGACCAACGACAACACGTCAGGTTTGGTCGAAACCTGACTCCCCATTGGTAGGCACCAGTGGGGCATCGAGGCGAGATAGGACATCCAGGAAGGTCAGGAAAGCCTTTCCCGCAACTCCGCGGACGATCCGGACCCCAGGAGGACAGCTAGTGCCGGCCAGTAGGACTTAGGAGAGTCCAGAGTGCTGGCCGCCGCAGCGTGCTGGTCCAGTGCGGGATCGCAAGAGGACGTCTAGGAAGGCCAGGAAAAGCCTTTCCCGCAACTCCGCGGACGATCCGGACCCCAGGAGGACAGCTAGTGCCCGGCCAGTAGGACTTAGGAAAGTCTAGAGTGCTGGCCGCCGCAGCGTGCTGGTCCAGTGCGGGATCGCAAGAGGACGTCTAGGAAGGCTAGGAAAAGCCTTTCCCGCAACTCCGCGGACGATCCGGACCCCAGGAGGACAGCTAGTGCCCGGCCAGTAGGACTTAGGAAAGTCTAGAGTGCTGGCCGCCGCAGCGTGCTGGTCCAGTGCGGGATCGCAAGAGGACGTCTAGGAAGGCCAGGAAAAGCCTTTCCCGCAACTCCGCGGCCGATCCGGACCCCGGAGGACAGCTAGTGCCCGGCCAGTAGGACTTAGGAAAGTCCAGAGTGCTGGCCGCCGCAGCGCACTGGTCCAGTGCGGATCGCAAGAGGACGTCTGGGGAGGCCAGAAAAGCCTTTCCCGCAACTCCGCGGCCGATCCGGACCCCGGAGGACAGCTAGTGCCGGCCAGTAGGACTTAGGAAAGTCTAGAGTACTGGCCGCCGCAGCGCACTCGTCTAGTGCGGGATCACAAGAGGACCTCTGGGAAGGCCAGGGAAAGCCTTTACCAGGGCCCCGCAACCAACCGGACCCCGGGAAGACACCCGTGCCCGAGGACTAGGACTTAGTCCCGACACGAAGCCCTTTCTCACGACTAACACTGCAAGGTTCCTGTTCCCTTCTTTCCGCGACCACCCTGTTTGGCAGTGCGAAAGCACGGCCCCTCTTTCCTAAAAGAGGGAAACATTCCTCCAAAGCACTCAAAACCCTGTTTCAACCCCCAGCCCGAGCGAGGGTGGTTGACGGACGCCCCACCAAGACTCCCGTCCCCTGCCGCGGCCCTCCCCAGTCGCCGACTGAGTTTAGCCGGCCCAGAGCGACACTGGGAACTCTGATAGAGAAAGGTGTGGGCAAAAATCTACTCAGAAGATTGGCACACGAACGTGGGGCCCAAGGCAGGAGGAGAAAAGCAGCAATGAGTGCAGAAGAGAAATGTAATCGCGCCGGAGAAGACCAGGAGGCGCGAGAGGATAGCAGCGATCCAGGAGTGTCCTGGATTTACAAACTCCACCGGAATGAAGCAGTGGATCTAGCAGCATCAGCAGGGCTACCTACAACAGGTACCATGGCAGAGCTCAGGAGAGCTCTTGTCGAAAACCACCGGAGGACAATGGTGGAGGCCGCCGGTCTAAACAGGATCGGTGGCGGAGCTGGCACAGGTCAGGAAGAGGAAGGAGCTGCAGCTTTGTGGCCACCAGTAGTGGAGGCCACTGCATGTTCCAGACTGAAGAAATACCCAAGGAGACGTCTCCAGAGTTTTATGGAGACTCCAGCAACTCCTGGGTGTACAGAGTGCACGATCAGGCTTGATTGATCTACTACTCGACTCAGTGCTGACAGATAGCACAAGTACGAGCCTGAGGAGGGCTCTACTGGAGCAACGACAGCGGATTGTTGCGATGCTCCCCGTTCTGGATAATGGGGAGGAGGCGCTTCGTCGAAGAGCGCGAAGGCCAGCACTAGTTAGCGAGGAGGCAGAGCCTGCACTGGTGAGGCCGGAGATGCCGGAGAGGCATGATAACATGCCTAGGCATGTGTTGAGGTCACCTACCAGTCCAGCGGTGCCTGTTACATCCTGTATGGACCCGGGTGCCGTGTGTGACAAGGTTCGAGGTGGCGGCTCTCATATGATGGGAGTGGAGATGCTCCAAGTTTTATGGAGCGGCTCGAGGAGCTGCAACAGCATATGGCTTGTCTGGCAGACAGTTATTTCCAGCGCTACCTGAAATGTTACGGGGAAATGTTCCTTATGGATGAGGAATAGGAGAGAACAGTGGAGACACTGGGACGATTTCTGAGAGACTTTCGGTCTCGTTACTATCCACCTACTTATGTGGAGGATCTTGAGAATGAAATTCTCGACAGGCGCAGAAAGAAGGCGAGCTCATAGACGACTATGTTGAGGAGCTGCTAACGCTGATGAGGAGAAGAGGTGGTTTTTCAGAGAGTAGCCAGGTACAGAGATTGTACAAAAATCTTTTACCACGCTACAAGCTCTACATCAGGGAGGTTCAACTGTCTGGAAAATCTGTACCGGAGGCGGAAGAAGGCGGATTATTTTCAGCAAGGCGCTGGAGATATTCGTCGAGCAGTGCAGTCTAGAAGACTGCCGTGCTGGAAACTACACAGAAGTAGTTTCAGTTATTGGAAACGAGAATTATAATGCCAACCGGTATTATAGTTGGAAAAGGAGGACAAGAAGGTGAACTCTGGACAGCTAGTCTACAGGAAGGAGTGTCACCTGTCCTCGGGTGCTAATCAGCTTGCCGCGAAGTTTGCCGGAATTTTCTGGCCCATATGAGGTCAGGAAATGTTGAGTGCCGGTGAGAGGTTACTGTGCACGAGAAGGGCACCAAGCTCCAGCCACACTGCCCGAAGATGAGAAGAGGATGGTGATGGAGCAGTTGCGGAAAAGGTGGACGGAATTCGAGCGGATGGACAGCAGGAGGCCGAGCGAGTCTATAGAGGGTCGCTGCCTATCCGAGGATGGGATACCAGAGAGGTGTCACGCGCCGCCATAAGGAGGTAAGAGGCGAGAAGGGGTGAATATCGTAAGAGTTCATCATATCACAGCTTTAGAGCTATTTTTGATTCATAAATTATCCCATTTAAAATGAGGAAATAAATTTGTTGTCAAAGACAAAATTGCATAGAAATCGAAGAATAATTAATTCAGAATTATAGCATGAATCTTTAGCCGATTTTGAAAATTAATAGCATTAGCACGATTCCGAAAATAATGAAAATATTAAAAGACTGACAATATTATTGTTATTGAAAGAAATTGGTCAATAGCTTATTAAAAGGAAACAGCATATTCCGTTTAATTTTTCTCATAAAATAGAGTTCTACTTAAACTAAATGGCAACTCAACCATTACAGTTTAATTAATATAATCAGTCAGAAAGCACTGGCTGGATTAAATGGAAAAAAATTATTATTGACAAATCAATACGTTTCTTTTGATCTGAAGGCAATCCCAATAATTTCAGATTGAAATTTATTTACAATATTAAAATGTGACCAAGCAGGATAATCAAGAAAATTTTCTACAGTCTATGACTAGTTAATAACAGCTAAGGTCGATTCAAACTAGACTAAATTTTCTTGATCGGTATATTACCGATATTGTTGTAACCAGGTACAGGTTAAGAAACAAAACTTGCAGTAGCTGTTTTCTACTTGCCATAAATAGTTGATGGCGAAATGAGTGGATATAGAATATTAGAAAATATTATAGATCGGTGTGATCCGAATAATATTTTAACCATGAGGTAATGGTTATAATAATTGAAATCATTTAATGAAGCTGGTGGTAATTGCTTTAATCCGTGTAAGGTGTTACGATGCAGTTAATTAACAGACGTTATTATACTGTGGGATAAAAGTGAATTACGTTGCAATTAATTATTCATGTGGAATGAATAAATTGCGTTTGATTGTGAGTCGAGATGTACTACAATCGGGGGTTATTAGCTTCAGATTATGATTTAAATTTTCTAATATTTCACTTGAAAATAAAGTCGGAGGACTTACTATAAATTGGAATAAAATAATTATTATTTCAATTGGAATTAATTCTATGTTGGATCAAAAAGTTGTTTGTGCTGTGCTGTGAAGATAAGATAAACGTTATCTCAACTGGCTAACTGCTATCGCCAAGCTTCTAGTCTGTGCAAGAGAATTGTCTTTCTCCTTTTCAATAACAATTTATAAAATTGAATTCATGAGAATTCTAGTTTTTTCCAGATATTCTACTGTTATTGAGTCAGTCTGAGTTTGATCGTGCTGTTGTTAGTTTTGTAATTAGATCACGTCTCGAGAGTGAATCTAATTTTTACTCAGCCTACCATCATGAGTTTATTGGCGGTGTATTGATTCATTCAATAATTATTATTTGTGCTAATTGTTGTGATTATTTTTCGGAAAATCAATATTCATATAGTGTGAATTAATTAACAGCTGTTGTGTCATTATACACACCTTGTGTGAATAATTACTTTGAAAAAGTAAATTAAGATTTATTTCGGGTGAAATAAGTCTTGAGTGAAAAGAGAGATTGAGCAATAAATGTTCACGGATTGTGAATTAATTAGCAGATGTTATCTGTTATAATAAACACACTGTCATTTATATCCAATGGATGGTTACTTTGCATAAGTAAATCATGTGATTGATTTCATTATTGAAATGAACAGTGAGAAGTGGAATATTGAGTTGAAATTTATATTTTCGATTTTATTATTGTGATATAATGAGAAGGCTGTGATCCTCATAACAGATCGAGAATGAATTATTCTTTCGACCACATTTAATTGTGATATAAAATCGAAATATGTGGTGTAACATCACAACTAGTGGCTTCATGTCAACCATATAATTCAGTATTCCTCATCATATTATAATCTCTCATATTTTATATGCTGCTGAGCAATAAGTTGCTGATACACTGAACTAACAAAGGGTATCAATCACTCTGACACTTGGTAATTTCCCTGGACTCCAATTCGCCTCTATCAACTTCTGCCTCCTGTGAAGTGTTACATTGTTGTGTATCACATTTCTTCTTGAGGATGGGGACTGCAACTTGAGTCTACTTCCTCGACGAGCTCCTGGGATTATTGGAGCTGTATCTCAGCTGACTGTTGCTGAGACCATGACGGGTTCCTGGTCGTGTTGGAGATTCATCCCAGCTGTCTGATGCTGGAAGTTGTGGCAGTGTGAAAACACGGCCATGCAGGGCGAAAGCCCGGCACATGCAGTGCGCAAGCACGGCGAAGCAAGGCAGTGTGAAAACACGGCCATGCAGGGCGAAAGCCCGGCACATGCAGTGCGCAAGCACGGCGAAGCAAGGCAGTGTGAAAACACGGCCATGCAGGGCGAAAGCCCGGCACATGCAGTGCGCAAGCACGGCGAAGCAAGGCAGTGTGAAAACACGGCCATGCAGGGCGAAAGCCCGGCACATGCAGTGCGCAAGCACGGCGAAGCAGGCAGTGTGAAAACACGGCCATGCAGGGCGAAAGCCCGCACATGCAGTGCGCAAGCACGGCGAAGAAGGCAGTGTGAAAACACGGCCATGCAGGGCGAAAGCCCGGCACATGCAGTGCGCAAGCACGGCGAAGCAAGGCAGTGTGAAAACACGGCCATGCAGGGCGAAAGCTCGGCACAAGCAGTGCGCGAGCACGGCGCCCCGGGCAGTGCGAAAGCACGGCGTTCCTTTTGCAGTGCGCAAGCACCGCGTCCTTATTTTTGCAGTGCGAGAGCACGGCGACTCATTGCAGTGCGGAAGCACGGCGTTTCCCTTGCAATATTATTTGGGTTCCCAGAACCTGTCTGAGGTGTTGTTCACCTCGTTTTTTGTGTTACCCGCCCCTCCTGGCAGTGCGAGAGCACCGCGATTCTCATCTGCAGTGCGGAAGCACGGCGTCTCGGCAGTGTGGAAACACGGCAACTCTGCAGTGCGGGAGCACGGCGTCCTTTTCGCGATGCGAAAGCATAGCGTTCCTGGCAGTGCGGAAGCACGGCGCCCCGGGCAGTGTGAAAGCACGGCGTTCCTTTTGCGCAAGCACTGCGTCCTTATTTTTGCAGTGCGAGAGCACGGCGACTCATTGCAGTGCGGAAGCACGGCGTTTCCCTTGCAATGTTATTTAGGTTCTCAGAACCTGTCTGAGGTGTTGTTCACCTCGTTTTTTTTGTGTTACCCGCCCCTCCTGGCAGTGCGAGAGCACCGCGATTCTCATCTGCAGTGCGGAAGCACGGCGTCCTCGGCAGTGTGGAAACACGGCAACTCTGCAGTGCGAGAGCACGGCGTCCTTTTTCGCGATGCGAAAGCATAGCGTTCCTGGCAGTGCGGAAGCACGGCGCCCCGCGCAGTGCGGAAGCACGGCGGCCTCTTGCAGTGTGCAAACACGGCGTCCCCCATCGCAGTGCGAAAGCACGGCGGCCTTTTGCAGTGTGCAAACACGGCGTCCCCCATTGCAGTGCGGAAGCACGGCGGTCCTTTGCAGTGCGAAAGCACGGCGTTTCTTGCAGTGCGAAAGCACGGCGTCCCCCATCGCAGTGCGGAAGCACGGCGGTCCTTGCAGTGCGAAAGCACGGCGTTTCTTGCAGTGCGAAAGCACGACGTCCCCCATCGCAGTGCGGAAGCACGGCGGCCTCTTGCAGTGTGCAAACACGGCGTCCCCCATTGCAGTGCGGAAGCACGGCGGTCCTTTGCAGTGCGAAAGCACGGCGTTTCTTGCAGTGCGAAAGCACGGCGTCCCCCATCGCAGTGCGGAAGCACGGCGGCCACTTGCAGTGTGCAAACACGGCGGTCTCTTGCAGTGTGCGAACACGGCGTCTCAACGCAGTGCGAAGCACGGCGCAGATCTTCAAGATCTTCTCTGAAGCTAGGCCTAGGATCTGGCGGGTAGCTTGCTCATTTCTTCGGATGGTGCCGACGCATCACCACGGTTGGCGAGGAACCAACCTGGCGCCCAGTTTATGTTCGGTCTATGTTGACCGGCGGAGAGGCAGCAGAATGTACTCAGGCATTTGGGACCTTCTGTCTGCCGTTTACCCCTTCCATCCTCACCCCCCCCCCTCTCCTCCCCCTCTCTTTTCCCCCCCCTTCCCTTAGTAGGAACAGTGTGTCACGATGTATATCGTAACTAGAGAAAGGCATTGAATTTAGGGCTCATTTATTAGACGCTCGGCTATCTATCATAGAATCTGAGGGGTCAACGTTCAAGCCAGCCACTGGCCTACCGCTCAGCGTTGCTGCGCATCCTCTCTCCCCTCCCTCTCGGTCACTGAGGGAGGCTCGAGAAAGGCCAGCAAGAGGCAGTCGAGTTCGGAGAGCCAAGTCGAGCGGTCGAGAGAGGTGAGAAGGAAGCAGCGAGCAGCTAGCAACGTCACAGTACACCCGTACTACGTGACCTCCGATTTCTTCTGCGACCGGGAGTTGTGTCGAGGCTAAAGTTGATTAGCCTCTCACACAGTGAACTCCACTGCTCTACACTCGTTTGGGGCGAGTGTTAAACGACACCTAACCTGTTTGGACGACGGGTTGCCAGTTTCGACCAACGACAACACGTCAGGTTTGGTCGAAACCTGACTCCCCATTGGTAGGCCACCAGTGGGGCATCGAGGCGAGATAGGACATCCAGAAGGTCAGGAAAGACCTTCCCGCAACTCCGCGGACGATCCGGACCCCAGGAGGACAGCTAGTCCCGGCCAGTAGGACTTAGGAGAGTCCAGAGTGCTGGCCGCCGCAGCGTTCTGGTCCTGTGCGGGATCGCAAGAGGACGTCTAGGAAGGCCAGGAAAAGCCTTTCCCGCAACTCCGCGGACGATCCGGACCCCAGGAGGACAGCTAGTGCCCGGCCAGTAGGACTTAGGGGAGTCCAGAGTGCTGGCCGCCGCAGCGTGCTGGTCCAGTGCGGGATCGCAAGAGGACGTCTGGAAGGCCAGGAAAAGCCTTCCCGCAACTCCGCGGACGATCCGGACCCCAGGAGGACAGCTAGTGCCCGGCCAGTAGGACTTAGGAAAGTCCAGAGTGCTGGCCGCCGCAGCGTGCTGGTCCAGTGCGGGATCGCAAGAGGACGTCTAGGAAGGCCAGGAAAAGCCTTTCCCGCAGCTCCGCGGACGATCCGGACCCCAGGAGGACAGCTAGTGCCCGGCCAGTAGGACTTAGGAAGTCCAGAGTGCTGGCCGCCGCAGCGTGCTGGTCCAGTGCGGGATCGCAAGAGGACGTCTAGGAAGGCCAGGAAAAGCCTTTCCCGCAACTCCGCGGACGATCCGGACCCAAGGAGGACAGCTAGTGCCCGGCCAGTAGACTTAGGAAAGTCCAGAGTGCTGGCCGCCGCAGCGTGCTGGTCCAGTGCGGGATCGCAAGAGGACGTCTAGGAAGGCCAGGAAAAGCCTTTCCCGCAACTCCGCGGACGATCCGGACCCCAGGAGGACAGCTAGTGCCCGGCCAGTAGGACTTAGGAAAGTCTAGAGTGCTGGCCGCCGCAGCGTGCTGGTCCAGTGCGGGATCGCAAGAGGACGTCTAGGAAGGCTAGGAAAAGCCTTTCCCGCAACTCCGCGGACGATCCGGACCCCAGGAGGACAGCTAGTGCCCGGCCAGTAGGACTTAGGAAAGTCTAGAGTGCTGGCCGCCGCAGCGTGCTGGTCCAGTGCGGGATCGCAAGAGGACGTCTAGGAAGGCCAGGAAAAGCCTTTCCCGCAACTCCGCGGCCGATCCGGACCCCGGGAGGACAGCTAGTGCCCGGCCAGTAGGACTTAGGAAAGTCCAGAGTGCTGGCCGCCGCAGCGCACTGGTCCAGTGCGGGATCGCAAGAGGACGTCTGGGGAGGCCAGGAAAAGCCTTTCCCGCAACTCCGCGGCCGATCCGGACCCCGGGAGGACAGCTAGTGCCCGGCCAGTAGGACTTAGGAAAGTCTAGAGTACTGGCCGCCGCAGCGCACTCGTCTAGTGCGGGATCACAAGAGGACCTCTGGGAAGGCCAGGGAAAGCCTTTACCAGGGCCCCGCAACCAACCCGGACCCCGGGAAGACACCCGGTGCCCGAGGACTAGGACTTAGTCCCGACACGAAGCCCTTTCTCACGACTAACACTGCAAGGTTCCTGTTCCCTTCTTTCCGCGACCAACCCTGTTTGGCAGTGCGAAAGCACGGCCCCTCTTTCCTAAAAGAGGGAAACATTCCTCCAAAGCACTCAAAACCCTGTTTCAACCCCCAGCCCGAGCGAGGGTGGTTGACGGACGCCCCACCAAGACTCCCGTCCCCTGCCGCGGCCCTCCCCAGTCGCCGACTGAGTTTAGCCGGCCCAGAGCGACACTGGGAACTCTGATAGAGAAAGGTGTGGGCAAAAATCTACTCAGACTCTTTCTTGCAATGCCAGCAGGTAGGTCCTACTGGAGTCGGCTCCACTCGCCATTGTGAAGTTGTAGGCTCTGGCTCGGGGCGTGCTTTCACAGGTTTACGAACCTCTTCCTGTTTCACAGTCCTCTGCCGCTGTTGAGCACTCTTCTCCTCTGATTTTATCCTCTCATACTGCCTGGCCAGCTTGAGTAGGTCGTCCACGGAATAGATTTCAGCTTCCCTAATGTACAGCTTGTACCGGGGTAGAAGATTCTTGTACAGCCTCTGTAGCCGGTGATTGATTGAACAATCTCCTCTTCTCCTCATGAGAGTCTGAAGTTCTTCTACGTAGTCATCGATAGCCTCGCCTTCACGCTGCCGTCGACCCAGGATTTGAGCATCCAGATCCTCCTCATAGGTTGCTGGATAATAACGGGACCGAAAGTCCATTACAAAGTCGTTCCAATGCCGCCAGAACCCTCTTCGGTTCCGCATCCACAAGGAACACCTTCCCGCTAGCATTTCTGGTAGCGCCGGGAACAGCTGCTCCCCTGTCAGCCCGTAGGCTTGTTGTAACTCCTCGAGACGCTCTAGGAAGCTGGGAGCGTCTCCGTTGCCATCATATGACAACCTCCATCCTCGCACCTTATCGCACACCGTCCCTGGGTCCATAAATGGTGTATGGTGGGCTGCAGCCCGGACCGGTGAGTGCGGTGCCTGTCGTGGCCTGTACTGGTGCGCCGACGACTCCTCTGGTCGCACTAATGCAGGTCTCGCGTGATACTGTGGGCCAGCGTCCACATGCGCCGACATTGACCTCGGTGGCGCTGGCTGTATCACCGCCTCTTCAGCGGGAGGCAGCGGTAGCATCATGAGGCATCGCTGCCGCTGCTCCGCTAACGCTCTCCACAACTCGGAACAGGTGCCATCTGTGGGCATCGAGTCTAGGAGTAATTCGACCGCGTCTCTGTTCCGCAATCGATACACCCATGAATGGCATGATTCGCCATCGGAGGCTGGTGAGGCCTCCTCGGGCAGCTTCCCGAGTCTGGAAGACTCCTGATGATCTTCCTCTACAGGAGGCCACAGAGACGTTGCTCCTTCCGCCCCGTGGTAACTTGTGCTAGCTCCATTGCTAGCCTGGTTCAGGTTGCTGGCTTCCTCTGCCGTCTTCCTGTGATGGTCCACAAGAACCTTCCTCAGCTCCGCCATCGTACCTGTTGTAGGTAGCCCTGCTGCTGTTGCCAGGTCCACTGCTTCTTTCCGGTGGAGTTTGTAGATCCAGGTCACTCCTGGATCGCTGTTTTCCTCTCGCGCCTCCTGGTCTTCTCCGGCGCGACTACATTTCTCCTCTGCACTCATTGCTGTTTTTCTCCTCCTGCCTTGGGCCCCACGTTCGTGTGCCAATCTTCTGAGTAGATTTTTGCCCACACCTATCTCTATCAGAGTTCCCAGTGTCGCTCTGGGCCGGCTAGACTCAGTCGGCTACTGGGGAGGGCCGCGGCAGGGGACGGGAGTCTTGGTGGGGCGTCCGTCAACCACCCTCGCTCGGGTTGGGGGTTGAAACAGGGTTTTGAGTGCTTTGGAGGAATGTTTCCCTCTTTTAGGAAAGAGGGGCCGTGCTTTCGCACTGCCAAACAGGGTTGGTCGCGGAAAGAAGGGAACAGGAACCTTGCAGTGTTAGTCGTGAGAAAGGGCTTCGTGTCGGGACTAAGTCTTAGTCCTCGGGCACCGGGTGTCTTCCCGGGGTCCGGGTTGGTTGCGGGGCTCTGGTAAAGGCTTTCCCTGGCCTTCCCAGAGGTCCTCTTGCGATCCCGCACTAGACTAGTGCGCTGCGGCGGCCAGTACTCTGGACTTTCCTAAGTCCTACTGGCCGGGCACTAGCTGTCCTCCCGGGGTCCGGATCGGCCGCGGAGTTGCGGGAAGGCTTTTCCTGGCCTCCCTAGACGTCCTCTTGCGATCCCGCACTGGACTAGTGCGCTGCGGCGGCCAGCACTCTGGACTTTCCTAAGTCCTACTGGCCGGGCACCAGCTGTCCTCCTGGGGTCCGGATCGTCCGCGGAGTTGCGGGAAAGGCTTTTCCTGGCCTTCCTAGACGTCCTCTTGCGATCCCGCACTGGACTACTGCGCTGCGGCGGCCAGCACTCTGGACTTTCCTAAGTCCTACTGGCCGGGCACTAGCTGTCCTCCTGGGGCCCGGATCGTCCGCGGAGTTGCGGAAAGGCTTTTCCTGGCCTCCCTAGACGTCCTCTTGCGATCCCGCACTGGACTAGTGCGCTGCGGCGGCCAGCACTCTGGACTTTCCTAAGTCCTACTGGCCGGGCACCAGCTGTCCTCCTGGGGTCCGGATCGTCCGCGGAGTTGCGGGAAGGCTTTTCCTGGCCTTCCTAGACGTCCTCTTGCGATCCCGCACTGGACTACTGCGCTGCGGCGGCCAGCACTCTGGACTTTCCTAAGTCCTACTGGCCGGGCACTAGCTGTCCTCCTGGGGCCCGGATCGTCCGCGGAGTTGCGGGAAAGGCTTTTCCTGGCCTTCCTAGACGTCCTCTTGCGATCCCGCACTGGACCAGTGCGCTGCGGCGGCCAGCACTCTGGACTTTCCTAAGTCCTACTGGCCGGGCACTAGCTGTCCTCCTGGGGTCCGGATCGTCCGCGGAGTTGCGGGAAAGGCTTTTCCTGGCCTTCCTAGACGTCCTCTTGCGATCCCGCACTGGACTACTGCGCTGCGGCGGCCAGCACTCTGGACTTTCCTAAGTCCTACTGGCCGGGCACCAGCTGTCCTCCTGGGGTCCGGATCGTCCGCGGAGTTGCGGGAAAGGCTTTTCCTGCCTTCCTAGACGTCCTCTTGCGATCCCGCACTGGACTACTGCGCTGCGGCGGCCAGCACTCTGGACTTTCCTAAGTCCTACTGGCCGGGCACTAGCTGTCCTCCTGGGGCCTGGATCGTCCGCGGAGTTGCGGGAAAGGCTTTTCCTGGCTTCCTAGACGTCCTCTTGCGATCCCGCACTGGACCAGTGCGCTGCGGCGGCCAGCACTCTGGACTTTCCTAAGTCCTACTGGCCGGGCACTAGCTGTCCTCCTGGGGTCCGGATCGTCCGCGGAGTTGCGGGAAAGGCTTTTCCTGGCCTTCCTAGACGTCCTCTTGCGATCCCGCACTGGACTACTGCGCTGCGGCGGCCAGCACTCTGGACTTTCCTAAGTCCTACTGGCCGGGCACTAGCTGTCCTCCTGGGGTCCGGATCGTCCGCGGAGTTGCGGGAAAGGCTTTTCCGGCCTTCCTAGACGTCCTCTTGCGATCCCGCACTGGACTACTGCGCTGCGGCGGCCAGCACTCTGGACTTTCCTAAGTCCTACTGGCCGGGCACTAGCTGTCCTCCTGGGGTCCGGATCGTCCGCGGAGTTGCGGGAAAGGCTTTTCCTGGCCTTCCTAGACGTCCTCTTGCGATCCCGCACTGGACCAGTGCGCTGCGGCGGCCAGCACTCTGGACTTTCCTAAGTCCTACTGGCCGGGCACTAGCTGTCCTCCTGGGGTCCGGATCGTCCGCGGAGTTGCGGGAAAGGCTTTTCCTGGCCTTCCTGGACGTCCTCTTGCGATCCCGCACTGGACCAGTGCGCTGCGGCGGCCAGCACTCTGGACTTTCCTAAGTCCTACTGGCCGGGCACTAGCTGTCCTCCTGGGGTCCGGATCGTCCGCGGAGTTGCGGGAAAGGTTTTTCCTGGCCTTCCTAGACGTCCTCTTGCGATCCCGCACTGGACTACTGCGCTGCGGCGGCCAGCACTCTGGACTTTCCTAAGTCCTACTGGCCGGGCACTAGCTGTCCTCCTGGGGCCCGGATCGTCCGCGGAGTTGCGGGAAAGGCTTTTCCCGGCCTTCCTAGACGTCCTCTTGCGATCCCGCACTGGACCAGTGCGCTGCGGCGGCCAGCACTCTGGACTTTCCTAAGTCCTACTGGCCGGGCACTAGCTGTCCTCCTGGGGTCCGGATCGTCCGCGGAGTTGCGGGAAAGGCTTTTCCACACCTTCCCAGATGTCCTATCTCGCCTCGATGCCCCACTGGTGGCCTACCAATGGGGATTCAGGTTTCGACCAAACCTGACGTGTTGTCGTTGGTCGAAACTGGCAACCCGTCGTCCAAACAGGTTAAGTGTCGTTTAACACTCGCCCAAACGAGTGTAGAGCAGTGGAGTTCACTGTGTGAGAGGCTAATCGACTTTAGCCTCAACACAACTCCCGGTCGCTGAAGAAATCGGAGTTCACTTAGTACTGGTGTACTGTGACGTTGCTAGCTGCTCGCTGCTTCCTTCTCACTTCTCTCGACCGCTCGACTTGGCTCTCCGAACTCGACTGCCTCTTGCTGGCCTTTCTCGAGCCTCCCTCAGTGACCGAGAGGGAGGGGAGAGAGGATGCGCAGCATCGCTGAGCGGTAGGCCAGTGGCTGGCTTGAACGTTGACCCCTCAGATTCTATGAAAGATAGCCGAGCGTCGAATAAATGAGCCCTAAATTCAATTCCTTTCTCTAGTTACGATATACATCGTGACAATGGTCATAATAATAATAATAATAATAATAATATCGAGTGACCTGGCTGGCTCAGGTCTGGTGTCAGAGTTTTCAGGTTGCAACTGATCAATTTCAGGGCCTCTGACATGACCTAACGACTGCTTTTTAGTCAGCCGGGACCGACGACTTAATGTGTCCATCCGAAACACGGGAGTGGCCCGAGATATGGTCATAATTATAATACAATTGATATGTTTCTTCATAGATTTCTATGCATCATTTCTGAAACTCCCAAACTTACATGATTTGAAATGTTATCAGAATACCTATTGCTATCATTACATAATTCATTTTATTTACCTACTTTTATTGTAAAAAATATAATATTGTTATCAGCTGAATTATAATTTATTAATTTTTGGAACCTTTTAATCTCAAATTGTTCATTTTACTCTGGTAATTATGTAGCATATTTTACTTTTTGCTTATCATAGTCATATAATATAATAACATGTTTCTTTGTTATTTGCTTCATTTCTGAAACTCCCACTCTTACATGATTTGAAATTACACCAATGCACACCTACATAATTAAGTAGGCACACCTGCTGTAAGTAGGCCTATATTATTACATTTATTTCATTAAACAATAAATCATAAATCTTTCCTTTAACAATAACAATAAATCATATAATCCAAAAAACAATAGTATATCCTATCAAAATAAACATCAGACTGTGATAGTTTCAATTAAACACAGCCCTCCTTTGGACTGTGTACAAACAAAATTCGGGATTGGAATAATAAGGACTATGAGCCTGCTTTTTCATTCCCAATCATTTCATGACAGTTTATATTTGTCCTTGTTGAATAAATAAAAATTAATAAATGATACGCTTCTCTGAAATCTGGCCCAAAGTTATTCCCTTGCTTGTGAAAAGTTGACATTACTAAAACTACTGCAGTCACAAATGAAAAAAATCTTTTCTTTATTCATATTCAACCTATTTCATTATTTTCGCTCTCAAAAAGTTAACAATAAACTCCTTAATAAAGGAAAAATAACGCTTCCATGGAATAAGACATACAATATAGAAATAAAATAGAAATTGCAACTGTGCAATGCATTTTCCCATAAGAGCCAATGTGTTACAAAATGACGAATCCCACAGCAATGCGGGTTGCCTATCTTCACCAGCTGCCTCACTTTCTTTGTGTTACTAGTCCATTCCAGTTAGTATAGAGTTCACTGCTCCAGACATTCGGCGAACACCTAGCATACTCGCCGAATCACGAGTAGTGTGGATGGATGTTTGGTATTCGGCAAGCAGTGAACATTTGTGCTCGTTGTGGGACTTTTGAGCACATCAAAGTGGACGAATGTTCATGTGAAATGTACATACCATATGTTAATATAGAACTATAATCTAGAGATACTACCTCTCCGAAACAGATGGTTAAAATTGGTAACTAAATTAATACCCAGTCCAATTTTGTAAGGTTGGCATTAAGTTGAAGGTTTCTAAACAAGATTTGAGTTCTGTCACTTTATTATCATGGGCGTACAAGGAAAATGCACTGAGTGCAATTTTTCCAAACTTTGATTTTTCATCATTTTGAATTGATTGTATAAACTATGAATATTAAATCATATCAAATCAAATAATCAATTATCAAACAAATGAAGAATATTTCATTTCTTGCTGTATGATATTATATTGTGAAAAATCACTGTAAGGAAATTATGATTGATGTTAGAAATTAGAAATTGATTTCCTGAGAAATCTACTTTTATGGATTTAGTGGATTTTCCTTGTATTCCCACGTATGTTAGTACCAAGTGGGAGAACTTATCTATATTATAATAAAGAAAAAACTGGCTTATACATGTACGGGATAGGAAAATTATGTTTCATGCATCATCAGGCCTAAACTACTGGACTGAAATTAACTTGAAATTTTGTATATAATTAACCGAAGATGGTTTTAGGCCCACTTCAAGCTCCTCAAGATTCTACTCGCTCATGTTTTTAATTAGTCAACTTTTAAAATAGACCCTTGTTGAGCACGGGATACCTGCTTGTTAATGAATAATTCACATCTTGATGAAAATTAGATAATAACCAGTCCCGTCCAGGTTACTGAATTATTAAAATATTTTTTTTAATCAATTGAAGTAAAAATTCTAGGGCTTTTCATGTTCTAAGTTATAGAGTTATTAACCCGGGGACATAGGGTTAGTTTGGTTTATTTATAAAAGCAGAATAAGCATGAAGAGCATCTTCAATATCGAGATCCATGTTTATTTATTTATTTGGTTAGCACAAACAATACAATGATCAAGAAAGAAAAAAACAGGCTATTGCCTAAAACTTTTCCAATTTCCTAATTTAGTTTCAAATTGTCCAAATATTATACATAGGTTATGTCCATTTCAATTTCCAAACCAAATCACAATCTGAGAATATAGATTAGAATAAAACAAACAATTTTAAATTTGGATAGATTGATAGTAAAACTTTCGTAAAAACATGAATCAAACTTTAAATTCACATAATTAAAAAAAATGAAACCACTTAAATTTTGAGCTCGGAAATATCACGTTCACCTTAGCTACATAACAGCTGTTTCATGTTGACGGTAGATGACATTCAGTTGACGAGTATTTGCTATTCCCAAAACGAGCAACTGTTCGGCGCCCCCTGTTCGGCAAACCATGCATGTGTTTAGGATGCTTGCTCGTTAATCGTCAAATATCTAGACGAATAGTTCGCCGAACGCTGAACATTCGCTGCTTGCCAAATGACACAAGTCTGGAGCCGGCTCTATGTAGCATAATGTAGCTATAAGGTGAACGTGATATTTTCGAGCTCAAAATTTAAGTGGTTTCATTCTTTATTTTGTGAATTTGAAGTTTGTTTCATGTTTTTACGAAAGTTTTACTATCAATCTATCCAAATTTAAATTTTTTTGTTTTATTCTAATCTATATTCTCAGATTGTGATTTGGTGTAGAAATTGAAATGGACATAACCTATGTATAATATTTGGACAATTTGAAACTAGATTAGGAACTGGAAAAGTTTTAGGCAATATAGCCTGTTTTTCCTTTCTTGATCATTGAATTGTTTGTGCTAACCAAATAAATAAATAAACATGGATCTCGTCGATATTGGAGATGCTCTTCATGCTTATTCTGCTTTTATAAATAAACCAAACTAACCCTATGTACCCGGGTCAATAACTGTATAGGACATGAAAAGCCCTGGAATTTTAACTTCAATTTATTTTAAAAAAATATTTGTAGAAATATTCAAATAATTCAGTAACCTTGACGGGACTGGTTATTATCTAGTTTTCACCAAGATTTGAATTTTTCATTAATTAGCAGGTAACCCATGTTCAGCAAGGGTCTATTTTAAAAGTTGACTAATTAAAAACTTGAGCGAGTAGAATCTTGAAGAGCTTGAAGTAGGCCTAAAACCATCTTCGGTTAATTATAGGCAAAATTTAAAGTTAATTTCAGTCCAGTAGTTTAGGCGTGATGATGCATGAAACATAATTTTCCTATCCCGTACGTGTATTAGCCAGTTTTTTTCTTTATAATATAGATAAGTTCTTCAACTTATGCTACTAGGATTCGAACCAGCTGTATAATCTTATTAGCTGATGGACCCCAAAGTAAGTAGACAGAGTCTGTCTACTAACGTTGGATGGACCCAACATTTGCTTAGAATTTAACTATTATATAGAGTGAGTCATATGTATGGGAACCCCTCAATAAGTTGGAGACTGTTGTAGATTATAATACTGTAACTTTCAGGATAAGTTATTGGTCAAATACTCTACCATTTTACGCACAACTGAATTTCAACCCCTCATAAGGGGGTGAAAAACAATTTTATAAGTCGATTCAATCGACTTATTAAATTGTTTGTATCAAATGCTTCTTAGAGTATTATAAGCTGAAAAGTAGGTGCGGTAATTATAAGGCTGAAAAGTATTTTTACTTCAATGCATGTTAATTATTTCTCGAATAAGAATATATTTTGCAGAAATATACTCAAGTTTTCCTCTGATTCCAATATTACTTTGAATTGCATTCTATTCATATAATATGGTCTGACTATAAATTTTAACTACAAAAGACATTACGAAGGAACTACAAATATCTTAGAGAAATATTTAGAAAAACATAAAACACATAGCACTTGTAATAATATAATTTTATTGACAATATTTCTTAATAAATTGTATCAAAATTAGCAACAAATGAAAAGTTCCTTGAGAATTGTCAACCTTCTGGAAATTGAGAAAATAATCTCTACAACATAAATAACACCCTTTAAAAGTCAATGGTTCTGGTGAATGTCTGACGAGTACAATCATAAGTTTAATTCAGACAATCCTAAGTTGCTGATTATTTATTCAAAAATGATCAATTAATGGAACACAATATTGAAATAAACTCTCAATGATTATCCTACTCGATAAGGATGTGTACAGTTGAATTGTTTGTGAGTTGGTGGGTTCAACACACATTGAGATAATGACATTTTTAATGTGACACTGGATCGATAAATTAAAGAAAATATATTGATTAGGCCTTATTGACCAAAATATTTATTACATGTGTTTCACATTTTTATCTCTAATATAAAGCATTTTCTACTGAGATTGGTATGATTGGTTTGGTTGATTTTCTACTGAACTTATTTAAACTGGATATAAATTCCTTTAGTTCCATATTTAATTATCATATAAGGCTGAATATTCTAATCACCTGAATTGAATGCTCATGGCTTTGAAGATTCTGATAAAGATGAACTTTGGCAACAGAACCAAATGAAAGTGGAAATTTGATTGACGTTAGAGACGTTAACATCGTGTATTCGAGTCATCGAATTTCTTCTGAAATTTGGTTTTGTTGTCAATGTTTGTCTCAAGGAATGTCTTCAGACCAAATAGAAGCGTTCCAAAATATCCAAAAATTAGCCGTATTTGGTACACTGGTGATTGGCAATTACAGGGAAAATTTCAATCTTTGTAATATATACATCTATACAGAAAACATCAATGCGGCAAATAGTACATTATGTAATGCCTCATATCTATTAAAAATGTCATGTTATGTCTTACTATAAAAGGTACAAATTAGAATTATTATCATAGAAACTGAGCCAGTAAGTCTTTCTTAGAGTTTCTACATACGTTAACAATATTTAAAATTTGGTTGATAATGAAGTATCTTATTCACATGCCATTCTCTTCTGCATGGAATCTTGAATTGAATTCACCTGGAAAATAACAAGTGATCGAGAGTTCAGTTGTGAGTCTTGACATTTTTCTTGGAGATTTATTACTACTTTGAGCGTTCAAAATAGTCAATAGATTTTCAACATAACACAGAACCAGATTTTGCGTTGCAAACACCGGTGCAGGACACGCAAGCGAGACTATTAAAGCCGCTTTTATATGGTTAATGGTAGCAATATTGTTTCATGTCGCGGACATGATTCGAATCCGTGTGCGCACCTTCTTCAGCGCAAACTTCTTCAACTTCCTTGACTCGAGAAAGTTTGTAAAATGAACATGAAATAATCATTATTTTCGTAATATTTTTCTGATCATTTTTGCGCAAAGGATGAATAAGCAGGATTTATTTCCAAAATTATAATGAAAGCAAAAGAATAATTGATATTACTGATTGTCTATAGATGTCTATAGACTCAGAAAATATGAAGAGCCTAATAGCTCAATTGACATTATAACCAAGATTAGCATAAAAGAGTACACAATGCATCGTTTGAAGCTTTATGCGATAATTGAACTCTAATAACTTTTCTTAGCAAATTATAAAACTTTTTGGTCCCTTGCCAAGATTAATTTCTAGTTTGTGCCAAGGACGTAATACTGCCAAAGCTTTCTGAGTATCATGTTTGATTAATCTGGACCTTTTGTAATAATAGAAACTTTTTCTTTAGTAGCCTGTCTCGTTTATATTTAGATGGATGAAGCTCGGCGATTTATTTCTTAGTTGCTAACCAGTATAGGGAATCGAATAGAGGATGTATCTTGATAAAATTATCTGTACTGGATCAAACTTCAAAACGATTTCCTAAAGTGGGTTTATAAATATGTGTAATTTACTTTTATTTCAAACATTTGATACTATAAAGGTACAAGAATGATTTTAATTGGTTGAGAAATTATAAGGAGACATTAAACGATCACATCAAATTAGGCTACTATTGATAAGACGGTAGATTGAATAAATTTTATAAGATCATTCCCATTATTTGAAAATCGTAAAAGAATTCATTATTTTTTATTCTTATCTTTGGGTCAGTGTGTTAGCGCGTTAGACTAATCACCAAATACTTATTTATATGTACAGGTATCATAAATAATTCAAATCTATAAGGTTTATAAATGATAGAGGAGACTAGTAAGTAGTGGTAGTAAATAGTGATGAAATCTAATTGGTTCACCAGAAGTTCACTTACCATTTCATTAATCATTTCAGTCTACTCATCGATGAAATATTTTCATTAAAAATAATGTAAATGCAAATGTGTATTATTAATAGTATTGCTTCTTACTTGTCTTTTCCAGTTATAATCCACATTATTTGTTAACTATGGTGATCCCTCCTGCAGTAGAAGCCCAAGCTCCTGCACTTCTCACATAGATGTTGAGGATGCACTTTTGATTGGTCGGAAACATCTAGTCCATCCGGCTTCTCCAGAGGTCTCTGTAATAGTACATGAAAATTCAAAATCAACAACAGACATTGATCCCTATAAATAATTTTTATTTTCTTTGAATTGGAAGTTGAATCTAAATCAATTTTTATTCAACGTGGTTGGTTAAACGTTGAAATTTCCAATGTTTAGATATGGACGTGTGTTTTATCACGTTTATTAACTGAGTAATAAAGGCAATGTTATAATTCTACAAACAATAGTGAGTTGGTATTATTTGGTCTGAAGATCAAGGTCTCAAATGGAATCACATAAAAACCGTACTTTTTGAAAATTGTTATTCGGGGCACATATTCCGTTTGTTGTTAACATGTGGTTGTTTGAGGCATTACTTACCTGAAAGAGTCTTACCTTGAGAATCAATTATATGCTATCTCAGTTTAGTCAGTTTAAACCGACATAATTGTATTTTTATGTTTTTCTTAACATATCTCATGTTTCTCGGGAGTGAGTACCATTCAAAACCTGGGAGCTGACCAAAGGATCAAAAATATTAATAATGTGGGATTTTATAAAATAAGATTAAATTTCACCCCAATTTCAGATAATATATTTTGATTGACCACAGGATTCTAGCCAAACGAGTAGCCTAATTAAATATATACATATTTGTTTTTTAAATTCATAATCAATTCAAATATAATTAAAGTTCATAGAATTTGTTTTTGTAAAATTGATAATAATCAACATTGTTTATTTATCAGCAAACTTAACTCAGAACATTTTTTTCTTCCTTTAACGTTGTTGTCCGTTACACCTACCAATAAGAACATTTCCCAATCAATTAGTTCTCTTGTTTTGTATTAGCCTACAGATTTGGTGGATGTTTGGTTCTATTATAATACAATATCAACTAAAAATCCATGAAAACTACACATATCTAGAAAGTAACAGAATATATAGCGGCAGAATTAGATTGCTGAGCTATGAGTAGTATCATCGCCAATAGTATTTCTTAATTTTCCGTTTCAAATCATTCAAACAGATGAATAGGTGTGCCAGGATGCTCCTATGTTGCAAGGGACAATCATTTCAGATAGCAATCAAGAATGCTGCTGATTTATCCACTGAACAGTTCTTGTAACAACTCTTGTATGTGTTGGCTCATTGTTGTTGTTAAAGTAAATCTGGTCGTACTCAGGATAAAGCAAATAATAAGCAAGATGGCTCTGCCATATTGTGAGTTCCACAGCCAAAATAAATTTCGTCCCAAATAAGAAGCAATAATATCAGGTAGCAGTTGGTGAGTGAACTAGTGAACATTTCAGTTAGATATGAGAATGAAATGAAATAAAAATAGGACAACCACCTCTACTAGATAATAGAAATGAAATTGCTTCACCACTCCACTCCAAGTTTGTAAGTTTGTAATATTAAAATTTGTGTTTTATTTGATGGAAGTTGAGTATAAAAAGGAACCACAAAGCCATAATCATTATTTGTGAAATATACTAGCGTGATTGTTTCATTAGGTAGTCAAATGAAAAATAATAGATTTGAAAAGTGTTGCAAATGGAATTAAAGTACCAAGCTAGTATAAAGCTAGCTAAATTATTATACCTGCTTATGTGGATAGACATTAATGCGACACTTGATGCATTCTTGGCCCATATTCGCCCAGCTGTTTCCAGACATCCATTTCCGCTTGCATTTTGGACATTTGTACTCCCCAAAACACCTCTTCATGCCTTGATAGGGGGTCAGGCCTTCTCCTTTTGGTCTAGCCTTGAACATCAAACTTAAATGAATGAGTCTAATGCTATAATCAGGTTTACGTTATAATGGCAGTGGAGGAAAATGAGAGAGCAGTGTTGCGGACCTTGACACTGTTTTCTATATAAGACAGCTGATACCGGTATATCCATTAGCCCAGTCAATAAAGGTTTTTTCGATCCGAAAATCAAATAAAAGCTAAATCTTTTACCATCGATAGAACCCTCCCAGAGGGTCATTCTCCCAAAAGTCCCAAGAAATCCCCTTCGAGCTTTCCCCCCTAGCCCCCCTCAAAGTTGAAAAATGCAGGTAATCACGGAAAATCAATTATCTCTGTACCCACTGATCGGAAACAGTTCTATTATATGCCATTCGATTCGTTACATTATGGACTACAATATTAGTTTTATTCATTTTTTCAATAAAATCATCAGTTTTCTTGATAAAATAATATATATGTAAAAATTTAGGGGGTTTGCGGTTTGATTTTTTTGTTTTCTTCGATTAACATCAAAGCAAGTAGTTTGAAAAAAAATGAGCCGAATAATAAATGTAGCCACTGTCATTGCAAATCCATTGATGTATATTCTTATGTATTTACGATTCAATTTGACGCCGTGGAAGGGGAAACAGTCAACGCGGAACGGCGCGGCTGACTCTCTCAGCCATAGTAAACAGCAAACTGGAAATCAATTATCTCTGTAACCATTAATCGGAAAAAAATCTATCATATGTCATTCGACTCGTTAAATTAAGGACTACAATATTAGTCGGATTCATTTCCTCAATAAATCGAACAGTTTCCTTGATAAAAAAATATAATGTAAAAATTTAGGGGTTTTTCGATTTGATTTTTTGTTTTCTCCGATTAACTTCGAAGCAAGTAATTTTAAAGAACAATGTGACGAATAATTATTGTAGCCACATTCATTGCGAATCCATTGATGTATATTATTATGTATTTGCGATTCAATTTACGCTGTGGAAGGGGAAACAGCCGACGCGGCTGACTCCCTTCACCATAGTAAACAGAATAATACTGCTGTCTACATTGCATCTCATTTACACTATGGCGCTCGAAACAATTAATTTTGTCTATTGTTTTGACATGCGCTGTATATAGATTTTCACTTTTCAATACTCTAGAAAAATATTACAATTTTCTTGATTTAACAATGCTCATGATAAAAATCAGGATTTCGTTGTTTGCTCACAGAATTTATTATATTAATTTGAAGTGTGCCTTCTCCATACGAGTCAGAGGTAACACAATTTGATAACTCTAGTTTCAGATATTGATGTTTTTCAACGAAGTTTCATGATATATTATGTGTCCGACTCCTTCATCTTATCCTTATTTTGTGAAAAATGAAGATTCAGAATTTCTTTTCATAGCTTTTCTTGTTTCATCACTCTTTATAATTTAAACACTTGATAATGGAATGAATATCATCAGATCACGTGAACAAAAAAAAAAATAAAAGGGTGGGCCTACCTGAGATACTATATAACACTGTACTCCTGATAAGTTGAAAATTTTCAAGCTAAAAGTAGATTAATTTGTTGCACATTCGGTTCAAATATTAACAAATGTTACCAAATATTACCAATATTATCACATATAGTGAGAACGAATTACTCTGAAGCTTTCTATTCTCACTGAACATGAAGAGGCAATACCAAGCCAGAATCGCAATTACGTTCAAATCATTATTATCAGAGCTTTCAAATTGATGCTATGTAACTATGGATGTTATCCCCATCTCACAATTTCCCTATTTATCCTTATCCTGATTCAGAATAAAGTAGTTGATCTCTATAATCACAAAAATCAATGTACAGTACCTATAATAAATAGTAAAAATAACAAAATTTCTAGTAATAATGCAACTTTTTCTAGGTACGAATTTCAAGGCTCATAAAATGACTTTTTCTCAATCACAGGCAGAAATTCCAATGATCATCATAATAGTAATTTAATGAAAATTGTTTGTATTGTACATTGTTCGACGTGAGATAAGCTACATCTTTAAGGTAATCAACGTATTTAGGATTATCATGTTTATGAATGAAAGCGAGACTATGATAGAAGATTAGTCAAACTGAAATATAAACATTATATACAATGCATATTTCTGATCAACTATAATTATAAATGATAGTATCAAGCCGAAATGAATTGAGCAACTGAATTTCAAAGTTACTATCCACTATTCAAATCGCACTGTGATTTCCTTTTACTTCCAAATGGATTGAATTGCCTCAATCTTCAACGTAACAATTATTGTAAAAAAAACCAGTGGAATGTGAACGTCATCCAAATAGCATTTGAATTTCAATTTTCAGATCATGAAATTCATAAAAAACTAATTCTTGAGAGAATAGTGATGAATTGCAAACAGTGCAAGTAACATTGATACAAAGATTTAATACTGGACTTTATATTATTTATAAAGCTTATAAAATGTAAAACCAACATTTTAAATTTTCTCTACTGGAGCAAAACATCGATAGAAAATAAAGAAGAGCCCATTATAAGCACAATATACTTGTGTACTAGAATTCACTTGAACTAACTCATCACTTCAGCCCTTCAATGATCACAATGAACTAGAATGGTATAAAAACCATGAAATTGATAATCAGGTACATTTTTCAAATAGCTTCACTCAACTAAATCTGTGAATGCTAAGTCATAAGAAATCATGTTCAATAGATTTAATTTGAATGCTTCAAATAGAAAATGATCGATCTATTCTTTTGGTGCCCTAATCAAAATCGATTTCAATCATTAATCGACATAAAGAAAAGCTTCTGCCAACCTTGTGTAATGAATTACAAGATGCGAGTGAAGGTGAAAAATCGATATGTTAACAAAAATAATAGAAGATGATGAATCATCTTTCAATTAATCTTATACGGTAGGGTACTTTGTGGTTAAATGTGAAACACTTTCATGATTTTCCTACCTTCTATGCATGCTTACTCTTCCTTAATTTGTATGTTTGCATGGCTTTCATCTTTAGAATCTACTGAATTTTCATATTGGACTGTCTAAATAATGTAGATTCAACTAGTAAGAACGGAAGATAAGCTACTTTACAGAGAGAATCATAGAAAGTTTCAACTCAACAAGCCCAATGTATAAATTTTTCATGCCTCAGCCGTCATATATATTTGGCTCAACTGAAGGTATATTATCAACATGGCTTGGAGAATATTAACTGTAGAAAACAGCAAACACTGCACGCTATGATTTTTCAGGAAATTGCCACTGTTAACACTATTGTAATCTATGATTTATCTCAGTTTTTGACATTCATAACTTATGATAAATTTTAGCATAGAATTATGATCATACACACATATTTTAAATATGTATTATATTATGTAATAGTATGAATATTTTATCGGTTGCAAACAATATCTTTGTCTGTCATAGAATGCATGATTTAGCACATATATAACAACAAAATGATTTTAGAGAATTAAAATGTGAAAAAATAGTTTCATCGCATGTCAAAACAATAGACAAAATTGATTGTTACAAGCGCCATAGTGTGAATAAGATGCAACTTAGAAAGCAGTAGGCCTACTACTGTATTTTACTGTTTACTATGGTGAAGAGAGTCAGCCACGCCGTACCGCGTCGACTGTTTCTTCTTCCACAGCGTCAAATCGAATCGCAAATAAATAACAATATACATCAATGGATTCGCAATGAATGTGGCTACATTAATTATTTGTCTAATTTTCTTTAGATTATTTGCTTCGAAGTTAATCGGAGAAAACAAAAATCAAATCGAAAAACCCCTAAATTTTTACATATATATTATTTTATCAAGGAAACTGTTTGATTTATTGAGGAAATGAATACGACTAATATTTTAGTCCATAATGTAACGAATCGAATGACATATGATAGATTTTGTTCCGATTAATGGTTACAGAGATAATTGATTTCCAGTTTGCTGTTTACTATGGCTAAGAGAGTCAGCCGCGCTGTTCCGCGTCGACTGTTTCTCCTTCCACAGCGTCAAATCGAATCGCAAATACATAACAATATACATCAATGGATTTGCAATGACAGTGGCTACCTTAATTATTTGACTCATTCTCATTTAAAACTACTTGTTTCGAAGTTAATCAAAGAAAACAAAAAAATCAAATCACAAACCCCCTAAATTTTTACATATATATTATTTTATCAAGAAAACTGTTAATTTTATTGGAAAAATGAATATAACTAATATTGTAGTCCATAATGTAACGAATCGAATGGCATATAATAGAACTGTTTCCGATCAATGGTTACAGAGATAATTGATTCCCCGTGCTTACCTGCCTTTTCCATGTCTTAGGGGGCTGGGGCGGAAAGCTCCAAGGGGATTTCTTGGGACTTTTGGGAGAATGACCCTCTGGGAGGGTTCTATCGATGGTGAGAAATTCAGCTTTTATTTAATTTTCGGATTGAAACTGCTTTTTTGGACCTTCATTGACTGGGCTACATGCAGAATCAACTGTTAATTCTTGTTTAAAATAGACAATTAAATTTTATTGATCAAGAATATATATTTTCCAATGATTAAATAATACATTTTCATAATTATTGAGATGTAATATTTCTTCAATGAATGGTTTTTCAACATTGTTAAAAACGATCAGCCAACGTTGCCGAGCTAGAAAAGGATAGTGCTATTTGCTTTTTCGGATGATATTGACAAGGATAGCAACACCAATGTTAATTAAATACTGCCTTTATAACGTGGACCTCACTATAACATGAATGCTCATTGAGTTATTGAAGGGAAAAGCTACTGATTAGAATGAAGTGCATAATCCAACATGGAGGTAAGAGTAATAAGGCTACACGCAAAGCTCTGAAAATATAAAAGTCTCTTCTAGAAGGGCGTCATCCTATTAAAACCACAACCAATATTCAAGAAGCTAGAAAAAAATAAGTATAACAATTTCCCCTGGTTTTTCTATAAACCACAATTTTTCAATGCTTATCTTGTAATTTAATGAATATTGCAGGTGGAATATGGATTGGGAATTTTTGAGGTACTCTGATTGATATGTGGTCTTTAAAATAGTAAGGTTTCTTATATTATTTTCCAAGATAATAAATAATTAATTATAATCTTTAAAATGAGTCTACTCGGAAATGTTTAATCTCATAAAAACGCATAATTATCCAATATGGAATTAAAGCTTTCTGAAGATTCTGAAGAGAATTGAAAGCATTTTTGAATGGGCCATAAGCAGCTTTATACTAGAATATTGCGAAGCCTTTGATATTTTTGTAGATAACAATCATCAATAACGATCTTACCATTGGACAGTCTTTTATGTAATGTCCTTTGTTGAAGCACAAATGACATAGGTACGTGGGTGGTGGTTCTTTCAAATTCTTCTGGTCATGGAGACATAGCTCGCTCAAATCTTTAGAAAGTTCTCCTGGAAAATCAATAAGATTAACATCTTGATAAATAAAACATACCTGCTTACCGGTGACAATTTGTAACATCAATTATTGAGCGTTTTGCTCCACTTTTGAACTTTTCCCACGTATCCTTTTCTATATCAATGCGCTAAGAATGAGAGATGAACACAACATGGAATATGTTTGGGTATTTGACTGAGATATAGAGTAATGAAGTGCCCACTATCATTCAAGTACGCTTATCTAATGCAAATATTGGATTCAAAAAGATTGCTGATAATTTATTGAAGTACAATATTTAAATTACTAGGAAATCTGTGAACCTGTGGTGTGGCCATAGTATTATACTGATATTTGATTTTATTATACAATAGAAGAAACATGAGTATTTATCAATCCCTAATTCTAACACTTTGCTCTGAAGATAAATAGTAGCCGAATGTTATCTTATTTACATAGTTTCACTCTTCACTCAGTTGAACTGCATATCACGAAGGAAGATATTAAACTAATCATAGAAAGCTAATAAACTAATCATAGAAAGCTAATGAATGAAATATGCAGTTGATGTGAATCATAGCCAATCGAAGGGAGATTTAATCTCATTCCAGAGAAAGGATACTTGCATTGTATCCAAGCCCTGTGTGAGGGTTGTGCGATCATTATAGATCATAATAATTATTATTAGAATTCCAAAATCTACAAAATTAATTGAGCCATTGTAGTAATTTTTGTCGAAACCAGCGAAAATCAGTAAAATTAGGTTCATAGATTGAACTTTATATCTGATATAACATGAATAAAACTTATGATATCGTAGCATGAATTTTCACTTTTGTATCAAAACTTTTATCTTGTTTTAAATATTTTTTGTATCGTAGATAGAGGCTGCTTGGATACAATAAAAAATTTAAAATTCTAAGTTTTCGTTGTTTTTTAGTGAAAATTGACTAAATTTTAGGAAAGTGAAACCATAACCCTATTTCGGACATTGAAAATGTTATCTAAATTTAGGAGAGAAATAGTACAAGGAGTATCCTTAGTTTTTCTCTCCCAATCAGTGCTACTTTGTAAAAATTATAAATAAATAAAAAAATAAGTAGCATCCACAGTTTTTTCCAATCATTGCACTGCCTCTTGTGAAGGAGGCGTTTGAATATATAATAATGTTCAGTTTTGCATATTCATTTGTGTCAGAATCGCATATTTATAAATATAAAGATAAAGACAAACAATTCTTCCCTGGAGAATTTGGCATCCTTGAGAATTTTTCTCAATAAAATTTCCTCAATAGGGAAAAAGATTCTCCTTGGATGGGATCTATCAAGGATCTTGTCCCTAATAAAACCTTTAAAATATTTGCAATCAAAGTGCACCAACTGTATAGCAATAAAAATTGAACCTACTTTCAAAACATAATAATCTTACTCACCAACCGTATTGTTATTGATGCTGGGAAGACCGTTTGTCCTTCTTTTCGGGAAGGTGGTTGCAGGCATATTGTATGATCCTCTTGTGGGGAAAGAACCCCACATGTTTGGGATACCTTTTGAAGACTGCTGAAAAAGTAAGAAATACACAATTTTTAGCATACTATTGTAAGAAGGATGAACGTTTAGTATTTATTTAAGGATATATAATATGACTAGGTTAAACTGAAAGTGAAAATTGATCATTCTAACCATTTATCCAATATTATTCTACTCTTCACAATCAGACTGTAAGTATTCATGTATCTCTTCCTTCCAAACATAGTAAAATGGGACATATAAAGCTGCCTACAGACTTGAGCGCTACGAACACGCGCATTTCACTTTTCATCAGCTGGTTATATCTGTATTTGTACAGAAACAGTAAGGTAAAGATTTAATAAGCATAACATCAGCTGATGAAAAGTGAAATGCGCGTGTTCCAGTCGCTCAAGTCTGTAAGAAGCTTTAAAAGTATAATTCTACTCTTCAAAATCACACTGTACATATTCACGTATCTCTTTCTCAATTAGGATGAAGAAAACAAATACCTAATTCTGGAAAACAAAAAGCATAATTAAAAAATTGACAAATAATGGAGAGTTGAATTGAATGAAAAAGATATAAATCAGTATAAATGGCCACGTCCCTGTCCAATGAATAATACAAGTGCTATTGATTTGTAAGCTTGCTATAGTAATATCATGTGTAAAAGTGCAATATTAAGATTACAAATAATAAGGATTCACTCATTAGTAAAAACTTCAGAACAATATCCTAACCATACTGAAAAAAAATAATAGCAGAAGTAATAGGAGGCTTGAAATTACAAGTTTGCATACAATTTTTCTCAATTCGGCCTTCAGCATTAACTATTTTTATTTAATTCATTCTAAAACGATTTCATGAACGCGTGTCCATTCTTCAAACTTCTCAATATCTTAGAAGTGAACGCCTTCCTAGCAAAAGATTGAATAGAATCAGTTTTTTTATTGGAATCAGAACCTATCCGCATTCGGGCACAAAACAGTTGCAATATTATACAGACCAAGATTCAGGTAGATTAAAAAAAATTGATGCAATCATAAAATGGTGAATTTTGAAATTCATCAAATTTGAATTTTGAACTCATGAATGCAGTTTATTGACATATCAAATAGCAACCATATTAAATAAACACCATGTAGGTTATACTTTCTTGATATTGAAGTGTGTGATGAGTAAGCATTGGTTGATACGCATGTTTTAGGTTTTTTACCTTGAACTCACCACAGCGCGCAGCCGTTTGGGCAGTCGGCCAGACGTACATCATTTGGCAAGTTTAGAGACAATGAGACGAGCAGAGAGAGAGAGAGAGAGAGAGAGAGAGAAAGCGAGAGAAAGAGAAAACTAAAATAAGAGACAGAAAGAGTATCGAAGAAACGTATAAGAGTCCAGGAGTTTGACAGAGAAAGAAAATAATAAAATCACAGGATTTGACAACATATATGCCTACGTTTAGATGTATAGTGATTTTTTGGAGGTAGAATAGGCGATGCGATAAGCAAGCCACCGTTGAAAGCTGCCTATTTAAAGAATGTTGCAGGTTGTGAACCTTGCATACCCTGCTGTACCTGCTGTTCCTCTAACTCCATATCGAAGCTGGAATTTCTTCTGCAATCACTTGCGTTTTAGAATATAATTCAAAATTACAATGTGATTTTCAACAATAAAATTACGTTGAAACATTGATTTTTTTCCAGTCATTTTGAGTTTCTTTCATATTATAGGTACCAATATCCGCTATTCATTGAACTTTCCATTCTCTTTATTCATATGTATTTCAATATTCAATATTGTTGCATATGAAGCTATAAATAGCTTCAGCTTTAAATATATGTTTCAAAGTTGCGAAGTTTGCAAAAGAAAGCATAATAGTACCATTCTAACAAAAATGTTTCTTGACAATAATATTATTGATACGAAGGAGAGGAGTATGACAAACCTTAAATAAAACTAGCTGTGAACATTTTTCAATAATCTATATTGAACAGCTTATAGAGGTCAAAGTCCAAAGCACTATTATTTATCCTGCCTCAATGGCAAATCAATCTTTTTCAGTTTGGGAACAATTTTGACAGTTTTATGAATCTCAATATCTTTTTTGAATTTTATTGTCATCCTTATGAATTGATATCTTGATCTAAGAATTATGTAAACAATAGGAGAGATATGGAAACAACAAAATATAATTGATATCTTGAGAATACATCGCATTTTTTAAACAGCATGCTGTTGGCGATTTCAGTACCTACCTAATCGAGTAAAATTATCAACTGCATGATAGACGCATAAAATACGGCATAAGAGTGATAAGATTGTACACAAACACATAAGATTTCTTAACTTTTAATCTACTCAAAGAAAAATAGGAAAAGCAAGGGTAGCCAGATAATATGAGCGCTGAGAAAGTGGGCTGAGTTAATGACCGAGATCCCTGCTGGTCTCATTTCCTACTTTGATACGGGGCGGCAGCTCCTTGATTAAAAATACTAGCAACAGGCCTTTGTCACAATAATAGAGCCCAACATCATCTAGCATTTTAGCATAGGCTACACGAAATTCCATTGTTAACTTTTGCGATGTGAGTAAGCTTGTTTACTGATATTTTATAAAATAAACTACAAACCAGATATTTTCAAGAAGGGTTGGAACTGTCAATATCTATCAGTGTTTTCTCTATTATAGAGTTACACAAATTGAAAAGATATTTGAGATGAGATTTTATATCTCAATAGAAGAAAATTATCATCCGACTATGTATATTAATCTGTATATAATATTTTTTATTATAATTGTGTTTTCCATTGGGAGAGGAAAACAGTAACATTAATTCTATATCATTGGAAACATTAAGAATTATAAGCCACCAAAGAATTGAAAACTTGATCAGCCAAGCATCTATTCCAAGCATACTATTCGAGGTTCATTGCTTTATTGACTTCGATAACTCAAAAACATTTTAAAAGTAAATGTGGTAAGAAGTTGTTATTTAATCGGAATAACTCATTTCTGATGACCATTGAACAATCCGTAACTTATAATAGAAGAGTTTACTATTTTCATTTAATTTTATGACTGGAGAAAACATTAGATAAATATAAATCAGACAACTGTACACAACTTGAAATTTTCCAAATCATTAAGGAAATTCATCCTTTTATTAAGGAAAGAATACGGTGCAGTTTTGAAAAATGCTCATTGTGAGAAAAATGTATAATTTTATTAGTCATAGGAAGAAATAATATATTATATTCAAGCACTCCACCCTAATTGGGATTACTTCCACCCATAAAATATTGAATATGATTGGAAAAGGATTTCAAATTTTACATTCCTATCAATTTACACCATACTCTCTTTAATCAAAGAGTGTATTCCATAAGATTAATATGTCAAGCTAGTTCTTTATGTTAATTACTAGTGACCTTCTGGGTTGGAGATCTCGCTCATGAACTGTTGTATTGTAATCTTTAAAACCCGCAACTTTTAATTATACAGAGTTGGTGAAAATTTATGGAAACATCTAAATATTTCTTTTGCAAATATAATTTGACAGTAGATTTCATTGGGGATCCTATTTGAAATGAAAATTACTCAGTCGCTTCAACATCTTTGACCCTCATATGAATAGAAATTATTTTTTTCAAATGTGAAGGTGGTCCTGTGATACCGTAGGTACATGATTTCGACATAGAGTTCCAAAAGAAAATGAATGGCGAAAACCGCACATTGATGACTCAACCCGTATCAGTTTGTTGATGTAAAAGTTGCAAATTATGTTGTATGTTAAACAGCTGAAATCATGTATCAGCGCACACTGTCGTCTGTGTGATAGCTCCCGAATAGCCTCAGCTGATGTTATGAATGGATGAATGGATAAACTGTAGTATTGCATGCAAGGAATTCTTCAGCTGACTAAATGATAAATCACAACAAATTTTTGTCTTATGCACTTTCAATGTTTTTTTTTTATATCCTGAAAAAGGACGAAGGAATGAGTCAATTTTTTGTCCAACGAACTTGACCTGTAAAAAAGGTTCGAAGAATACGTGTTCAAGATTTGAAGCTGATTGATCAATTCTTCCTAAAGTTATTGTAGAACATACAAACTCACGGACAATGACTTTGGCCTTTAGTAAGTCAAAAGTGAGAACTAGCTAACGCTCGTTCAATAACATTATTTCCAAACACTCAATTGCTAAACCATTATTATAAAAAAGTAGACTTTTCATATAAATATAATAGGATTAGACACTGATTCATAAGTTGCAGAATGAATTTCATAGCAGATTAAATCGCAAATTATTCCTCTTCATCGCAAATTATTTTCATGTAAGCTTATTACTACTACTTTAAAACGCAGATTTTCAATAGCAGAATACATTATTAGGTCTACATATTTTTATCAAACATAATACCCTATGATTTATGTATGTTTGACTGCCATTTTTATTTATTTTTAATTAATAGATTGATCCTTCAGATAGAAGAGAGTTATTACGGCCGATTTTGTCTTTAAGCTATTTGCGTTTATTACAACAAGGGCGTTTGCAATGAGGAGCATCAACGGCTCTAGAAACAATTTATTTAGTAGAAAGACAAGCCGGACAGATAACAATAGGAGCTCAATCTGCTGGGCTAAGTTTTATGGACTTCAACCGGGCAATCCAAACGTCAACGCTATTTATTTCAGCTCCGGCTCCGTTCACAGCATTTTGCTCGTACCGCGTCTTAATTTAGAATAAACAAAATATAACTCATGTACAAATTGGAGTCCAGCTAGATAGCGCTTCCTTATATCATCACAATAATTCGATTGATAGGGTTTTTCACATTTGATAATATTATTCTATAAAAATATATTATGTAATAATGATTATAATTATTTGGAATCATGAATAATTTTGACTGTTTTGCAGCCTATTAAACACTAGTTTACTTATAAGGCTTTCAAAAGACAGATTCTGAATATTTTATTCCATGGATTGAAATGAGTACGGTCCTAACGTTAATAAGATTTATTCTAGAAATGGCAAACTTAATAGTTTAATTGACTTAGTACTCAGTCGCAATATACCAAATACTTAGGCCTTATCTACTATTATTGTTTGACAGAGACATGATAGTAGACTACTTGAAGATGGAATATATTTCATTATAATTTGGCGGCAGTCAATTATAAGCTGAATAGTAGATAATAAAGTTATACGGTACACAAAAAATTAGAGGAAATTTAATCACAATTGAATGTTGTGATTTACACGGTAAATAGAGTACAGAAGATTTGTGGAGTTTACTAAGCAAAGACTTTAGTTATTTCAATAAAAGTACAGGATTACATCTCTTCCTCTTGGTTCTGGACTTGAATACAAGTTAAATTTGAGCAAAAATGATAAAAACATCTTAGGCATTTTTTCGCACATAGAAAAAGTAAATTTACTTAGGAACGGTACTCCAATCCGTAATATTGAATGCAACCTGTTTAAATAATAGCGAGTTGTTCCTATTTTAGGATGAATATTCAATATTTTTGACCAACAAATTCATTTCTCTAAGTGATTATAGCTGATTATTCTCGTTTTGAGGAAAAAAGAGTTCATAAATCTGATTTATAAACATTAGTAGTATCAATGGAAGACTTAGTCATCTTGCTAGAGAGATACTAAATAACTTTTACAAATTTTATATTTGGCTCGATTCAAACTGACATTTTCACCGTTATTTCAAATCAGAGCCTTATTAATAAACATTTCAAGTCTTTGGAAACAGAAGCATATGACATTAATATAGAAATATAGAAGTTAGAGCAGGCGGCGGAGTTGGAATCTGAAAGAGGAAATAGCGGAGAGTCCGGAGCGGAAGAAACTAAGAAAGCATCACAATATATGGAATAAGTATGGCAAGATTTCTAAAGCATTGGAAAGTGATTTGAATAAGTATTTAAAATATATTTATTTTGAAGTTAAAGCTAGTCTTTCCCCTTAACTATGTCGATGGAAAGTTGTTAGTGATAAGCACGGACACCGTAAAAGTCATGCTACCCGTGAGTGCACTGTACCTATAAGTTTTTCTCGGATTATAGAGGCTCACGTATTTCAAAAGGAATTTCAAGGTGGGAGTCTTTTCCCCAAAAAAGAAAGGGAAAGTAGTAAGGGATAAGCACAAAATATATGGGTTAAGAAGTCATGCAGCCCGTGTATGTAAAGTATCTAATAATTATCCGCGGACTACAGAGGCTCAAGTATTTTAAAGTGAAAGTTTTTCCACCAAGATATTGAGAGGAAGTAGAAACGGATAAACAAGAATCGGTTAATTGATAAGTAATGCTGCCCGTGAGTTTGAGTACCCTACCGGATATTTTTCCGCGGATTGCAGACGCTCGACAAGTTTGTGATTGGTGGTGAACATAGCGGCGGTTTATGACAGGTGACATGTGCGAGACAACTGACCTGATCCTGATCGTTGGAGGCGGTGATATTGAGGTAGACCCAATTGAGTAGAGGCTCCATGACGGCGGCATTGTAGGTGGACGGCATACTCAGCAGTGTGCTCGCCCCTCACCATCGCCTTCCTTCAGTCACGCGACGAGCCCCGTTCGCCAGCGACTGTCAGCGGCCCGAATTAACTCTGGCTGCCCCGACCGGCTGGCATCAACAGCACGCCTGCGCCTAAAAGTTACACATTAAGAAAGTATTTAGCTGTTTTGACGGCTCGCTCAACGTCAACAAACACTGTTGCAAATGACCGAACTCTTTCAGATCGGTAGCGGAAGTTTGATGGCCGAAATAATTCAATTTTAAATATAGTTATACAGTACTACAGTACTCAATATTCTTTACAATTTGAAATAATTCGATTTGTTTGATTCAAATATAGTCTATTGCCAAAGTTGGAAGTTTGTAGAATATTGAAAAGTTATACATAAGAATGGTAATTGACGGGTTGGATGAATTATTATTATTATTCAAAAATCAATATTCAATACTTATAAAAGATATGCCCATTGTAAGTTATTTTTTATATTAATAGTTAAACTTGAAAATATAAATGACGGGATGGTTGAATATACACATTAAATTGATAAATTCAAATTAATAATGAATAAGAACAATTGATGCCTCTTTGAATATAACGTTTTCATTCTATTCAAGACAATCAAATCTATTCATTCTGAGTTTATATAAACAAATATGAGATAATGCATTTTTGAATCGAACGAGTTCTGTTCATTAATAATTACATTGTAAATGTTTGAAAAGTGGTTTTGTTGATTTGCAAGTTCATTATAGACAACTGAAACAAAAAGGCTGGAATTCAATAGACAAATAATAAAATGGTGTTGAGAGGCATTATGAACGAAATAATTTTATAAATATACTCACTTGTTCAAGTTGTAAATTCTGCAGCTCTAAAAATTTACTACAATTTTTATATTTCACAGTTCTCTGTCAACTAGCAGAACAAAAAGACTACACATCAAAATTGATTCAGTTTTCTGCACAGTCTACTCCAAGCTGTATCAGAAATTTCTTAAATTTAATTTTGAATAAGGATGTTGAGACGTCCTGAAATACTAATGTGGAAAGTAACGAGCCAAGTTACGATACAGAATATGTGAGATAGAAGGAATTGGTTTGTGTGAGAGATCTCTGGAGGGATATAGCTGTAAAAGCAGTGTTCATATCACTCCGCGTTTCATGCCTATGTGTAAAGGGCCCAAGAATGTTCATTTTTTAAATGTGATGAAATGTTTTTAATGAAGAGCTGTCTTAAAGTCAGGACCACACTCTCCTCAAAGAGAATGTTAGTCGAGAAACGAGGATTTTTTCAGAGCTTCTTTCAGAATGGGCTTTTGAGTGTCTGAAGTACCATCTTGCAAGCACCACCCCATGCAACTATACCAAACTCCTTTTGGAGTATAGTCTAGTATAGTTGCATGGGGTGGTGCTTGCAACTGGACATAATGCAAAGTAAGCAATTATAATATCTCTCTTATCCAGTACGTCGCTCATCATTCTAAATGCATTATTTTATTATAAAAATAAATAAATTATTTATCAAGACCTTTGAGCAGTCAATGTGAGTAGTCCACCTCATCCTATGGTCGAAAATACCCAAATACTTGTAGGAAGTGACCATTTCAATAGAATAACAAGTCACAAAGAAAATCCCCACAGGAGCAAACTTTTAAACTTTGTAAATTGTAATCGGTGGTCGTTCTCAATAATATTGGCCTGAATTTTGTTTTCGTTGTGCTCATTATTACGATATTTTGATCAAACTATGTTTTAATGTGGAAATATGTCATCTTGTGCATTTCCTAACTTTTACTCAGTTTGACCCTTTCAAAAATATTAATGCAACATCAGCAGCAAAAATAACCACCTATATATATTTATTTTTGATATATTATTTATATAGATTGAGAACAGGAGTGCTGGGCCCAAAGAGCTTCCCTGAGTCACACCAAAGTCAACCGCCATATCTTCACCCCTGACGTCCGTCAAGGAAACAAACTGATGGCGATTTGACAGATAACTTCTGAAACATGCCAACATCTCGAGTTCCAATAGATTAATTTATCCAATAATTTGTTCCTGTCAACAGAACCAAAGGCTTTTTTAGGTCAAGGAATAGAAGCATCATCCTTTGATTCTCATTCATTTCTTTTATTTAGAGCTTTGAAAATGTTAAATAGAGCGCCAGATATATTTGTGTCTTTTCTGAAGCCAAAATATTAATAGAATATATTTGATGATGTTGATATATTCATATTTGATGAAGTCCAATTCAATATAACTTGGTTTGGGGTTTAAATATGTTATATATAAAATGGTTTGAGCTTGTACAGCCTAGTCAACCCTATTTTATGTGGTACAGTATATAAAACTAAATTGACCGAGCGAATATTAAGGTTTAAGATTCGAGTCGACGGTTTTGCATTTCATGTATGTTTTTATGTATGAATGTTCCGCATTTACGGCGGAACGAGGCAATGAATTTTCATGAAATTCGACAGGAACTTTTCTTTTTGAATTACGAGTGTGTTGAATTACTGTTTTTTTGAAATCTTGCATTTCAAGGATAATATAAAAGGAAAAGGAGTTTCTTTCATACGCCAATATTACCGTGGAAATCAGACTATAGAATCACTTCACTGTATGGGCTACTTTTTAGAAATTATTAAAAAGTTAATAAGTTTCGGCCGAAACTAGTTGTTTGAAATTTTTTAAATAGAAGGGTACTTTATGTTATTTAATAATTTTCAGGCTATAGAATTATTCATAGTAAATCAGCTGTTGAGTGGATTATTAATTGCCTGTAATGACGCATGCAATTAAAAACTCAAAGTAGCAATCATAGTATTCTCTCTCGACCTTTCTCCGCTTTCAACTCGGGCTGACCAGTTGCTATCTGTATGTCTAATAGGAAATTAGCTTTTGAAGATGGTTGTTGTTTACAACAGATGATTATCATTGTCGATACCTTCGACCATGTATAGGAAAAAGTGAATTCCGATACATGGTCGAAGGTCGATACACCGACCCAAGCAGCCATTAGTCGTTTTCACACCGATAGCTCACCAACACGACAGGACAGGACACAATTTTTTTGATTAACACAGGGGTGCCTACAGGGGGGGGGACATGACGCCAATGGCGTCATACAAATTTTTGGGGGGATTAATTTCAACCTAGAGGACCGATTCTCTCTAATAATTTTTTTTATTCATTCTTTTATTATTTTTGTTATTTATTCATTACTCCTTCGTATTATTTTCCCAACGATGTAAATGATGAGTTCCTACTGGAATAAACTACTTAATATGATCAGTGTAAGCGCTAGCTTACTGGTTTTTAGAAATCGTATCGAGAATTTTAATTGATGATTTTTCCGCACTTGGATTAGCTGGCAGGCTTTCAACTTGTCAATCAATCGGTAATATTGTCAGTATGGATCAACTAATTGATCGACATCAAACAGTCAGATCGAATATTCGGGAGTGTATCGTTTCAGTACATGCACATGAACGCGAGAACATTCATCTACAAGAACATCTGGCCAGGAAAAAGACTATTTGAGCTACAGTATCCTTGCAAGTAGCAAGCAGTCTCCTCACCTTCCAGGACCGGGTCCAAGAGGGGTTCTAACCAGAAGCTCGGCTACAGTGAGAATAACAGTTACAGTTAGGAAAATAAGGTATCGATAAACCGGGGTGACTTTGTCCCCATTTTGGGGAGTTAAAATTTTAAACAGCTTGCAATCAATACTTATGTTGCAAAAAATCTCTTGCAATATTTTTTATTGCACTCTGCAATGTTTGAAGAGTATTTTTCATAATAAAAAGTTAGTATTTTCCTTGACTTTAAAAAAAATATATTTTTTGAAAATAAGAGACAATGGCCCATATGAATAAAACCAGAGCAAATGCTCATGAGCAAGAGCATGGAGCATAAGGTTTTGCTCATGAGCAAAAGGTAGAAGCAAAAGCATTTGCTCATTTTTATATGAATAAGCTTTACCTTATGCTCCTGAACTCTGGAGCAAATGCTCACGTATTTTAGAGATTTTTCATCAGCTGATTCGCTTTTGTAGCCTTAGTTTGTTTTTATAGCTCACGGAAGCGCTAAATATGCAAATAGGGTGCACCGCTTGTGTTTGCGTCGTCGCTGTTTTCTATTTCTGAATAGAGTTTTAGGTTAGTTGAGTTTAGAATTTTGAAATAATAGCGTGAAAAAATGTCATCTCTATAATAATCTTCAGCATATTCTTATAATATCAATAGCCTTCTTATAATCGTCTACACTTTCATCTTCTTAAATACCTATTTCCTATTTTGTGATGGCTATCTTTATAACAGGTAGCTATCTTTTGTATTTATTCTTTTGTAGGGATAATGGTGATATGTATCATGGTAGAATCTAGAAAGAGTTTTATAGTTCTCAACTACTATTGGTTGTGATCGTATCTGGTATAGTTTCCTCTTCCTCATACGAATTAGTTGAGCCATTTTACTATGAGCAAAAGGTGATAAGCTGCTCTAGACTAGACTCACCTTTTTTGAAGCATTTTCTTCAAAAGTTGAGCAAATGCTCTAGTTTATTCATACAATTTTGAGCAAAAGCTTTTACTTTTGAGCAAATGCTCAAACTATTTTTTTGATGAGCATGAGCAAAAGGGTTTGCTCACGTTTATTCATAGAAAATGAAGCAAATGCTCCATATTTTAGAAGTATAAGCAAATGCTCAACTTTATTCATATGGCCCATTGTCAACCAGGGGTTGGGGTGACTTTGTCTCACTTTAAAAAATATATGGAAAAAGTTAATTTTCAAGAGTTAGACAAAGTGAAACTGTTAACCAACTGTTAACCTTTAAAATGAACAAAGACATTAAAAACAAATGAAAATCACAAATCATTTATTGAAAAATATTTCAGTTTCTGCTGCCTAAAAATCTTATGGCAAGATGGCTCCAACTCCAGAATCAGTAAAAAATGAATATTGAGAACGTATTAATTTTAAGCAAGGTGAATATTTTGTTTCATCAGGTAGAATACATGATATTTATCATATTTTGAATTGTATTTGCATCATATCCTGCATATCACAATTTTTATACTGGGACAAAGTCACCCCAAGTTAAACGAAAAATGACCTCGTTGTTTTCTAGTAACAACGTATCTAGTAACAGTATACAACTAGTAACAGAATCCTAACCATTTGAACTATGGATATTATGGATATACCAATTGAAATACAATAAAATGGCCAATATAATATGTACTCGCCGATATCTCAAGTCTTTTAGAAATAAGTTTTCTAACACGAAGTTTTCTGACAACAAAATCACAAGATGAAGAAGTTAGGTTTTATGTCGATAATCCAACTAATAATATATCGAGATTCGACAAGATATCGATTGTAGATCCTCGATAATGATTAGGGCTATGGGTATCAATGTTGAACATCAATTTCGAATAACGGAGATCGGAGATAAACTGATTTGAATATTTTTCCGCGAGATGGGACAAAGTCACCCCGGGGTAGACAAAGTCACCCCAAAGTCGACGGTACGTACTTGAAGCTACAATATTTCGTATTTAGGACTCCTAAAGTTGTAGTTTGTGAGGCGTACAGCCCCAACATTCAGCTTACTTGTTATCCAATAGTCCCACATCCCACTCTCACTTGTTTAACAGGTAGACCCAAAAATAAGGGGAGGGGATTTAGTTCATTCGGGGGGGGGGTATTGGCGTCATAGACGTTGGGGGGGATAGGCACCCCTGGATTAACAATATAAGAGGAGACTGTGGTTTATAACTGCGCGAGGCCTACTGTTCACAGAACTACTAGTATAATAGCCTAAAATATTTAATAATTAGCTTAATATTTGAATAAACAGGAGACTGTATGACTATTAGAGATTGCAAAGTGGTTTTAGGTTAGAGAATTGTAAGATCAGATTAGAAATAAAAAATACAGTTTATTTGTTCAAAAATAACATGGTATAGTTAAAAACTATGAAGTACAATATCAAATTTTTAATCGAAGTACAACTATGGCTTAGATTTGTGTCATCCATTTGATTATAATTGCTCGTTTAGATTGATTGTTTCGAGGTAATTGTCCCATTTCCATGATTGAGAAGGCACTCTACGGCATTGAGACACTCGCAGAGTGTCTCCACTTATCAAATTAGCACTGTCCAAACACAGATTCGAATCGTCATTTTTTAGCTGTCCAAACTGTTGGAAAAGACAAATATTACAAATTTAAACAAATCTATGTTCAATAACAGAAATGTTTGAACAATTACTTCTATTAAATCTGATGTTATTAAGATAACAGTGTAATTCAATTGCAATGTGATTGTTAGTGGATAATTAATTTCAAGTATCAGTGTGAGATGGTAGAGCAAAAGTGATGCTTCATTCATTTCATATTTTTATTTAACTGTTGGACTTGGTAAAAATAATCTTAATTGAATTTATCATCTTTCATATAATGAGGTATGTGATTAGCTAAAATAGTCGAAGCCTTCATTGATTGGCATGAGTTATTTCACAAACGCAGAGTTGAAATTGAAAAATATGTGCTTCCCATGCACATGGAATTTTCTTTTTGCTAATTTATTGATGATTAAAGTTTTATAATAGCTCCTAGGATCATTATTCATTGATAATTCGAGTTTCCCATAAGCCCGGATTCTAGGACATTTATTGAACTTAATGTACCATTAAATCTATTTTTTATGAAATCTATAGGTCTAATGGTCTATTAGATTTAATAAGTGTCCTAGATACCGGGCCTAGATTAATACTATACATTAAATCAATGCTTTAGAAGTTTATTGATTCAGTTCAATTGTTTAAACTTGGTACAATTTTAATACTTTTTTCATTTGAATACTTTTTTCTTGATACAGCACTTTGCTGGGCTTTATCTTCGATGTTGATGTTTTGCTCAAGTTGGTCAATTGCGTGAGGGTTGTATTTAGGTGTTTTTTCCAGATGTTTCCAAGAAAAAAGTCGGGGAACAATCAATCTGATGATCTAGTACTGGGGTTTCCAACCTGGGGGGCGTGGAGAAAGTCCAGGGGGGGGCGTGAAACCCAAATGAAATAAATAAAATGCCATCCCTGTCTATATATAAAATATATCTGTCAACTTATCCAAAACATACAAGTTCACTAAATTACATGTAAGTTACATTTAGTACTGTATATTCGTTTTTCATGTAGCCTAATGCTTGTTTTAATTTTCATCATACGTGCAATTATTGAATCTTTCCAATCTGCGTTACTGCATTCAACATTGAACAAAAAAATGTACTTACTCACTGTATCAAGTAGGCACATACTTGTATAAGTAGGAGTTGGTATGTACAACACCGTGGAAATAGCTTATTGCAAAATGGAAAGCTGATATGTGTGGAGGGGCGTGGGAGGTCTCTAAATAACCAGAAGGGGGCCTGGTACAAAAAAGGTTGGGAACCCCTGATCTGAAGGTCACAGTAAACGTGAAATAAGTTTTGTGTTCCCCAAAGATATCTTGCAACATCATCATTGTTCCATTCGCCGAGTGCGCTGTTGCAAAATCATTTTTTAGCAAGGATTATCGTTCATCAGATTCTAACAACGATATAAAAATGTTCTGGTAATATTCATCTGTTATCATTCATGTATAAAAATTGAACTACAAATTCTTTCAAACTGTGACTTTCTCAGAATGGAATGGGTTCTCATAAGAAATGTAAGAGCTTTCTGAACTCCAAAATCTGTTCTGGCTGTTCACGTATCAATTCAGATGAAACCATGTCTTATCAAACAAGAAATCATTATCAAAAATATCTTACCCGATCACTATCAGAAATGAAAGCTATGACAGTAACAAAGTATTTTTTCCCGATCAGGTTATTGAAGCTCTAAATTTCTAGAAACTTCGTATATGGGGTAACTTCTATCATGATCACTTGCTACGCATTTCACAAGGTTATTTGTTAGCGACAAACATTGCCACCTTCATTAAAATAAATTTCCTGCTGCAATAGAAATTAGATCACTCGGTATTTTTTAAAACCTATTATTGAAATTGTAGTTTTAAATTCATAGCGCCAAAACAAATAGTATATCGCATAATTTCAAATCTACCTTACATCCATCTACATTTTTGTCAAGTCTGAGTACAGACAGACAGATTATAAAATGTTCAACTTTCACAGTCGTTCTTATTGTACGTGACTTTTAATCGACTACCACCTATCAGTATCACATAAAATAGTTGAATTATTTTTAAAACTTACTCTCGTAACCGTCCACTTTTGATTCAATCCTCCATGACACTTGTACATCATTACTTTGTTATTATCCAATATCTCTGCACACACGTATTCTCGCCTTAGCTCACCCTCATGACTTAGTGAGAATAGCTGCAACAAAAATGAGAGGAAATCGAATAAATTAATTAATCAATCAATAGTGAATTTTCGAATGAATGATAGTTTGAATCGAATGAATTTGTAGTTTTGAAAATCTATTCTAGCATAACTACTGTGGGATTCAACGTTATTGGGATTTCAAGTGCAATTTTCAAAAATGTATCATGGAACTTGGACGACTATTGGCTAAAGTTACTGTATAAAGTTACTGGTTATATAGTTACTATAGCTATGAGCATCTTTCTACTCGTCTGCTCTCATAGGAATTTAATTCGTCAATTAGGCCACAATTTAACATGAAAATTATAAGGGCAAAGTATGGGCAAATTATAATCGTCAAAATACCTATTGTCATGCTGTTAGTGTTGTTCAAAATGAGGGGATAAACAGCGACAAAAAAACAATTCCTGAATTGCAGTCTGAGTTGCGGAAAAATGAGCGCTTACTATTCGATATGGAAACCAATGTCGAGAAAGCTAAGCTGGTGCTGGAGGGTTTTCTTCATTCGTGCTCCATGAAGAGTTCTGATTTCAATGTATAATAGGCAAAAAATTATGATTATGAATTATGATTATATAGTTCTTATAGGGGGAACAAATAGCGTTGATGAATCCTCCTCTGAGGATGATATTTTCAATTGTGTGACAAAACTCCGCAAGGTGATAGGTGATTTGAAGAGAGAGGTAGAGTTGGTTCTATCGACAATCCCATACAGACATGATCTGAAGGCAGGAGCACACATCTACGAATGTAAGGAGTTTTTTCATGTTATGGTTCAGTCGATTTCACTTGAATTTTTGTATGAAGTATGATTAAAACTATCTGGCACGATTTCACACTGGACATGGGTTACACCTAAACAGACATGGGATAAAACGAATTGCAGGTGTGTTATTGGAATTATTTAATTTTTAGGTGCTCAGGTGCGTGGTGGGAGAGAGCGGCCTGTTTCTCTTGTCTCAGCTGGCAATAGTGATTCTCCTTCTAATATTCTACCCGCGGTTGAATCTTCCGATAGTGACTCTGGTCTGGTTGTTGGTGGGACTCAACCTCCAAGCAAGGAAATACCAGTTATTACAAGACCTAGATATTTTTTAAAGGCTACAGAAAACATAGAGATCCATATTCAGATTATTTGATATAGAGGGTAACTTTTCTGATTGTAAATTCTCCTTAGATGAAAACAATAGTTATGAAAAGGAAGAAATCACAGCCTTTCACTGGAATGTCCAATGCATCAGGAACAACCTGGACTCAGTAGAGTATTATCTTGGAAAACGTAATGAAGATATCGCCTGTATTGTTGAGACTTGGTTGGAGCATGGAGAGGTGGAATTCTTTGGCACTGATGGGTATATTGTTGGTAATGACTACTTTAGGGATAACAGGATACATGCTGGGTTTCTCATATAATGTAAGGAATGGTATAAAAAAATGAAAGTATAAACAAGTTACCAGTGGAAATAGTATTGGAAGTGACAGCTGTATTGTTAGTGGAATCAAATATTATAGTCCTATCCCTATACATATCAAACACTGACGACAACAATCTAGAAATATTCTATTGAAGATTAAGTGGGGTATTGGAAAATGCCTTCAAATACACTGACAGGCTTATCTTATGTGCAGACTTTAATTATGATTTTACGAATTATAATAATATTAGAGTTGAATTGTTTTATAATATCATTGGACAAAGCAGATATTGCTATACTTTCTAGCTCCGTAACGTTCCCAGATCGTTCTTTAACAATGTAGAAATATAATTAAGTAACAAAATATTCAACCTCGATTATAAAAATTCATTATTTGAACATTGAAAAATATTTTTTATTGAGTAAAATATAATTATTTTAAACATGAATGAACATTCAATATTAAATCAGATGTATACTCATATCAGCTATCCTCTATAGAAGGCAGTGGCAAGGCAGAGAAACGGCAGCACTGAGCTCCTATCTCTCTCCAATGCCAAATCTCAAGTCAGATTATTTATATATTACTAGCTTACCCGGCGAACTTCGTACCACCAAAAAGTCAATGTATCTCATGTCACACTTGACTATTTGGTGAATCATGAAATTTATCTGACAATCAATATTTTCATTTACATCTCAATACGGACTTCATATGTGCTTAGTCTGCAGCATTTATTATTCCGAAAACATATTCTTCTCAATCAATTGATAGTAATATCTATCAGTAAAGTGTTGTATTAAGAAAAAATAAATCGGTTTAATCAGTGCTTCAAAGATAAATTTAATGTTTTCATAGGTTGTTGATTGTCAATAGATGGTCCACAAAATATGCGATGTCCGATGAATCACAAAGGATTCCATATTCTTTCCATCTTCCATTTTAGGCAAAGCTAAATTCGAAAAAAATGTTAATTATTCTGCCATTCTTCAGTAATTGATGAATGCAATATGAACAACTCTCTCTCTCATGAGGTGAATATTTTTTTCCAACATTTTTTAGTTTCTCAATGATAGGGGAGTGATAATTATTTTGTATAGGTCTTCTAAGGAACCATTATCTACAGCTGGTACCAATCAACTACACTTTAACTCCAAACTACAGTTTTAATACCAGTACACAATTTATAACAGAGTGACGTGTTTATTACAGCTGGTAACTTTAGATGCTAAATCATATTATCACAATATGATCTTGAATCATGACCATCTTTCCGAAGACATAGGTCTGTGAAATTGATTGATAAATAATTATTATTACCCCCCCCCCTATTAAAATTTCTGGTCAGAAACCATCCCAAATATTCACACAAAATATTCCCAAAGTTTCATGCCGTCTGTCAAGTAGTTTTCAAGACTATAGGGAACAAACAAACACGCAAACATTTTTATTTATATAGATTTCAAATGCCAAATCTCGAGTCAAATTATTTACATATGACAGCTGTGATAAGATACAGTTACTATATAATATAGTTACTATAAGTAGTTTAATATAGCATTATATATATAAGCATTTTAATTTAGAAGAATTAATGATATTCATAAAGAAAGCTGACTTTTTTATGTAAATTTACATGATGGTTAAGCTTAAAATCTTCAATTTCAATTAAAAGTTACAATCTATTTTCTTTATCAAACCAATTAATTTTCGGAAATAAGGAATTGATAGAAGAAATGCCTTACTATATAGCTGTTATTTTTACAATAACAACTATTTTGCGTTTTTAATTCAACATCTGTATCCTATCCCTCGTGTTAAATTGTGGCCTAATTGACGAATTAAATTAGGAGAAATTATGTCACGGGCGCTTCCGACGTTTTTGAAATCCCCTCTACCTACATGCTCATAGCGAATAAGGCCTTTATCAACATCACAACTGCATTTTTATTTCGAGATTCAATTTTCAAGTAAAGCAAAAATCATTGTAGCAGTTGCTTACCTGAGTGCCAACAATGATCGAATGACAAGAATATATGCCGAGTGGGGTATCTTGTTCTTCTTCTTTTTGTAGATTGTCAAGGCACATATTATCGTTCCCTTGAACCTGAAGAGTAGCATCAAAGAAAAATGCAATAAGGATAGATTAAAATAGAATACATACAAATAATTGAATGAGTAGTGATAAGAATAGTTGTAGATTTGAGTAATTGACTCCAAAAATACACGTCAATGTCATATTTAGCCCAATCAAATAGTACATCGGACCAAACAAAAATTAAGGTAATTGATTTTATTGTTTTAATCGGTCCATTTGGGTACTAGTAAGAGTAATCTATGGTTTCCCACCAAAATTTCTGAAGGCATAACTTTTGGCAGCCTGAAAACCATGAGATTTTCGTACTTTTTTCAGTTTTTTCACGATATCTCCAAAACCAACTGCTCAATCTATATTTTTGTTCTATACTTTTTTGAAGATCATTAAATTCTCTACAATTTTCATATCATAAATGTTTTTCTATCTTCAATAGGAAGCGAGTTATAGCTCGTCGAAAATTGGTAATTTTTTTCAACTTTGCAAAAAATCGCTAAATCCATGTTTTTTCCCTTTTTTTTACTTCTTATAAAGTCGGATGTGGTATTTTTTTATCGTAATTAGGGCATTACTAAGATGTCAATACAATCACTAATGATAGAGTTGGAACAAAAAAAGGTATATTTTAGGGTAGTGATTTAATTTATAAGACTCATGATCTGGCGCTAACTTTTTTGGATGAATTCAGACTGAATGCTGATTGCTAAAACACATAGCCATTGTTGGGAATAAAAGTGCACGTTATACAGTGTTATAGTGTGAAAATTATCAGGTACTTACTAGAGTCTGTAGATTTCATAAAAATAGCCCAGTTGAGGATGAAACAGCAGAGTGCCTTCCCAACACCACCCCCACCCCCAACACCACACCAAGCGATGTTAACAATTCATTAACAATTCATCAGGTTAAAATATAAAATATGAATGTACTTTTATTCATAATCAGCTGATTTGGCAACGTTGCATCAACTCTCACTGGTCTATAAACTCACTCTCAGGTACATAGTCCCCAATCCAGTAGGGACTATAAAAGCTACTCTAGTAGTTGCTCCAGTTTTGTGGAAGTCATGCCCTATTATTCTTTCCTCCGTGGACGTTTGGATGGGCCAGGTTGTGCTTTGTTTTTCTCCTGGAACTCTGGTGCTTTTCCGGCCTCTTTGTCATCATCATTTTCAGGGTTGCCAGAGAAGCTCCCAGAAGCAGACTTGGAAAAGAGTTGGTAACACAGTTGGTTGAGGGTTAAGTCTTGCACCACTGAACAGAGTCCTCGGAAAAGTTTCTCCTGCATCCACCACCTCCTGTTGGGATGCATTGGGTTTGTTGAAAATGCTTACTGTGCCCTCCAGGTGTAGGTAGGTTTTGAGTGTAGAGCATAACTTCAATTTTCCTCGGCCAAAAAAGGCAGATGTTGTGTCACAACCACTTATGGTGTAAATGAAGAGTATGTGGCTGTGGTTGTACTTGTAAGATTGGGGTAAAAAAACATAATAATTATGAAATCTACTCTAGTAAGTACCTGATAATTTTCACACTATAACACTGTATAACGAGCACTTTTTATTCCCAACAATGGCTATGTGTTTTAGCAATCAGCATTCAGTCTGCCTTCATCCAAAAAAGTCAGTGCCAGATCATGAGTCTTATAAATTAAATCACTACCCTAAAATATACCTTTTTTTGTTCCAACTCTATCATTAGTGATTGTATTGACATCTTAGTAATGCCCCAATTACGATCAAAAAATACCACATCCGACTTTATAAGAAGTAAAAAGAAAAAAAAACATGGATTTAGCGATTTTTCGCAAAGTTGAAAAAAATTACCAATTTTCGACGAGCTATAACTCGCTTCCTATTGAAGATAGAAAAACATTTATGGTATGAAAATTGTAGAGAATTTAACGATCTTCAAAAAAGTATGGAACAAAAATATAGATTGAGCAGTTGGTTATGGAGATATCGTGAAAAAACTGAAAAAAGTACGAAAATCTCGTGGTTTTCAGGCTGCCAAAAGTTATGCCTTCAGAAATTTTGGTGGGAAACCATAGATTACTCTTACTAGTACCCAAATGGACCGATTAAAACAATAAAATCAATTACCTTAATTTTTGTTTGGTCGGGGCTCATTATGATGACTATTTGACTGGGCTAATTTGAATTACATATAAATTTTTGCGTCCTGGTTCTTCAAGATGTGCATGCACTGCATAAGTATATACCTGCTACTTCTGGCACTGTAGAATAGTGATGTCTAAATAGAAATTCCAACAATAGAAAACAAAATTGACAATTCATGTTTACAAATACTTAAAATTTTGGAATAATTGGGAGGCGAACCTGCTATCTATCTCCCGAACTGTGATAAGAAAAAAAGTACAAAATGAGGTTCGGTCTTTATTTTTACATAATTTCCAGTCCAAAAATGTTTTTACTAAAATTTAGAGCTTTATAAGGTAGCATTTCTTGAAAAAATGAGGTATAATACTATTTTCATAATATCTGTAGCTTAATAAACTTGGAAAATAACGAGTTATGAAAAAAATTCAACCCAGGAAATGAGCATGTACTTTCTTACTATAATAGTCCAGACAAGGAAATGTTTGGTAGACAATTTTTGACCGCGCAGATCTGTTAGTAAAGAGGTAAACATATCAGAATTTCCTAAACCTACCCACTGTGCTGAGGGGGAGAGGGTGGTTCAAAGGTACCATTTTTTATTTTCTCGCATTTATAACTAGAAAAATATGCATCAGACGGACATAACTGTTCCATACAAAATGAAAGCTTACAATATTAATCCAACAACTTCTATAGTTAACGAGATATCCGCTCTTAAAGGTGTGACATTATTGAAAAATCACGTTTACCACCAATTTTCGCTACTTTTGCTCTTATAACTTTTTAAAAATCGATGGGAGAAATCCATGCTGATTATGAGTTTAAAAAGCATTGGATTCTATTCAACTTTGAAGTTCCAAGGAGGGGTCTGACAAGTATCCTGGTATCATTGTAAAAATGGTACGGAGGCTGGATTCAGAAGAGCTCCTCCAGAAACGCCGCGTGAAGCACAACTTCAACACGCATGACATGGGTCTGACCTCAGGACCCGCGGTGCCGATCTACATTAACGAGAGCCTATCACCCGCTCGGCGTAGCCTCTACAATGCGACCCGACGAGTGAAAAAAGATAACAACTTTCAGTATCTTTGGGTCAGAAGTGGTAACATTTTTCCAAGAAAGAAACAGGGATCGAATGTGATAATTATTAGGAAAATTGAAGACCTGAAAGATCTGTAAGTCCTTTCGTTACTTTAATGTTATTCTACTATTTTTGCATAGTTTTAAACTGATGAGCTATATTTTTATTTTCATTTTTCATACTGATGTTTTCGTTACTCTTACTTTTGTTGTCACGTTGAGACTGAAGTACCCATTACTCGTAAGTATTTTTATTAGTTTCTTTATTCAAAGATATATAGATATTTTAAGAAAATGCTTATCTCTTTCACATTATTCAATCTCTTTATTGTTTTTCATTTATTTTAATCTCTCTATTACTAAATTGGAAATAAGATCAATCTCTGTCCTTATTGCTGGAAGGCAAGCAGAATGAGTTTAAAAACAAAGTATCAGTTAGTATCAGTTCATTCTACAATAATAATAAATTTGTCACATCCTTTCAATGTCTGATTCTGTTCTACTTTGATTCTGTTCTAATCATGTTCTAGTTTTTATAAATCAGAATATCCGTAGCCTGAGACAGAATTTTGATTTGTTTTTAGTTGAATTAAATAACTTGGAAATATCTCCGGACTTTATAATACTAACTGAAGTATGGATATCTACTGATGAGATGAACTTGTTTCGCATTGATGGTTACAATGCTTATGATTGTTGTAATGATAACTATCAAGCCGGAGGAGTAATAGTTTACGCCAAATCACAATACAGATGGAGCATTTTAGGTACGTCAGATAAGCGGTCAGCCGACTGTTAGCAGCTTAGTATAGTTGTTGTGACGATTTAATTCATTGTTTTGACAGTTTACCGTTTACACAGTATTCCGATAACGGAATTCCTCGATGATATCGATTGCATAATAGCATAGAGAAACGATAGCATAAGTAGATATCCCATGGTTTAGGCCGTTTATGTCGCAACTTTTACTGTTATCCCAAGCCGATAGTTCACGTAGTTCTTTCCTATGCAGCTGTGTGACGCTGGTAGTCTCTCAAATTGTGCCGTTCATACAATATCACCCCAACAAAACAGTAAAAATTGACAATAGTCGACAGTAATCGGCTTGAGATAACAGTAAAAGTTGCGACATAAATTCCCTATACCATGGGATATCTACTTACGCTATTGTTTCTCTATGATAATAGCTTCTCTAAAAGGAAAGAATATTATTTTCACCGGAGATATATTGTAATTTAATGCTTGATGATAGAGTAGCTGATTCTTATCTTAGCCAGATGGCTATCCACGGATTAGACTGCCTTATGAATGAGCCTTCAAGAATAGTTGGTGATAGAGTTGTTTGGATCATTGTTTCATCCGATTCAATCAAATAAAAGAATTAGTTGCTTACAATGCTCAAGTACTGCACCTTGGAATTACTGACCATTCAATGGTACGTCTAGAGCTAGAAATAAGAAAACGTTATAATGTTAAAGTGGCCACGGAAAGAAGCAGCTTGGTGATTGATTTTGATCAATTGAAGGTACAAAGTTTGCAATGGGAGAGCGTTCAAGAACTTCATCTCAGCTGCTTCCGATTCGTTCACCAAGCTATTATCAGACTCAATAGATGAGTGTAAATGCAGTAGACCCCGAAAAAATGTTTTTATCAATAATAAATTAACTCCATGGATTTCTGACTACTTATTTAGAGGAATCAATAGAAGGAAAAAACTGTACAAACTTACGATTTCAAGACCACATGATTTAAATTTGAAAGAATATTACAGGGACATTTAGAAATAAATTAAAATCCGATCTGAGAAAAGCAAAAGAGCAGTACTACTTGAAAAAATTTGATAATTGCTCGGGAAATTTAAAAACTCAATGGAGAATAGTAAACAGCTTGATAGGAGATCGGGAATCAAAGCATGACGTTATAAGTTTAGAAATCAATACAGAGACAATCACTGATAAAAAACTTATTGCTACAGAGTTTAATTCATTTTTCATTAAAATACCGCAACTGTTAAGACATTCAATTGTTAATGTAGAGAATAATATAGAATTGAATTCCCGTTTCAAATTTGAAAATAATTTGCATTCCTTGTTTTTTATTCCCACTAATGAAACTGAAGTTTTTAAGATAATAGCCGGTTTGAAAAACAATAAGCTCCCGGGTTTGACAATATAAGCAGTTACTTTGTTAAGAGAATTTCCATTCAGATTGATTGTGCTTTGAGTAGGCTTTATAATTAGAGCATGATGAGTGGTGAATTTCCTGACTGCTTGAAAGTTGCTATTGTAATCTCACTTTTTAAAAAGGGCAGCAGAGAGGAACCAAATTGTTACCGTCCAATATCTCTATTGTCAGTTTTCACCAAGATTTTTGAAAAGATTATAAAAATTTGATTGCACTAGGTCTCATCCCTGGGAAAACTCGCTGAATGACATGAAAAGGATAATAATTATTAATCCTTGGAAAAACAGATGATAATTTCGTCGTCTGTCGATAACAGAAGATGTGAGTGCCTGTGTGGTAGAGAGACAGAATTATGTTCTGATGTTCAACTATTTGCAAACAATCAGCTCATTCACGAGACATATTAATCTAGAATATTAGATATTATATGTTAATTGACAAAAATACAGGATCACCTTAGCTTGGATCAGCTGATAATCCCTACTGAGCTTGTATCAGTCTTGGATAAGATTTTATTATCGGGGCACCGAGCTTCGCTTTATTTATTTACTGATAAACAGAACACAATTCTTTGAAATGGTTGGGGAAGGACTAACAGACAAAAAACTGTTTCTTCCCCGAATTTTGATTTATACACTATGAAAAGTCGAAAAAGTTCGAAAATGTTCCGAACACTTGAATTCAAGTCCAATTTTCAGTCCAAACATTAGAAAACAGAAAAGTTCTAATTTAGATTGTTTACAAGCCAAATTGAATAACACTCACTAATCACTTAAACTGTAAAATAATTATTAACTTTGAAAATTATGATATACTCTAATTTAAAATGATATACCATGTTATGTCAACAAATCAGATTATTTTGATCAAGTCGATTAAAATTTCTATATAATATTTCTCGTGAAATAAGCTGATTGATTCAACAGCTGAACATAATTCTGTCTCTCTCCCACACAGGCACTCGACAGACGACGAAATTATCATCACTCTTTCCAAGGATGAATAATTATTATTCTTTTTCATGCCCTTCAGCGAGTTTTCCCAGGGATGAGACCCAGTGCAATCGAATTTTTATATCATAAACCTACTATGTTCCAAATTTCGTGAAAATCGTTAGAGCCGTTTTCAAGATCTGTTGGACATAAATATATTACCAAATATATAAATATATACAGAATTTCCTCGCTTAATATAATAGGATTTCGCTTGGTTGCAGCCCAGCAAATCTTTTAGAATCATTTATGAGAGTAATTCTACGACTAAACTAATACTAGAAAAGAAGATTTAAAAAATTTCAATACAGTATTGAGTATTACTATTTTCAACATACCTCATTAATGGATTTATGAATTTTAGAAGAAATATATCTGAGAGCACTGTAGGAAATAAGATAAACTATCCATTCGATTGAAATACGAATTAAGAAGCAAAGTTTACTTACTTTGAGATCAGGACGGTTCAAGTAGAATAAGCGCTTATATTCATCCATCCAAACTTCAGCTAATCGTACAGTATTGATTCCGTGCGAGTCCTTGTCGTTTGGGAATGTGTAAGGATGAAAAGTACGAAATATGTGTCCAACTCTTGAGCAAGGAACAGTTTCCAAATTTCCTCCACATTGCCAGACCTGTAATACCAGCAAAATGAGATCATTATCAACAACAACAGGTATTCGCTGATATTTCATTTTATTGTGTTTTTTTGCTAAAAAAATATTTAAAAAATTCTAATGAAAATTGCTCATGATACTACATGAGCTCTAGACTTGTACGTCGATAATGAGGCGGATGATTAAGGCATGAGTGGATCTACAGCTTTAGATGGGTTCCGAACCACAGGGAAGCGATTATTGAGCTCATAAATGGTATTTAGAGGAATCCGGCTTTTCAAGTGGTCAACCTTACAACGGGAGTATCAGGCGCAAGGAAATCTTATTGATAGCTTATCAGCCTGACCACGACACCAATTAATTATTGCTTCCCCGGTAATAATATAAATTACTGAATAAAGTAGTTGTTCTAGTAGCCTCCTTCAGTATTCTGCCCCGAAAGTAGAATACGATTTTAGATTATGAGTAAAGCAAAATTTTATTACAAGTGTTTGATCTAGAGGTCAATTCAATTTTCAAGATGAATGACTGATCAGGTATGAATTTTAATATGGGGGAATGTGTTGTACCTTGGGACAGTTGTACCTCGGGACAAACGCCATTGCTCTGCCATCTGTGGGTGAAAGTTCAAACTAACCTATATTAGTTATTAATCTTGTCACTAGGAGTTACTACAGAGCAAATGGCGACTATCTACTGAGTTTTGTGGCAGCTGAGTTACAAATTGGAAAACTGTCATAGGTGAGTAAATTTTTGTTGCATCATTGGTTTTTTTTTCTAATTTTGTTTATCGCTTCTGTGTTGATGATAATAACTTATTATTTAACTGTAAAACATTCCCTTTTCAATGGTATGGTTGATGAGTCTTTTCCATTAACCTAAAACTATTTTATTAGCCATGTTTGTCTGATATGCAATGTGTTGTACCTTGGGACAGCATCATTGTTGTACCTTGGGATGTCCCAAGGTACAACAAATTTTGGAATTTTGTTGAAATACGCTTACAAAAGTAATTTATCTAACAAGTTGGTATTGCTGTAATTTTTGCTTACATATTTATTGTATTGTCAGTAAATGTAGAGTATTCAAAATAATATCAAATTGCATTATAAGCAGGCTAATTTTTTGGTGGTTTTTTCTTTGTTTCTAGATCAATGTCTTCAGAGGAAAAATTAACCAAGCCATCAACATCAGCACAGGAGAAAATTAAAATTGTGACTCCAGAAATGGTTCGCCCATTTCCCAAAGCTGCAACCAGAAAAAAAACTACAAGAGGAAGACAGCCAGGCAAAAACGCAAACAAGAATCCTCACTGACACTCCAGAAAAAAAGTTGATTGAACAGCAAAAAAGAATGAAGGACAAAGAGAAAGATGTAGTTAATAAGAGATTGTTTCGTGGTTTTAAGAAAAACTTGAATAGACCTAATCTAAAAAAGATATTTAAAACAACTGGATATGACACAAGTTCAGAGGATGAGGATATTAGTTTGCCATCTAGTGATGAAGAGTTTAATAATGCATCCATTGAAGAACAAATTAAAGAAGTTTTAGATGAAGAGATGGAAGTAGACCTTGAAACAGTCAATGAATGTAATGAAGTGAAAGAGAATGATTATATTTTGGTTAAGGTTCCTGGTAAAAAGAGAGTTTTATATTAAGTAGCGAAAGTTTTACAAAAAACTGACATGTATGAGATTCAATATCTAGTTAAAACTGGAGCTAATACTTTTGTATTAAGAGATGAGACCAAATTTGAAATTGATGAGGGAGATATCATTTGTAAGTTACCTTTGCCTATAACGTCAGGAACCTCTGAGCGTCTAAAGGAAGTTATGAAGTTCCCTGTAGATTTTAGTACTTACGAAATGCCTATGAATTAATAATGTAGTTGAATACATATTTTATTGGTTTTTGATCTTCTTTTTCTATTTTTGTTTCAATTAAATGAGATTTATTTGCTATATTGGATTTTTTCCTAACCTTCCACTTAGTCCCAAGGTACAACATTTTGAATCCCAAGGTACAACACCCCATATCCCAAGGTACAACCTGGTGTTGTACCTTGGGATACATAGCAGGGATGTGGAAAATAATTTATTACTTCCTTATCAAGAAACATATTTTGAATGTTTTCATGCCGGTAAGTTGCCTCAATGTTGGGCTTTAAAATAAAATTTAAATAAATGATATTTATCATACACAAATGAAAATAAAAATCATTTTTCAAAAATTGTCCCAAGGTACAACACATTCCCCTGAACATAACCTAAATATTTGAATGAAATTTTATTTATGAAAAAAATATAAAAAGAAGATTTGGGAAATCGCCTATCTTTCTCATCTCTGAATATTGTATTAGTTATCTGCTTAATCCAATTATCAAAACTCGCGCCCCTCAGCTAGTCTTGCTCAAAAAAATGTTCCAAGGGATTCTACAGCTAATATTTGTTTCTATTAGTAAAAATCAGTATAAAATTGTATTGTATGAAGAGAATAGTGGTTTGTCGTCGTGTTCTACATTTACTCCAGGTTCTTATACAGGTGCAAAAAAAAAAAAAGAATCTAACCTAAATGATGGGAAATGCTCTGAAAATGGTCGAAATAAAAGGTACAGTGAGGTTTTGAAGACAGCAACCAAAAATATAGCTGAGGGAAATAAAGATAGGAAAGGGAGAGTTCTGCTACTGACGTCCAGTCATGGACGTGATTGCAGTGATCTCCTTGATAAAAGATTGAAAAATAAATTTGATGTCCAATGTTTTTTCAAGCCAAGTGCATCAATTAATGCAGTTGTAGAGTCAGCTAGGAAACAAACTAAAGACTTTGATGAAAATGACTATCTAATTGTACTGGGTGGCTCAAATAATATAAATGAACCTAACTTGAATCATCTTCCTCAAGTAACAGAAAAAATCAAGGAAATTGTGCCACTCAGCAAAAAAACAAACTTAATAATAAGTACTATTCCTAATAGGTTTGATAGGCCAGAATTAAATGAAGCAATCAATTCGACAAACAAATCAATCCATAATACAATCAACAGCCTAAAAAATAAGAATTCTAGACAACTGGGGATTTGTTTTCTAAATGAAAGGCTGAAAAGACATAACTTCACTAATCATGGGTTGCATCTAAATCGATCTGGCAAAGTAATCTTTTGTGATAGATTGGCAGAGCTGATTGAAAGCCGTTTGCAATCCTCTGGTTTAAAAACAGTCAAAAAAACAAATAACGATTTTTTAGTAAATTGGCTCAAAACAGGGAAAGGGAAATAGCTACAAATGCTAGAGATAGAGTAGCACAAGATGGTAAGGTTTTTAGTATTTATCATCAAAATATTCAGTATCTTCGCAACAAAATTGACAGATTAGAAGTATTTCTTAAACAGGAGGATCCTGACATTGTTATTTTCACAGAGCATGGCTTAAAAATAAAGGAAATAAATCAAGTTAGGATTCCAGGCTATTCACTGAGATCAGAATTTTGTAGAATAGCTCATAGAAGTGGTGGTGTATGTATATTCACTAGCAATGCTAAACATACCCAAACTTATGAACTGGATTTTGTTAAGAGATTTTCTGTTGAGATGGATTTAGAGGTGACGGGACTAAGGTTAAAAATTGATGATCGATTTGAGGTAGCAGTGTTAGGTATCTATAGGTCACCAAATGGAGACTGGCAAAAATTTTGTGAGCTGCTCCATACACTTTTGGAAATTACAACCGCTCGTTTCACAAATGTTATAGTAGTAGATTTCAATATCGATTTTGCCAGGCAGGATAAAATGACAGAGGATATTAGAGATATTATTAATATGAATAATTTAGAAATTAAGGTCCACGAATATACAAGAGTAGCTCGAACTTCACAGACAATTATTGATAATATCCTCACAAATATAGAAGGTTGTAATGTCAGGTTAGGTAGCTCAGATCTATCAGATCATAACTATCAAATTTTAGATGTTAAGTTGCAGGGCCAGAATCCAAGCAGAAAAAAAACTTTTGTGAAAGAAATTCAGCAATATGAGCTAGGAAATATAAATTGTTTGAAGCAGGAACTGCTTCAAGAAAATTGGAGTAGTGTTTATAGCAGTTGTAACCTAAATTACAAATATAAGCAATTCATTGATACTCTAAGATTTCACATTAGTGTATGCTGTCCAATAAAAAAAGTCAAAGTAAAAAGTAAATTAAACAAAGTAGATGAATGGATAACTGAAGATATTCTTACTCAAAGAAATATTGTTAGGGAAGCTTATGAGGAATTTAAATTAGTGAGGGATGTTCCGAGTGAAGTCAAATACAAATGTCTAAAGAAAAACTATGCAAAAGAAGTGAGGAAAGCTAAGTGTAAGAAAACAGCTGAAATATTAACAACTAGTACCAATTTTAACTCTGCTGTTTGGGAGATAATTAATAGAAATAGGAGAGCAGCTCAAAAAGATACAGTTACTAATGTCCCTAGGATAATCGATGAACATGGAAATTATATGGATGATAGTATAGACATTTGTAACTTTTTCAATAAGTATTATCAACAGGTTGCATATAATCTCCAAAAGTCACTGAACACTAATACTTATAATACAACTACATTAAATGCTGAGCCAATTGAAAAGGTATTTAAATTTCATCCATTATCAAGAGATGAGTTGTCAAGAATAATAAAAAATTTGAATAACAAAAAAACAGTAGGATTGGATGGGGTCTCAAGCAAAATTTTAAAAGAATGTGAAAATGAATTACTGGACCCTTTATTGCATCTCCTTAATACTTCACTAGAGCAGGTATTTTCCCTGATGATCTGAAACAAGGAAAAATTTTGCCAATTTTCAAGAGCGGTGATTCTGAAAGAGTTGAAAATTATAGACCCATTAGTATTCTAAATGTAATAAGTAAAATTTTTGAAAGAGTAGTTTTAAATAGGCTATTGATGCACCTGGAAGAAATTAATTTCATATGTGATGAACAGCATGGGTTCCAGAAAGGGAAATCTACTAAGACTGCAATAGTATCCCTTGTTGAAAGACTAATAGATATAATAGATTCAGGTGAGAAGGCAGCCGCAATATTTCTTGATTTATCCAAAGCTTTTGATTGTGTGAACCATAGAATATTATTGGAAATACTAAAAACTGTAGGTGTAAATGGTATAGAACTAAAATGGTTTGAATCATATCTCATAGGTAGAAACCAGTGTGTTGAGCTTACCAAGGTGGATGGGAATGAAATAGTAAAAATTAAATCTCAAAAACTGGAGGTCCAGGCTGGAGTACCTCAAGGCTCAATTCTGGGTCCCTTACTGTTTCTGTTGTATGTGAACCAATTACCAAAAGAGTTAAAAGATCACAGAGCTCTGTTGTTTGCTGATGACACATCGCTTATCTTTAACAATTATTTATTAGATAGTCTAGAAATAAATGCTTTTACTGGAGTACAGTCAATTGTCCAATTCTTGAAGCAAAGGCAATTAACAATAAATAGTAAGAAATGTCAATTCCTACAATTCAAAAGTAAATATAATTCAGTAGAGGATAGAGAAATGAATGTGTTTGTAGAGGAAAATGAATTAGACCAAGAAGAGAAAGTAGCATTCTTGGGAATTTTATTGGACAGGAAATTAACATGGCATCCTTACATTGAGAGGATATGTAATAAGATATCATCTGGGGTATTTGTCCTGCGGCAGCTTGCTAGGCTGAATGATAAAAAACTACTGTTAACTGCTTACCATGGACTTATACTATCTCATATTAGGTATGCTATTTTAGTATGGGGTAATTCATTTCAACAAAATATGGACAGGGTGTTTAAGATTCAAAAGAAGGCACTCAGATGTATAGAGAAAGTGAATAGGTTAGACTCTTGTAGGCCTTTTTTAAAAAGCTTGGTCTATTAACTGTGCCATCTTTGTATGTATATGAAGTTGTAATGCATGTGAAAACGAGTGGGGTGATCCAGAATTCAGATGTTCATGAGTATAATACGCGAAACAGAGCAGATTATCATATAATGGGTCACAATAGTAGGTTATTTGAACAAAAACCAGATTATATTGGTAGGAAATTTTATAACAAGCTACCTCAAATCTTGAAAAGTAATGATGATTTGAAGATTTTCAAAAAACAAATTAAAAAATATTTAGTTGATAGAGCTTTTTATAGTGTACAAGAATTCCTTTCAAACCTAAACTAGGTTGAACTACTTAGTGTTAGAATTATTATGTAATAACATGAACTTAGTGTTAGAATTATTATGTAATAACATGACTTGTCTTATACTCCATGACTGGAGTCTTTAGGACGTAATCTTAAAAAAAAAAAAAAAAAAGGTTATCAACCCCATAGAAAAAGATCGCATATGCGATTATTGGATATAATTGGATTAAATCGGATATAATTGGAATATAAAATAATATAATTGGATATTAAATTGAAATAAATTGGATATAATTGGATTAATGCGATATAATTGGATTAAATCGGATGAGCGTGCTGGCCATAGTTAGAATATAGAATAGAATAGAATATCTTTATTAGCCTCGATAGTACATCTCAATTTGACTTTTAGGCCAGTCAACACAATACAATACAGCACAATAAAAACGGTCAATAAAACACTACAATAAACAGTCACAGTAGTAAATTGGATTGAAATTCAAATATACATTACATACTTACAGTTCATAATATACAATAATTACACATCATTCAAAATATACATTATTTTTAATTCATTTCAAAATTCCTTTGGATATAATTTTTCCTCGATATATTCTTTGACAGAGTAGAAGGGATTATCTACGAGAAATTTTTCTAACAAAAGTTATCTAAATAAATTTCTAAATGAAGTTGTTTTTTCTAGAGATGTCTTATTTCCAAGGGCAGTCAGTCTATTCATAATTTTGATTGCGGCATTAGTGGGGCTTAGATCTGTCTTTAGTCAGCTTGGATCTGACTAAAGGAGCGAATCAGAGAAGAGATCCAAGTCTTACCAATCGCAGTGTTCTAAAATGTGTTTTAAAACTTGGCAATGGCCACCATTTAACTGATATCATTTTCAAAAATTAACAATAAAAACTACATTTCAAACTGAATTAAACCCATTAAATACATTTTTCCAAGTTGAACGGTTCATTACTTATAGCCCTTCCAAACTCGTCAATCGGCTCTGCCCCCACCCTGTAGTTCCAGTATCCATCTTAGTGATTTTATGACATATTTTTTCATTCCATTCCATTGTATTTCTATTCTATTGAAATGCCTACAGACGATTCTACGGTTCGCGCTCAACGAACTGGTCAAGCACCCGCCGACAACAATGGAGCACGTGGCAGGATCGCGCTCTGGTCTCGCAATAAGCCAATACTTGTTTAAGAAACGCGCGTTTCTGTAGGCAGTTTCAGATGTAACTGCTTATTCCACGATACTCCTGTGTGCGAGTGAAATTCATTTCTTTGCGCAAAGTACATTTCTCAAATCCTGATTTCTTCCAACTGTAAACTGATTAATATTTCTAATAAAAATTTGTTGAATACATATTGATGTTTTGTAACTTCTTAATTGAAAAAACAACACTTTGTTGCTGTGAAATCTATTTTATTAAAATAACTTTTAGACTGCCATTTTGCTTTTGCTCATTTGTAGCCTATTGATGCAGGCTGAAATAATATCTATTGGAATGTTTCTATAGTCCTAACAGCATTCTAGCATATTTATATTTTGTTGGTGATAAAGTTCTGTTGACATCCCGCAATGCCATTATTTATAAGATATTATTTATACACATATTTTTTTAATGGTAATAAGCTTTCACTAAATTGTTTGTATGCTCCTTAATATCTCTCAACAATTTGTCCATGACAATATCGGGCCAATAAACGTTATTTTTGTTACCTTTGAATTTGTTTATCATTTGACAATTACATTCTTTCCTAAATAATTTTAGTTACCCTGTATTGGTAAATTGTTTTATATACAAGATGCAGATTAATTTTATCCACTACAATTGCCTCCTTTATCAACGTATGAAGTTTGGATCTTCCACAATAAATGCACATCTAAACATAAAATATGAACATTTTAAACACTCCTCAAGAGCGCAAGTCCAGCATCAATGAATTAATAAACATACCCTGAAAGACATCTCGAGGTTTTCGCCGCCCCACAAATCCATTTCTTTGTCATAGGAGCCTATCTCCCAGAAATACTCTCTGTTAATAGCGAAAAGGCCACCCGCCATTGTTGGTGATCTAGAACAAAAGTAAATATTTTAAATTCAATTTATTTCCATCAAAAAAATACATCAATAAAACATTTACATTACAATTCAATAACAAATATTTTCAGGTAATAAATTTTAAAAAATTAGTAGAATTCCCAAAACATAGGACTTCCACTGCAGTGTTTCCACTGCTAAGAATTCGAATCCAATTATATGTCCATATTGAAGAAACTAGAAACTTTGACTCTGTTCCATATCCAAACTTTTTCACTATTAAAATTAAACGTGAATTTTAAAAACACTTATGAAGTGGAAATGCACTTAAATTGGTAGTGGCAATCGTTCCTACAGTCTGATGATAAACCACAATGTATTTTCTAGACTATTGGTCCGTGTGTGGGGAAGAATAGTTATCTATAATAACTGTAAAATAGAAAATCCTGCAGAATTCAGCCTTAATATTATTCTCACTTAACTATTACAATATTGGAAATATATTATTTAAAGAAGAATAAATATAAATCATTAATAGTTTTTTTAATAAACAGAGCATGATGTCGTGTGTTTTTTTATTAAAGATTACTATAGTATTATGTTGGAGTACCTATCTCCTAAAGTTTTTAAATTACTTATTATAATGTTCAGAGTGCTGCATCACAGTACAAGAGTTAACAGAGTTTGAATCAGGATCTACATATAAGGCTAGTTTATGAGGGCTTCTGATGCCTCCCGACCAATACCAAGCAACCATGTGACTATCTTATTTTTGTAGTTAGCAACTCAGCCTGTTTTATTGTGATTGGAAGATTGCGATGAAGTAGGTGGGCAATAAGAAATGGGTTGTTATCGACCGATGTTAAGGTCGATAGGTGTATTAAATCCAAAATTCAACATATTATGTCCAGTTGGGTAATTATGGTGTAGCTGTGTAAAAATTTCTGTTCTGTAGGATTTGATAAAAATAAGAGTAAATGTAGATGTGTCTTATGTCAAGAACAGGAAATTCGGTGTAGAGTTGTTCAGTAGGAAATCGGATATTTTTATTTAGAATTATTTTGATGAGTGATCTCTGTGTGACAGCTAGTGGATGCAGCGCGGCAATAAAATTTGTATATATAAATAATAAAAATTTCAATAAATACACCACAACAAATGATAACGACTTTTTTGTTTGAAAATATATCCATTCAGAAGTAAAAGGTTCCATGGAAAAAACAGTGAATTTCGAAATAGGATAAGAACAAATAGTTCAGGGTTCACAAAAATTTGATGTTTGGATGTGAAAACGTATTTGTTTTTCTAGTAAAATCTTTGAGGACATAATAATAATACAACTTAATTTGAAAGGCTCCTTTGTTATCAACATTAAAAATAATATAAGTTGTTTTAGATATGGTAGGTTCCTTGTTTCCGATTGTTTAAATTCAATGAAAATAATAATAAAATCAATTTTAACTTGTTGTGCAAATTAACATTTCAAGTCGTCGACCTCGGCTCCCTTGCAACAGTAGTTGAGGCTCTGAAATTGATCAGGTGCCACCTTGGAACTTTGACACCAGACCTGTGCCAACCATGTTTTTGTATTAAGCTATTTCTTCAATTTGGGTAGACGTCTGGATGTTACCCCGTCAATTTGTCAACCCTGTATAACTGGTCAATAATTTCCAACAATTATTTTTCGGAATGTTCTTGCGATATGAAAACTAAAAATAAATATGAAATTAGGACATGAAAATTCTTCCCATATCAGAAAGTAAACATATTGGATACAATTTGCACAACAGGTTTTTTATATTATCAATATAATCAGTAGGCATTCTTTAGATTATTACTATAGTGTTAAGCTTTCAAATTCAAATTCAAAATGTTTTTAATTGCCGTGAACAAATAGATGTTATTGACAAAGTCATCAGGTAAGCATATACATACATTATACATACATTTCACATAGGTACTCAAAACAGAGAAATGCTATCACAACCAACAGTCCCGGTACTTAGTTTCTTCACAGTTATATACAGTCATATTTCTAATTGGCAATAACAATATTATAATAGAGGTCAAATATTAACATGAAATATCAGCTGCCAACATCTCCTCAATCAAATAAACAGCCCAATTTTTGAATAGTTTGGAAATTGCGTACCTGAACGATCTAGAATTTTTATCACGGATACTTTCAGGCAGTTTATTAAATAATTTTATACCGATATATACATACATATTTTGTATTTTGGAGAGTCGTACCCGCCCGGTATTTATTTGTTTACGCTCTCTTGTAAAGTGCTGATATACATCGCATCTTAGATCGAATTGCCTCAGATTATCTTTGACAAATGTCAGAGCTTGCAGCATAAATATACAGGGCAGAGTCAATATGCCGTTTCTTTTAAAGAATGGCCTGCAGGAATCCATTCTACCAAGATTAAAAATGGTTCGCAGAGCTCTTTTCTGACACAAAAATATGTGACTGGCACCAGTTGAATTGCCCCACAATCGGGTGCCATACTGTAAATGAGAGTGGAAAAGAGCAAAGTATGCCATCAACGTTAAACCAGCACTTGTACACAACTTCAACCTCTTCAATAAGAATAGTACTGTGGATAGGCAACTGCAAAGAGCTTCAGTGTGGGTACTCCAAGTGAGTTTGGAATCAAGGTTAATCCCTAGTAGTTGTACTGATCTTTTTTCACGATTTCTACTCAAACCAAACAATATAGATTCTGTTTTGCTCTCATTCACCATAAGCTTTGTCACGTGGTAATTTAATACCACCAAATATTTTAAAATAAGCCAATGAATTTTAACAGAATTATAAAATTGGAAAGAAGGTTAGACCTAGTCAAAGGATAAATCAACTTAAATCAAGTATTATTAGCGATCAGGAGTAATAGCATTATCAAAAACGATAAGAAAACTTGTATAATTGTGATTCAATAACTATGAGAACCCATTGGTAAGGTCAAAAAATTATAAAGCGGCTTACTTATTATTGGCGGATTATAAAAAATAAAAGTGCATGAACATTGAGGTTAGAATTATTTGTTTACATTTTGAAAAGAATTAGTCAATCTTGGATAAATCGATAATTATTAGAATCAATGCTGAACGAATCAGCTGATTATTCGATCAACCAGTATAACAGGTTGAATTATATAGAATTTACTCATAAAGGATATATTATGTATACTAAAGGAAGTCGATGTGTAGAAATACGAATACCCATTATTTCTGTATAAATATTTATTATAATCTAAAAAAGCATGATAAATCAAGAGTATACAAAACTCATATAAAAAACTAAATATATTAAAATCGCATGTTATGATTTATTCATGAAATCAATTTAAGATAAACACTCCATATATTTGTATAAAAACTTTTTTATTTAATTTTTTCTATTATAAAGTCGAGGAAGCCCTGATTCCCAAGGCAACCAATTGTATTGAGTTTATTAAATTGAAGACCAATCAGAGAGTAGCTTACAGAATTATTCTTGGAAGAGACAAATTTTTCTGAAAACCTCCTTCTTCTGGCTTAAGATCTTGACCTGAGAGGATGCACATAGAGTCTAGGGTTCTTTCTTCCTCTTTTTAAAATTTTAAAAACTATTAAGCCAAACCCTTTTTAATGTGAAGTATTTGTATTAAATGTTAAATTATCTGTGAACTCAGTGCTGTCAAAGAGTTCGTAATTCGTAACTATTCCCCATAAATATATCTTTAATTCGGAAAGGAACTTATAAGAATCTGGACCACGCGTTAGCCCAGCAGTGACGAAAAGGAGCCTACCTAATTAATTATTGGAAATAATTAATTCAATCCACGAGACCGTCAAGAACTTCAGTTCAGTGAGTGATAAGTCAAACGAGCTCGTTTTAGGTTTTCTACGTACAGTGGGGGAATTAATAAAAAAGCGCTATTCAAATTAACTTGAATTAAATAAAAGATCACAACGTGTTGAATGCTAGCACATAGTAAGAACATTTTATAAATTTATTCAATATATGTAGGAAGCTTACTTCCATGCACAGCCCGAATTCATATTAAAAGCCCTGAGATCTCATGTTTGAATATTAATTTATTAATTATAATTTTGTTAATTGAACAAAGTATATCATATCAAACTTATAGACCGAACAGGTTTTTGTTTGCAGAATTTTGTATTGATTGGAAGTCTAAGTATCAGTATTAAATATAATATATTTATGAATTTGAAACTCACTATTGTGAATATTAGCGAAACCTGTGATAATTGCTCAGATTATAGAAACATTTATTTAGGTAAATTATAGATATATCGAATATTTTATACACACATTTTTATGGGAATATATTTTGTGTTTTATGTCAGCATACAAACTCATATAATTTTTTATTGTATCCTAACTCATCTCGTGATATACAGTTTGAGCTGTTTTAATACCAACAAATATTCAACAGCACTTAAAATCATTGAATCAAGTAATATTGATCTTATTCAGAGCACTCAATATTTATCATCCTTTGATGATATTCATCTTATCTGCCAGAACAAGTATATTAAAAAATCATATTAATAAGGTTCCAGTTATATCATATAAGGATCCAGAGAGTTTCAAGAACTGGCGTTGTAAGTTCTAAGGAATTTTGAAAGGGTATATTGGTGAATACTTGTATTCACGACGAGCGTTTTAAGAATCAACTAGAAACAACTATAGTTGGTCCTTATCATTCTCTAGTGGTACATGGTTACTGATAATCAGTCATCAAATATTCTTTTAATTTCCTCACTGGTATTCTTCAAGAACTTCACAGAAGCAGCGGTAAGAACTATTAATCACAGGTCATTGAACCTTATGGTGGTTACTTATATTTGTAAGATTCATGTATCTACCACTGAGCTAGAGCTGAGGTTTGAACCCAGTAATTTTGCGAGCCGGACGGCCTTAATTTTTTGTGAATTTATTCGCAAATGAGGGAATTTAGCGATTGCTCTTATAAATATCAGAAACATCGTATCATCTGTGAAGGATTTACAATTAACAACTTCACAGCTTATTTGCAGAGAACCAAATATTGGCTCTGTTGGTCATAAATGTTGTGATAATTTTATTTATTTCAGAAGACTTATTCTTATACAGAAGCGTCGTGTCGTCTGCATAGAGAACAGTTTTATAAGGGATGTATGAGGGTAGATCATTTATATATACTATAAACAGGAAATGGCCCAGTACAGAGCCCTGAGGGAGTCCTCCTGAGACCTTCTTACAATCAGATGTCTGCTCACCCATTTTCACATACTGGAATATATGACATGAAAAGTGACAACTCATTACCATTCAATCTATAGTAGTGCAGTTTTTCTATAAGTTGCTTGTGTGGGACAATATCAAAGGCTTTGCTAAGGTCTAAAAGCAGTGCACTAACCTCTTCACCATTTTCAAAGCCATCAATAATAAAAGACACAACGCTTTCAACTGCTTTAGTAGTGTTCAAATTACGTCTGAAAGCAAACTGCGCCGACTGAAACAATCTATTCTGCTCAAAATATTTCTCAATTTGAATTTTTATTGCGCTTTCCATTATCTTGGATATGACAGGTACCAGAGAAATTGGCCTATAATTATTAATGTTGGTCTTATCTCCTTTTTTATATACTGGTACTGTCACAGTGACTTTCAAGCAATCCGGATACACCCCTACTCTAAGAGCCCAATCTATAAGGAATGTTAAAGGTTCTATGATGGCATCTATAATTTTCCTCAAAACGAAATTAGATAATCCAAAAATATCCTCTTCCCTGGAATTATTAAGTCTTGAAACAATCATACAAATAACGTCTGGTTCAACCACACACAACACAAACGGCTATTGATTTGTCTGAGGCTTCAACCCAGATGCAGATAGAATATCAATAGAACCAATATTGTTGCAATTATCACTCTTTACCGAAATCATATTGGAAATTCCTGCGAAAAAATCATTAAACTCTTTAGCAGATAAAGGTGGTTCAGATTGTGACTTATTCTTTGGCAGTCGCCCTGTTTCATCATTTGTAACCCTCCAGGATGCTTTGCACATATTATTAGATTTCAATATAAAATCATCATTTGCCTTTCTCTTAGCCAAATCTATTTGATCTCTATAGAGCTGTTTCAATCTTCTATGATTTTCTAATAGTTCAGGATTGGTCTTGCATTTCATATGGCTAAAATCTAATAGAGTTCTTATATTATTCAACTGAGGAGTGTACCAGTTCCTTGCACTATTATTTTTTGATCATTTTTATTGAGGCTGATTTTTCTAGTTTTAAGAGGACACCATCTTTTGAAATTATTAGACAGAACCTGCATAAAATTAATTTGATGAATTGAGAGACTCAAATAATTAAGATTATTATTATCACTTTTTTAATATTAGATATATTGTTATTTTAATTATTGAATGGACAGCCACTTTATTCTTTCATTTTTGTTCATCTGTTATTCTAATTTTCCTTTACTTATGCTACTCTGTTAATTTTGATGTTTATTTTAATAGAGGATGTTTGTATTTTGAAATAGGTACTGTATGATAAAGACATTTTTTATTTTTACTTTTACTTCTATTGCCATAATATTTCATTTTTTTCTTACATTTTCTGTAATTGTTTTTTTATGTTTTCTTTGCGAGAATAAAGTTATTATTATTATTATTAGACCATAACTAGTGTCCCACATCGCATCAATTTATTGAATTTTGATATTAAATAAAAAGTCTAAGAAATTATTATAAGAACCACAGATTTTATAAACGTTCTGTGGATTTTAACAATTTCTTAGTATTTTTATTTAATATGAATAATTAGCACAATATCAACTTCTCAACTACACAAAAAGTGAATTTTGATAGGCTATTTCTTGGAAAATAGATTAAATTAGGCTCGGAACTCTAAAAAAAAATGTAAGAAATGAATCATGGCATAACAGAAAATAAAATGTTTATAGTATCCAATTTTGACTGTAAATTTAACGACGGAAATCGTAAACCAATTCATCAGTGTCTAATAAATTATAAAAACATGAAGTAGTCTACACAACTTTGATCTACTAAAGCAAACTTTTTAATCTAGTTTAACAAATAATTTCAAAATTTTAACGTTTATGTAAGATTTTGAGCATAACAAAAATTCATATATTTGAATAAATATCAAGAAGACTATTTGTTGAGCTTCACCTTACAGGAGACGTATAGGAGTGATGAATCCGATCCATCTCTCGGCTGGGAACGTCTATCCACGTATAATGCCCATTCCAGTTGAATCCACCAATTTGGAATTCGTAGGATCCATTGTTGTACTGATACTCCAGTGTTTTGTCATCGATGACATCTATTATGGGTACCACAACATTATTCTTTCCTTCCTTAATTCGTTGCACCAACGGTTCTAACCTGAAGCATAGAATAATATATTATAGTTGAGAGCATCATAAAATGAATAATGAATGAATAATGAATTTATTGCCAAATACAAGAAATATTTTTACAAATGAAAATAATCATTAAAATACAATAGATTTTTGCGTGACTGGAAGAAGAAGCCTCGAGCTCCAGCCACGAGTTCTAAAAATAAGAAATACATTTTTTAATCTAATAACAGCAGTACAAATGAAACTATTCTGTTGATGGATGATAATTTATGGATGTGGAATTTTATCAATAATCCAATTACTTGATAAACAAAATATAAATGCACAGAAAAATAATATAATAATTGTTGAGTTTTAATAATTTTTACACATTCAGAAAACTCAATTCTCAATTCTAAAAAGAATAGTTCTGTTTTACCCACGATTTTATTAATCTCAATTTGGTTTTTGTTATTTTATCCTTCATAAAGTCTTCCGTAATTTTATTTATTAGTTTATTACTGTGATATTCAAATTGGTGTTTACTATATGCTAATGAAGTGAAATTAATATTGGAAGCATTTACTATAGTTGGCCGTATATTATAAGGGATTGTGCAACGGGTAAATTGATGTGTATTTTTATTAATAAAAAATAATTGAATTTGTCACAAGTTTAACGTAACGTTGGTAGATCTATCTCTTCAAATATTAGTCTGTTGGGATAGAGTCTGGGTCTTCCAAGCGCAGCTCTAATAATATGCTTTTGTATTATAAAAAGTTTTTTAAAATGAGTGTCATACGCTGCTCCCCAAACTTCGATATTATAATGGAAAAGTGAATGAGCATAAGCGTAGTAAATCGTTCTCAAAATATTCAAGTCTTTTAATTGGTTAATCCTATAAGAAATTGTTATTAAATATTTCAGTTTAAAGCATAGATTCTGAATGTGTATGTCCCATTTAATATGCAGATCCACGGAAACACCTAAATATTTGATTGATTCAACTCTCTCTATTGTTGGACAAGGGTAGTTAACAGTGATGTCGTTATGACTGTGTATTATCAGCTCAAGCTCATCTGGAGGCTGACCACTTCTATTAGGGGAAAAAGAAATGCTTTACTCGCATTTAGTATTAAAATATGGCTGTTCAACCATGATTTAACCATTTCAAGATCACGATTAAATGTTAAGAGTTAAATGTTTCATTCCATGTTAAGCCTGAGAAGATTAGAGCAGTGTCATCAGCAAATGATAGTGTAATACCATTAGAAATGTCAATTTTCAATAAGTCATTGATATAAATCAAAACAGTAGCGGCGATAGTACAGTGGAATAGTTCTTGTGGAAGTCTTTAATATTTTGAATGACAGTTTCATAATTTAGTATTAAAATTTGGATTTGATCTGTCAAATAGCTTGCAAATAATTATTTTGTTATTCCTCTTATTCCAAACATTCTAGCTTATGAAAAAGGATAGAATGTGGTATAGAATCAAAGGGACTTTGCCGAGTCCAAAAATATAGCTAGTGTTTTCCATTACTATCAAAACTTTTATTTATTAAATTTGTCAAGTGTAAGGCAGCATCTTTGATGGATTTACCTTCTTGAAAACCATACTGGTTACTCGAAATAAAATAGTTTTTTTTTCTAAGAAAGTCCATCAATCTAACCTTTATAATTTTTTTTCCATAATTTTTGATACATTGGTTAATAAGCTAATAGGTCTATAGTTTCAAGGATTTGCAAGGTCCTTGGATTTAGGTATTGGTTTTATTAAAGCTATCTTAAAAAATATTTTTTCAATATATTTTTCGGAAAATTTACTAATAAAAAACACCTATTAAAAATGAATTCCAGAGGACAGACAATGAATTTTCAGATTTTTAAACATAACTTATTCAACTAATGTTATCCACAACAGGAGAGGAGTTTGGTTTCAGCTCATGTATAAATTTATTTATTTCCGCAGTATCGGTTGGATTTAGGAGAAAGCTATTCAAAGGTCTCATGGAAATAGACTCTGGGATTTCAATTCGATTATTCTGTATCAAATTATTAGCATAAGACTGGCCAACTGTTGCAAAATGTTTATTTAATACATTAGCTTCAATTTTGGGTTGAAAATATTTATTTTTGTTGTTAGTAATCTCCTTCATGCATTGCCATGTCTTTTTCATATCATCACCCATCACCCTTATAATGAATAAATAAATGGCAATAATGTTCGAAACATGTTGTGGCAGAATAATTTAAAAGGGTAGTGAGATTTATATTTTTATTTTTACCCTTAGAATATTGAAATTTTCCGTTGTAAAATTCTATTTTTGCATTTTATCAAGTTATTTAGAGTGTTTCTGTACCGTTTATATTTCTCTTTCAATCCATTATTGAATGGTTGCTTATTCAGCTCTCTATGCATCTTGACCCTTTTTCTAATAGAATTAATAATGCCTTGACTTATTCATTGTTTTAATGGTCTCCTTTTAGGTGGTATTTTAAAAGTTTTTGAATTTTCTCATGTGGTCCGTCAGAATAGTTACAAAATTATCAACCAGCTTATCAATGTTCTCTGAATCATTATCCATTATATTATCCCATCTTTCATTCTCTAAGCAACGATAAAGATTCTCATAATCGAATTTCATTTTACTATTAGTCAATCCATTACTGTCCGGTTATATTCTGTTATTATTTATATGCATGGTTGTGATAAAGTAATATTTGATTCAATTATAGTTGCTAATGTATTCTCAGGATTAATATTATTATTTTTAAGGAAAATATGGTCTATACATGTTGTTGTATTATTTTGAACTCTTGTTGGTTTATTAATATAAGACTTGAATACATTCAGATGAACAGCGCTTTAGTATTAGTTAGTGAGATGACTGTTTTCTAATAGATTCAAATTCATATTGCCTACAATTAAAAATGTACTTCCATTATTGGTATTTTGCAGAAGCAAGTCAAAACTGTCAATAAAGTCAGTTATGTTTAGAGAAGGTGAGCGGAAGACAGATATCAGAGTATATTTCTTATCTTCAATTGTGAATGCGATTGAAAGAGAGTTGGCATTATCTATTTTCAAATCAAATCAATTCAAATCAAATTTTATTCACCAATTAACAACAGTTTTACATGAAAATGAATAAATAATTTGTAGTTAAATAATTGGCGTGGCTAGAAAAAGAAATCTTGTGCTCTAGCCACGAGTTCAAAACATTTCTTACCTATATTTTAACATGATTTTAGGATTAATACAGCTCTTTATGGGTTGGCAAGCTTGACTTGCAGTGGAAAGGTAATAAAAGTGTTAGCTCTGTATTTTGAAGTAATTTAACAAGTTTATTTGTTTTGATGCTTGAAATTTTTCAGCTCAGTGAATGTGAAAGTGAATATTTCATGTTAAAAGTTTTATTAAAGGCGATCTTACGTGAGTACAAGTTATTACAAAGAAACTAAAGTTGTCGTCTAACCAAGATTCTGATTTTCGAGTACAATTAGAACAAGCATCAAGCTGTTATTTATCTTATCGCTGTCTTAGTGTGCTAGTAGTGGTGTGTAAATTCCGTATAATCGTCCTCAGCGTAGTAGTATTGGTCGGTTGGACATTTTGAATCGAACAGGAGTACCAACTTATTTAATCGGCATTGTATCAAGGAGTGCTCTGTATCAGAGCTTGCTCAAAGTTGCCAATTTTATAGGAGCAGTCTGTCTGTAGTGAAAACATTATAGGAAATAGTATGACCTATTACATCTGGTTGACAAGATTGATTCAACCGGCAATTATTATTATTTCGGGAAGAAGGTCAATGGGACAGATTAACAACTGTCAAAAAGCTGAACTATCTGTCTCTTTTCTACAGCTCCTCGTACCTACTGTTTATTAATTATAAAAACAAAAACATTTATTTGGAAAGCGCAGTTCGAAATTTGAAAAGTCTCTCCTATTCTTTTTCTCCCTCTGGCTCGTATCCCTTCTCATCAGGAGCTTCCAATTTCTCTCCAGGGCCACGATTGCTCTCGTTGGCGTTTCCCAGGTTTTCCTTTGTTACCTTTCCTTTGAGACACATTTTTATCAACGCTTTGCTTATTATTATTATTATTATTATTGTTAATGGCCGTATTTGTGGAAGTATTAATTAAGTTTTGTTCAAGGGGGTAATTAGTGGATCTTTACGAAATAACTAAATACTGAAAATGGAAGGAAAATTAGATGAGATTCTTCAAAAGTTAAATAAACTAGACTGTCTGGAGACGAAAATTGATGAAATCAATAGAAAGTTCAATGATGAACTGGAAACCCTAAAGCAAGAAGTAGAACTACTGAAAACGCAAATAAAAACGGAAAGAGAATGGAAACAGAACTCAGATAGAAATAGAAACTTGATCATTTTTGGCCTGAAAGATAGAGGCAATTACTGGAAACTACGAGAAGAAATAATAGGAATATTTTCATACATTGGCGTCGATATTAGAAATCAGGATATCGATAACTTGAGAAAATTGAATCCTACTGAAAAGGATGGACCAATTAGAGCACAGTTGACTTCAACGTTTACTAGGAACGACGTTTTGAGGAAGAAATACATGTTGTCAAGAGAAGAAAGGTTTAACCACATCAAAATAAGGGAAGACCTTGACATGGAAACGTGCATCATCAGAAAGGAATTATTCCCATTTCTTATGGAATACAAGAAACGAGGTAAACAGGTCCTAATGAAAAAGATAAATTTATGATTGACGGTGAGCTCTACAACCTGGATAGCTTAAAAGAAGCATATAATAAGGAAAAAGAAAAAAAAGGCCAAGGAGTGAGGGAAGCTCTCCCACAACAGGAGGCGACGGTGACGCAAGCACCCAAAACACAAATACGGAACGACTCGTGAAGAAAAAGAACTTGAATACAATGGAAACATATATAAAGAGAATTGGAAGAGAGCGGGGTGGTGTGGAAGAGCCTTCACAACCACAGTAGCAACCACGGCGTGGAGTTACAATAGCAAGAACGGAAAATGAAAGGAAACCAACTGATAAAGACTTCGGAAAGGATGGAAGATCGGCGAAGAGAAAAAATCAAGATAATATCATTATACTCACATATAATTGTAGATCTCTTAGGGAGAACTGGAGAGTGGAACAGCTGGTGGAAGAGGTCAAAAATGTAGAATGGGATATAATAGGACTTGCGGAAGTAAGGAGAGACGGAGAACAATGTTTGAGCCTGGATGATGATAATATTGTTCTGTACGTGAATGGCAATGGTCCAACAGGAGGAACAGGTTTTCTAATAAACAATGCGACAAAAAAGAAAATCATAAGCTTCAAGCAACATACTCACAGAATATCGACAATAATTTGGAAACTCAAAGAAGGAATGGGTAGAATTAAAATAATACAAGTCTATGCACCAACATCAAATTCAACTGATGAGGAAATTGAAGAACTATATGAAGAACTGAATGATGCCTTAGGAAAGGATATATGTAGGTACAATATAATAATGGGAGATATGAATGCAAAAATTGGCAAGAACAACGGTGAAAAATGTGTTGGAAACTACGGATTTGGTGAAAGAAATGAAAGAGGAGATAGGCTTGTTGAATTTGTTGAAGGGAAAAATATGTATTTGATGAACTCCTTCTTCCAGAAAAATGAAACAAGAAAGTGGACTTGGATGAGTCCGGATGGAGAAACAAAAAATGAGATTGACTTCTTCATAACAGACAAAAAACTCATTGTACAAGATGTGGACGTAGAGAATGATGTTAACATAGGAAGTGACCATAGACCAATTAAGATGATTATAAAAATAGAAGAGAGAAGAAGATTCAACAAAAAAGTCCGCACGAGACTGAGTTCAGAAGCACTAAAAATGAAATCATTTGAAGAGAAATTGGAAGAAAACCTAGCTCATGGAATGAATACTGAATGCTCCGATATGGAAGACATATCAAGTAAACTATCTGCTATTATTAAAAGTACAAGTGATACCTTGAACGACAGAGAAGGAAACAGAAGACGTTCAACTCCAAGAGAGATAATCAGACTTTTGGCAAAAAGGAGAAGACTGAAAACGTCTGATAGGGATAGAATTGAATTCACTGAAATTTCTAAATTAATAAGGCGAAAATGGAAAGAATGGACAGCGCTCAAGAAAACTGAAGAATTAGAAGACACAATTAAATCAAGAGGAAGTATTAAACAAACATTGAGAAGACAACAGCTAGGCACCAATATAATGATCTCGATGAAAAATGAGACTGGCGAGGAAGAGAGAGAAGTGGAAGGTATTCTCAGGACAATCTGTAACTTCTATGAAAAATTATATAGTATACAGGGGCCTGAAACAGACACATCGGCAGAGTGCAGTGGAAGGAGAGAGGAACAGCTGGATGCAGGTCAAGTAGAAAATAGCCTTCCAATCCTGGAAAGTGAAGTGGAGAGAGTAATAAGCAAATTAAAAGAAGGAAAAGCGGGAGGACCGGACAGAGTTACAAATGAAGAAATAAAAGCGGGAGGAAGAGCTGTAACCAGTATACTAGTCAAGTTGTTTAATATATGTCTAAAAAATAGAAAAGTTCCTGATTTATGGTTGAAGGCTAACCTAATACTACTGTATAAAAAGGGAGACAGAAAAGAAGTAAAGAACTATCGCCCAATAAGTCTCCTCTGTACAATTTACAAAGTCTTCATTGCAATAATAACATACAGAATAGGAAGAAATTTAGATGCCGCAACACAGAACGATCAGACCGGATTCAAGAAAAATTTCTCTACACTAGACAATATCTTAGTACTGCTGGAATTGATACGAAAGGCGAGGGAATACAATTTCCAAATGGTCCTACTATTCATCGACTTTGAAAAAGCATTCGATAGTGTAACAACCAACGCTATTATGAATACGTTAGCTGGACTTGGTGTTGAAGATGAATATTTACAAATTTTTAAATATATATATGAGAATATGAAATTAGAATGTTCAGTAAGAGGAGAGAGTAAAGAGATACGTGTGAAAAGAGGATTAAGACAAGGTGATGTGCCATCTGCAAAAATATTTAATGCCGTTTTAGAAACAACCTTCAAAAATTTAGACTGGCAAGATAGAGGCATAGATATCAATGGGGAGAGGTTGAACTGCTTGAAATTTGCCGATGATATTGTTCTTATAGGAAGAAGTGCAAGTGAAGTTAAGGATATGTTAAATGAGATGATGGAAGAAACAAAACAAATAGGCCTTAAAGTAAATTTTGAAAAATCAAAGGTTATGAGTTTCAATTGTCAAGCAGATGAAGTAATTGATTTGAACCAAGGAAGAATTATCGAAAATGTCAACAGCTTCATATATTTAGGGCAAAGAATTGGAAAAGACGGTCAATGGGGAGAAATCACAAGAAGAATTGCGTTGGGATGGTCAATGTTTAAAAGATTTAATCACCTTTTCCGCTCCACGGTTATTATGGAAAATAAGCGAAAATTACTTCAGATGTGTATAATCTGTATATGTTGTATGGCTGTGAAACATGGACTCTCACAGGAAAAATTATCAGGAAAATGAGAACTAGTATGAGAGCAATGCTAAGGATCATGTTGGGAGTTACTAAAAGAGATAAAAAGACGAAAATATGGATATCCAAAGAGACAATGGTTGAGGACATAGGACGGTTGATAGTAGAAAGAAAATGGAACTGGGCAGGACATATAGCGAGAACAAAAGACAACAGATGGACAAAGAAGATAATAGACTGGTATCCACGAACACTGAAGAGAAGCAGAGGACGACCAACCAACAGATGGGACGAGGAATTTAGGAGAGTCTGCGGTGGAGCAACATGGCAGAGGGTAGCACAGGAGAGGACGGAATGGGAGAGGATGAAGAAGGTGTACGGCGGTGTTTGGCTATACAAAGACTAAATTTCAAAAGTGAATGTTATTTATCATGTTCATATTTCATTTGGTGCCAACCAAAGAAGTAACCTCAGCGGAAGCTGATTTGCAACCATGAAAATTTTATTTTATTTTTACTATGTACCAATAGGTAAATACTGTAAAAGTTGCAATAAAAGGTTTATTTATTTATTTATTTATTTATTTACAGCTCTTTATGATATAATCCAGACCAGTACAATACAGATAGACAAATAAAAATAAAAAATCATATACTTAATGTAATATAATTAATAATATATAATATAACCAGTTCTATTCTATCAAAATCTATGTCATTGCGAATGAATAGGCAGATACCATCACTCTTAGTATACTTATTATTTTTATAAATAGTTCGTTATACTTCTATAAGAAAATGACTGACAGTCTTCAGTTATCCATGTTTCGGATAAACTATTACATTAACTCTAGTTTCACATTGGCTCAAATAACATATAAATTGATCAAAGTTCTTATTAATGCTTCTTATATTGATATGTAATGAGTTGACTAAATTCTCTGACTATTGCTTGAATGATAATTAGGTTTGAAAGTGGCAATTTCGTGTTCTTCGAATGTATCATAGATACCAAAATCGATTGTTTCTTCAACATTAAATGGCATTTGTTTTTATAAATAAAAATTGAGATAAATAAAGAAAAAACTAGCTGAGAAAGTCGAGTTTGAGTCTGCAACCCCCAGAAAACAACTCAATAAGTTCACTACTCAATAAGTACTAAATGATGTCCAAAACCTCAGTTCAAACAATTTTAAATTATTCCAAGTTTAAATAAAACAAACATATTCCGAAAGAAAAGAGAAACAAAAACAAAATAATACAACGTATGAGATCCATTACTCCTTAAATCAATAATCTTCAATTTTCTATTAAAAAAAAAACATTAGTATTAGAATAATAGAAGACAGAGAATAATTAAAGACAGAGACAAAAGATTTAGATTTCCAGCGTAGTCAGTGATATTTTGATTTTTGAATTACTCAAAAGGTTTGAGATCTTCATTCTTGACTATTCTCTTACTAGCTGGCGAATCTTGCGTTTGACGCACGAGAATTTTCCCATCTTTCACCCACACGAACTTCAATTTGCCCCCATCTTCAAACGTTCTCATTCTTTTTTTAAATTAGCATTATCAGTTAGTAGGCTTCTCATGGATTCCTTGATTTCATTCACAGCGACAGTAAGGGCGGACAGTTCTTCACTAAATACTGCAAACCATTCATTGATGAATTTTTTCAAGGAGTCAACTATACATTCCAGATTTTTGTCCTCAGCAGTAACACTATTATTACTAGTTGAGGTGATACATTGATCACACTTCCACAAATTCTTGAGTTTTACATTCTTGTCTAGCTTACGAAAGTTTTTTAGTGGTTTTATACGAGTGCACTTTGGATGGTATTTATTTTCACATACGGTACACTCAATACATTCCTTCAAGTCGATTACAGTTTCACATTCGCTGCACTTGTTTGCCATAATTCACAGAATTTTACGTAAAATATTAAAAATATATACAGTTGATAGGTATGGGTTTTGACGACCTTAATCATTGTTGTTAACCGGAGTCTACAAGAACGGCTGAAACGGTTATCGGCATTGGAGATAAAGACTTCCGATCTCTACAGCTGCTCGAGTAGAACTGGACTGGAGAATATTATCAGTACTTGTGGAAAATTATTGACTCTTTTCTGATATTAAAATTTTCAAATATCATAAGAATGAAGGCCCACAATATACAACCTTCATATTATGATTTCTTCATATCTATTTGTGACAGTTATCTGCTCAGAGGTTATTATATCTTCATCGAAATTATTGATGGCTGAAGAGTTGGGTACAACCCATAGAATACGACTTCCAAATATTTGAATTGAAATACTTTTGTAAGAAATTATTTTTGATGAAGGATATGCCTACGTGAACTCGAGGCTTGTTCATGGGTAATGAGGAGGAAGATGATGAGCATCGGTGGTTTCTGCTTTTAGTAAACTGAAACACAAACACTTAGCACTATCTATTATTTTTCATAGTACTTTGTAATTTTATAGTAATTTATTTATTGTTATTTGTTATTTTATGTTAGAAGCCTTTCGCTGATGACAAAACATGCATGAGGAAAATGTGTGTGTGTGTGCATGCAGGTCCTACCGTTAGTGGCTATCTAAAGTTGGCAATGTTTTACTCACCAATGTATACCAGCCTCGCAGTGAGCGTCTAGGAAAACCAATACATCGGCCGTTGCAGCCTGCGCTCCAGCCAGCCTTGCCTTAATCAGGCCTCGTCGTTTGGGCAGACGAAATAATTTCACTTTGGATGGCAGTCTTGTTCTTATATAATAATCCAATTTGTCATGGAGTTCATCTAACAAAACAAGCATACATTTACAGTACCAAAAAAGTCAAGGACAAAAGATAACTAAATAATGCGAATAGGATTATTTTTAACTGTATGCTTTAATTATAATTGATTATTGAATAGTCAATAATATGAGGTAATTCTATATCTAGCACTAGGCTTGTGCGTAATAGGAAGGATGAGTCGGTCTACAGCTTTAGTAGGACTTGGGAACAACTGGGAAGCAATTTTTTCAACTAAAAAAATCTGAACATCAAGAGTCGGCTCGCAACTCAAGTGGACACACATAAAACGGGAGTAACAGACGCATGTATCTCAACTTATCAGAGCGTCAACTCATCAGTGCGATCACTGAGACAACTACTTCCCAGTTATTACAGTAGTTGGTTAACGATCACTCAGGCTGAGTCGAAGGTGACCAGGTACCCTAGAGGCAGTTTGGGGTCCCCTCTCTCAGCACTCAGCAGAAGGATCTACAAAAAGGCCAGGAGTGGAACTCACGTAGGTCACGAGTTTGTGGGTGGAGAGGCCAAAAATCACCACTGCTCAAAGAAGGGCAGACATTTAGGCAAACCTTCTTGGGAGAGGTGAGGCTTTTCATCCTGCGAAGTTTCGGAGGGGCAGAGAGAGAAAAAACTCAAGAGACCAGTGATAGGTGAAAAACCAGGCACAAATGTGGGTCAAGAGGCTGAGTCAAGGGTGGCCGGGCGCCCTAGGCAACTTGGCCGCCCCTTCCTCAGCGGAAGGACCTACAAAGAAGGCCAGGATTGGAACTCACGTAGGTCACGAGGACTAATCAGTCTGAAGAGACTGCCAAGCATATCACACTGGATTGCGACAAGGATTGCAACCAGGTGATGTATGGAATGTTAGTATAGGGAAAAACTCCTTGTTCTTGTAAAGGACATAGGTATTGGTTTGCCTTACTAACATATTACTTGGGAAGACAATAAGCTTCGATTGGCGTGTGGGGTTCTTTGAACCTTTTGATCCTTGAATCCGTCCTTTCGAATACAATAAACAATAACGACCTCTCAAATCTTTTGATTTTTTCTAAGGTTGTGCATGTGTATCAGTGGATTGTTAATGTTAAAATATATTTTTTGCATAATAGTGTTTCATAAGTTCATATAATTCTATCTTCTAGAAAGCTTGATAAATCAATTGATAAATTGAATAAATATCAATAATTTACTATCAAGAAGGATGAATAGTTTTTTATTGGAAATTTATGTGTACTATATGAGCAGCATCTTAACTAGAATATTAATTCATAATAAATTGATACAGAAGCGAATATTGAAGAAACTCCTTAATGAGAGGCTGTCTCTTTTAAAATAAATAAATTGGAGTTTCCCAAACTAATACTACACGATTAAAAGAAACAGGTACAATTTAATGAAAATAATGAGACGTACTGAGCGTGCACAGTATGCAGTTGCATTCATGCAGATGCTCATCATAATGAATTGCCAATTTAAAAAGGTAATTTTTAAATATACAAAAGATAACTAATAGTTGCAGAATACTAATTATCTACGTATACCAGAAATTAAAAATTATTTTATAATGATGACATCTCTAAAACATGAAGGCATTTAAACTCTAAACTACTAAATGCATAGTTACTGAGTGTTGAAGGCCAATTCTACTGATAAATTCAACAAATACATCCAATTTAAATATATTCCAAAATTCTTGTACTCACATATATTAAAAACAAGTAATTTCTATTTGTTATATGAGTGATTAAGCTAGAATAGGTTGAGTTATACTAAAAATGAAGGTATTGAAACGAATAATTTGTAAGATTTGTGAAAATTAACATACAACATACTCTCCTAAAGATCTTCCAATTCAATATTAGCATTGTTCTATTCATAGATTAATGTACTTGATAAAAGATCCCAGTTTCAAATTAATTCGAAAATCATTTGGACCATTTTTAAATCTATTAGTGAGAGGAAAACGAAATATTTTGAATTGCTTTGTTTACTGGAACAAGTACCATGCGAATAGTGTTTTGATAAAGAAGCAGAAAACTACTTGACCACTTAGTTGCGATATAGTCTAAGTTACAATTTTATTTCCAATATACAGAGTGAGGCAGATTTGTTTGCTTATTTGGTTACTCAATAAACCATACCATGTACAAATATAATTTTCTGTTCCTCTAGTTTTATCCTGTTTTAAGAATTGTATCAGGCAAACAGCATCCATTAGATTGGGCTGGTCGATGTAAATGGACTTTAGAAAAGTAAACCTACCTGATTTAACACGCTGTGAGTTTTTCCTGTTGGTTATTTCAAGTTATTAGTTAACAATGATCTTCGAGACCCTTGATGAGTTGAACAACCAGTTTGTAGCGTCACCCTGTTACCAATTGCCAACATATCCAATGATATTTTGCAGAGAGTTCGAAATGGCTTTCCAAATCAACTGAAACAGTGTATTGAAAAATATACACTGGACGCCTGATAACAATAATTTTAAACCCAAATAAAACTAGATGAACATGAAATATAAAATAATGCTTTTTATACGTTGTTCTCTGAAATAAGTGATATTTTTACATGTTTTGTTTTCATTGAGTAGCCAAATACAGTTGTGGACTGATGAGAAGATCCGTAGTTGTTTTGCGCGGGAGCGCTCGGAGGTAGAAGGAAACCAACTGCGCATGCCTGACTGATGTATTGCTAGTTAGCAAATTACAGCTGAGCTGTGTTGAATGATACAGGCTGATGCATCAATACGTATCGGAAGCCAATGTTTTGTTAAGCGTTTCAAATAGTAGATACGTACCTATATGATTTATTCATCAAAGAATAAAACTGAATGGAAATCCCCGTATCATAGTACCAAGTAGTCATAAACTTAGTATCATGGGTAGTGCGGCTTGCAAGGCGATTTGACTCAAATAGCTGCGGTAGGCCTAAATCAGCCCAGGGATCTTCTTTCGAGTCCGGAATTGTAAGCAAACTAATCTGCCCCACCTTGTATGAGAGATTACTATTTGCTACGGGAGGTTCACTACTGATTGAAGTATCCAAGCGCGCTGATAGATTACACAACATGGCTAATAATTTTTATTACATAGTTTTGAGTATATAGAGAAGGGTGCAGCATTCATAATATGTTATACGAATTCAAAATGAACCAGACCACTAATATTTCTGGAGAACCTCTAAACGCCATGCAATAATTTCTTCAACATGCGTCATGATTAGAGGAATGCAAACTCTTTTTATTCAATACAAGTGCAAAATTGAACCCTAGTCGAAAATGTGTGTACTTTGTTAACCTTTCAACTAATAATATCTAGCCTTGATTTGCATGTTGTGATCTAGTCATCCAAAATCTGTAAAATATGAAAAAAAATTTAGATTGATTAATTGATTGAACTCAACTTCAAGATCAGTTCACAAACTATGGGCTATATTTAATCATAAACATAACATTAAGAATAAGATAAGATGACTCAATATTAAAGCATGATGACACACATAGTATGGCTATCCTATTATATTAAGCGAGCAATTTCTGTATTAACCTGTCTCTCTCTTAGTATTTTTCTTCTTTCCCTCTCAATTAATATTTTTAACCGCTAATTCTGAGTTGTTGGTTTTTCCCAATTTCAATTTTAACTACTACCGTATTGAATTCTATATTTAGAACTCATATCTGCGCACAGGTTCAACGCCTATGCAGGTATTAATATTTTCCTTTTGAGTGTTCTGTACTTTTTGCATAGATTAACATTTATTATTATGTATTTTTTTATATATATATACACTGTTTATAAATCTCTTTAGTGTTTCTCTATGCTGTAAAGTGTTGTATTATTATGTTTTGTTTTTGTTTATTTTTGGGAAATAAATTTAATTTCATTTTTCATTTCATATCTTTATATTTATCTGGTTATTTTTATATCTGGTTATTTATGTTCAATAAATAAATAAATTTATGTTTAACGGATCTAGAAAAAGGCTCTAACGATTTTCACAAAATTTGGAACATAGTGGGTTTAAGGTATAAAAATTCGATTGCACTAGGTCTCATCCCAGGGAAAGCTTGCTGAAGGACATGAAAAGGATAATAATTATTCATCCTTGGGAAAACAGAAGATAATTTCGTCGTCTGTCCATAACAGTAGATGCGAGTGCCTGTGTGGAAGAGAGACAGAATTATGTTCAGCTGTTTAAGTATTTGCAATCAATTAGCTTATCTCACGATGAAAATTATCTAGAATTTTAATCGACTTGATCAAAATAATCTGAATTGTTGACATGACATGGTATATTATTCTAAATTACAGTATATCATAATTTTTTAAGGTAATCATTATTTTACAGTTTAAAGTGATTGGTGAGTGTTATTTTGTTATTAAATTTGGTTTAAGTAAATAATCTAAATTATAACTTTTCTGTTTTCAAATGTTTGGACTAAAAATTGGACCTGAATTAAAGTTTATGGAACATGTACATGTACATGAACATATACTTTTTGAAATGCTTATAGTGTATAAATCAAAATTCGGGGAACAAAGAGTTTTGGGCTGTGCCTGTTAGTCCTTCCCCAATCATTTTAAAGAATTGTGTTCTGTTTATCAATAAATAAATAACGAGCGAAGCTCGGTGCCCCGATATTCATTATGATTTTAGAAATTGTTATACTTGAAGTTTGGTTTGAATGAGTTGTTACATGAGAACATTAAGCCTACTTTGTAATAGCGAATGGATCTACTTTCAAGCATAGAGGTACTAGATGTGTTCAAAAAGTAATGAGAATTGTAAAATTTCGCAGGTTTAGAGCCCTCCGGTATATATTATTTTTTTTATCATGTTAGTACACATGTCCCTGAAGTACGATACAATTTTCAGCAATATTCATTGCTTAATTTACAAGTGGCAGCCGCAAACGTTAGACGTGTTTTCGAGTTTGTGGAAAAAATGGATTAAATAATTTGTATTCAATTTTGCGTAAAAATTGGACGCTCAAGCTCAAGGTGTTTGGTGTTCTTTGATTTAAGGGCATAGCGCATCATTAATTCCTGCCGCAAGGTCAAACAATCAATAGGGAGTACTACCTACAAGTTCAACGCCATTTGCATGAAGCAATCGAAAAAAAAAACGCCCGGATTTGTAGCAAACCAATTCAAGGCTTTTGTACACATTATCAAACATCATTGCTTGTTCGTGAATTTTTGGCTAAAAACAAAACGGTAACAATGCCTCAGCCTCCATATTCGCCAGATATGGCTCCAGGTGACTTTTTTGTATTTCCAAAAATTAAGAGAACATTTAAAGGCCGTCGTTTTACAAGCATAAATTAAATTAAATGCGAATCGCTGAAAGAGCTGAAAGCTATTACGAAGATCGATTTTCAAGAATGTTTCAAGAATTGGAAAAAGCATTGACACAAGTATATTATTATATCCGAAGGGGATTGCTTTGAAGGAGGCAGAATAGGTATTGATGAATTAATAAATATATCTTTCATTAAACAAAAATTCTCGTAATTTCTTTTAACACACCTCGTACTTCAAATGAAGTAAACATCTAAAATTGGAAATATATAACTAATGGGCATTCACAATATTTTTGGAAATTTATGGCAGGTATTAAAAATAGTACTGTCGATTGGGCCCTGATATAATATGAATACCACTTTACAGTACATTTTTCACGAAATGAATTTCTCATTCAAATTATTATAATTTTCCAAAAAAAACCTCACCAACCACTTTTCAATAATTTTGTCTACATACATTAACTCAAGGAAAGTACACAGAAACATATGTTACGATTATTATTCCTGAAGTTTTAAGTAATCTTAATAATTAAATACGAGTTCAAGTACAACAAAAAGTTTATGAACTTTGAGGCAGAATGGTGATGGTATTCCAAGAGAAATATGTTTGTACTATAAATTATTCGATGAGTCAACTTAAAATACAACAATCGTACACGAATAATCAAATTAGTGCACTTCTTCCCATTGATTTTGGATTCTATGCGACGGAAAACTTTAATTCGATTCAACCTGCTCAGAAGTGGAAGTAATTAATGTTCAGTGACAAATAACCACTTACCATGATCGCTGAAATCATCTATGAGTATAATTTCTTTGAGCAGTTCATCAGGAGTTTGAGAGATAACGCTAACAATAGTCCTTAGTAAGACACTCCATGCCTCATTACAGAACACAACGATTACACTGGCTGATGGAAGATGACTACTGTATGATAAAGAAGAGCACCTGCAACCACATCAAGATCCCCACTTTAGTTTGTTTGCGTTCATATCACGGCTTCTAGAAAGCCAGAGAGACAATAATAAAAAAGGTGATAATTTAATCTAAAGGTGCGTTTAGACAGGGAATGTAAAAATGGAATGTAGCATGTGGCATGTACCCACAGAGCTCAATACGTACTGGAGACAACAGTGATTGAGAAGCTGTGTTTTGTGTAGTTTGGCTGGTTTTAATTAAAGCAAAAAATAAAAAAGTTGAAAATAAAAACCTATTTTCTTTTCTATTGATCAATTCATTATATTAAATTTAATAACTGAAACAAATTTATTCAATTTGTGATATAAAGTTTACGTGAGATAAAAGACCAAATAGTTTTATATTGTAAATTATTACGATTGTTAATACTTTTAACAGCATGGAGCTATGAAACTCGATTTCTGCTTTTAACAGACCCTTGTGGTGCACGGGTTACACCTGCTCGTGATATACACAATCGAGGGAAATATACAGACTGCGACAGTAACGACTAAGCAGTTTTAAGGAGCAATAAAAAGTAATTAAGAATAAACATAATGAAAACATGTTTTTATTTTCTAAGTCGGTTGAATGTACCATTTTATGTTAATCAGGTTTTGAAAATAATATCCTGAAGATGTGCGGCCGTCAGCATCAATGCACTGTTCAAGGCGATCTCCAGAGTTTTGAGCAGCTCTTCCACACATATCGCGGGGTATAGCATTCACTTCTTCATAATCCGCTGTTTCAACATTGCTTGAGTGTAAGGGCAGCCTTTGAAAGCCTTTTCCTTCAGATATCCCCTTGGAAAAAAGTCGCAAATACTCAGATGTGGTGACCGCGCAGGCCACCCAACATCACCACTCAGACTAGGCATCTCGGAAACATTTCTTTCAAAACGTCTGGTGTAATTATCACTGTGTGAGCAGTAGCACCATCTAGTTGGAACCACAAATCCGCCAGCCCATGTTCTTCAACAATCTCGTCCAATTTGGGTTGCAGGAAATTTCTCAGTATTGGAACATAACGTTGGGAGTTCAGTGTCACGTTCACTTCTTTCTCCTCAAAAAGGTAAGGGCCAACCACGCTAAATTGTGATGGCACACCACACTGTCACTTTAGTAGAATGTTGAGGTCTTTCATGAATTATTTGAGGGCTTTCTTCAGCCCAGAGGCAAAGCTTTCCTTATTCACGTACCCACTAAGATGAAAATGTGCCGTTCACTACTAAAGAAAGCTGCATAGAGAGGGATTTGAGCAAGCATCTGCTAACACAAATTTTGTAGTTTGTCGTAGTCTGCTGGGCGTAATTAAATAAATAAATAATCAATTTATTTGTTCACGGACTAGCCATACAAATACAGTTACAGTTGAATAGAAATACATGAACAATATAATTATTCTATAATTCAAACATTAACACCCAAAAGAAATGAAATACTAAAATAAAATGTCAGATCATACGAAAGCACGATTTCATTCTTTATGTCTCTTATTAATGTCTCCACTATATGTGGATTATCAAGTAATCGAGAATAATAGAATACTACTGCATAACTGAAAATTAATAACATGAAAAATTGAATTAACAAATTAATAGAATAATTACAATTTAACAAAAATACTTGAATAACACAACAATATAACAATTATAGTTCAAACAATACTTCAAAGCATATTACCAAATTTACAGGTACATTTGAATAATTATATTATAATACTACTTTGGATAGGTACATGTAATTTTGGACAGGTAAATTACATTGGATTTAAACTACAAGATTTCAAGCTATTGAATAAAATAACAGGCATGCTACTGAGTATGATAATGGTAGCTAAGTCAGAACGAATTACTTGATTTACAATAAGACTACACTAAACTTGGGTGGAGATTCAATTTTTTTCAAGCCAAACAAAATGTGATTTATCTACTTGGGAGCATGCAATAACAATTATTACACATATTTTATATGAAATAAAGTAATATCTAATAGGCGTAATTCTTGGGCAAACATTATTCTAAAAAAATGGAACTTTAAATGGAAATGTCAAATCTTTCTTAAAATGTGGTCTGAGATCCCTAATGCAAAAGAATGTCGTCGAGCAGAGCGTTCCAGTGATTGTTGGACTGCTGTTCTGATGCTCTGCTGCGCATTTTCTGGCGTTCTAATCGATTTGCGACAACACTAAGAATTTGTTTTTATTGTACTACCAGTTTCCTCCAACTGCAGAATCCAGGACCGAATTGTGTTTGCAGTAGTAACGGCGTTGTTGCGTGGAATGTTGAACTGTCGTCGAAAAGCTCGTTGTGTAGATTTATTGTATTCATAATAAGCGCGAACGGCAAAACCACTAAATGCACCAGTCGAAACAATGTTGGCTACTGAAGTAGGGTTAACTAATAAACAAAAACAAACCAAGTGCAAATTTTAAGCTCTATCATAGCTGATGTGACAATGGAAAAAACAACTTAAACGTTCTTGCCGCAACCGGTCTCAATGAATTGCACTCAATATACTGAATCACATTATTGCACTGATTTAATTAATACCCATCAACAGTTGAACCTACTTTCACAGCAAATAAGCAAACAAAAACTTAGCAATACGAGATTGAATGGTGGTGGTTGAACTTTCACTTGAAATGTTTTCCAATCCATTCACATCGACCCATCACATTGCCAGTCTGAAAAATAAGTTGAGCAGCAGTGTATTTGCCCTCAAACGTCTTTGTGGTGAGCTGGACCAGGATGGCATTCGTCAGGCCTATTTTGGCATTTTTCAGTCGCATATCCAATATGGCCTAATAGTCTGGGGTTGTGCAGCACAAGCGCATGATATCTTTTTGTTGCAGAAAAAGGCTGTCAGAGTCATTGCCAAAGCTCCATTTCGTGAACATTGTAGAGAAATTTTTAAGGGATTGCGTATATCAACACTCTGTTCATTATAATATGGATTCCAATTTTCGCTAGCAAATACAGTTACAGTTGAATAGAAATACATGAACAATATAATTATTCTATAATTCAAACATTAACACCCAAAAGAAATGAAATACTAAAATAAAATGTCAGATCATACGAAAGCACGATTTCATTCTTTATGTCTCTTATTAATGTCTCCACTATATGTGGATTATCAAGTAATCGAGAATAATAGAATACTACTGCATAACTGAAAATTAATAACATGAAAAATTGAATTAACAAATTAATAGAATAATTACAATTTAACAAAAATACTTGAATAACACAACAATATAACAATTATAGTTCAAACAATACTTCAAAGCATATTACCAAATTTACAGGTACATTTGAATAATTATATTACAATACTACTTTGGATAGGTACATGTAATTTTGGACAGGTAAATTACATTGGATTTAAACTACAAGATTTCAAGCTATTGAATAAAATAACAGGCATGCTACTGAGTATGATAATGGTAGCTAAGTCAGAACGAATTACTTGATTTACAATAAGACTACACTAAACTTGGGTGGAGATTCAATTTTTTTCAAGCCAAACAAAATGTGATTTATCTACTTGGGAGCATGCAATAACAATTATTACACATATTTTATATGAAATAAAGTAATATCTAATAGGCGTAATTCTTGGGCAAACATTATTCTAAAAAAATGGAACTTTAAATGGAAATGTCAAATCTTTCTTAAAATGTGGTCTGAGATCCCCAATGCAAAAGAATGTCGTCGAGCAGAGCGTTCCAGTGATTGTTGGACTGCTGTTCTGATGCTCTGCTGCGCATTTTCTGGCGTTCTAATCGATTTGCGACAACACTAAGAATTTGTTTTTATTGTACTACCAGTTTCCTCCAACTGCAGAATCCAGGACCGAATTATGTTTGCAGTAGTAACGGCGTTGTTGCGTGGAATGTTGAACTGTCGTCGAAAAGCTCGTTGTGTAGATTTATTGTATTCATAATAAGCGCGAACGGCAAAACCACTAAATGCACCAGTCGAAACAATGTTGGCTACTGAAGTAGGGTTAACTAATAAACAAAAACAAACCAAGTGCAAATTTTAAGCTCTATCATAGCTGATGTGACAATGGAAAAAACAACTTAAACGTTCTTGCCGCAACCGGTCTCAATGAATTGCACTCAATATACTGAATCACATTATTGCACTGATTTAATTAATACCCATCAACAGTTGAACCTACTTTCACAGCAAATAAGCAAACAAAAACTTAGCAATACGAGATTGAATGGTGGTGGTTGAACTTTCACTTGAAATGTTTTCCAAAATAATAAAAAAAGGCGGCTCAACACGCAACAATAAATTTCTAGGCCTACATCAGGGAAAATATCGTATTGTTCTAATATGAAACAATCTCGGAAGATATCACCATGGTCGGGCGCCTTATGACAAGTCTCCGGTGAGAAGCAATTTTACATATTTTATATGTGACTTCTACGATTATTTGAAGACAAATTATCTTGTACGTTGATAAAGATTACTTTAATACATCAGTGTAACGTGAGTTAATTTGTTAATTGAAGAGAATATGTAACATTAAATGAAGTAAAATACTTTCAAATTGATTTACTTACATTGGATGTCTGGCATCTTTGATTGTGCGGTTTAACGGTATCTTATTACTAATGACTAAATTGAACGCTTTGTTCTTATAGGACGCTTCTCCCTCGAGAAATTCACGACCCTTGAGTGTGACTGCTTCACCACCATCACCCAAGCCATATACTATTTTTGATTCGTCAATTTTGATCAGATTCTCAAACGTCGAATTTATTGAAGTGGAGAATGTTCCATCGGGCATTCGACCACCTGAAAATGAAACAAAATTAGATTTTTTCTGTTTGTTCCTAACCACCTGATAGCATCTAATAAGCTATTATATTCAAACATTAATAATTGCTAATGTCTGAGATAAAAAGTTGCAACCCAATGATTTGACTTCTACATTGAATAATTGAACGATCGTATCGAGTTCTTACTGAAGACTTAAACCTCGAATCGTTCGTTTGTAGGTTTGTTTGTTAGTTCGTCGACTACATCTGATTGCTCTGATCAATGAACTTCAAATTTTCAACTCATATTCTTTGAACTAGAACCAATTTTAATTATTTATCAAAATTCATTTCCTTTTTTTTTAGGTAGCGAATAAGTATTGACATTTATGAAGTAGGAAGAAAGGAAGAAGAAAGAAGGAAGAAAGAATGAAAGATTGATTGATTGATTGATTGAGTACTTTATTTATGTAGATTACAATATATACTGGCTTATACACTTATATACAATAGCTTACAATACAGCAACATTATAGATGAATTTACATAATATAGACTAAGAAAATAATTATTGAACTGTATATGATATGAAAAAGCAGTTTGTAATATAATAACTATAGATAATAATCATATTGTTATGCATCTACATAAATTGGCGGAGCTTTGGACATAACAATGTCCATTCTTCGGAAAGAATATTAAAAATATCCTCCCCACTAACTCTCTACCAAAACGTTAATTTCGTTATTTAAACTAAGGATTTATTTATTAATGGAAATATTGTTAAGTTTTAATCAATATGAATATTAAAGAGAAAAAAAACAGAAAATTGATAGAGTAAAATAATTATATAGGTAGATAAGATCAAATAATTGATTAATAAAATGAAGTAGGCTGAAAGTAGATCAGGGTTATCAACTTTCAGTAATATACAGCATTATGCAGTGGATAATTGAAATAACATGAGTTTATATAATATATATATATATATATATATATATTATATATATATATATATACAATTCGTTCTATAACATGGTTTAAAGGTTTGTATTTGTGGGATGGGTGGGGGATGGATGTCATGTGATCGTTCTAGGGCCGGACAGTTTCAGTCATTTGTTCCAAAAGATGTTTTTTAAAGTTAGGATGAAGCTCGCTCGGCTCTCGATGGACCTGATAGAAACAGGAAGTGCATTCCATGCACGACAGGCACTGACTAAGAAGGATTTTGTGAAAATAGTAGTTCGATGATTGGGTATCCTTAAAGTACTTTCTCCGGTTCTAGTATGTGAAGCATCTATCCTCCTACCTTCAGAGACAAATTTGAAATCATCTTTAAAATAGTTTGGATTACCGTATATCAAGATATCTCTAACAAGCTTGACTATTCGAAAAAGCCTCTGATCGGGAAGCTTAATGTTGAACTAGCAATGTGGGCTGGGGTGATATGATCATGGCGTTGGAGAGAGTAGACGAAACGTAGACAATAATTTTGGCAACGCTGTAGTTTATCATTCAGAGTGACTTGCATATCGTTAAGAACAGAATTACAATACATTAAATGTGGGAAGATGAGAGATTGAACCAATAATAATTTAATGTTTCTAGGGAGGATATCGTGCATTTTCTTCAATGCATGCATGGCTGAGAATACCTTTTTACAAGTTTTGTTCACTTGTTCTGACCAGTCAAGAGTATTATTCATAATAATGCCTAAATTTTTAACTGAGCTACAGTAAGGAATGTCATTACCGTCTACACTAATTTTGTGAATCAATTCAAGGTCAATATTGTTTATAAGACGAGAATATCCAATTATAATGGGTTGTGTTTTGATGGGATTAAGCTTAAGGCCATTTTTCTTTGTCCATTCCACTATCGAATTGATATCCTGATTCATTATTCCAACTGTTTCATTAATTTTTGTTATGGGACAGCTTAAATAGATTTGAAGGTCGTCTGCATAAGTATGGAAACTGGAGAATTTGATAATGGAAGAAAGGTCATTAGCATACAAAGTGAAGAGGAGAGGGCCTAAAATTGAACCTTGTGGTACTCCATGCATAACGTTTTTCCAAGTTGACTTTTTGTCACCGACAGATACACATTGTTTCCTACCTAATAGATAGGATTTAAACCAAACTAACGAGTTGTGACTGAAACCAAGAATAGCCAACTTATTCAGAAGGACTGTATGATCAACAGTATCGAATGCTTTAGAAAAATCAAATAGGGTGAGGATGGTGCATTTTCTTTGGTCCATAGCTAACCTTATATCATCAGTGACACGAAGCAGAGCTGTCTCAGTTGAATGGAATTTTCTAAAGCCTGATTGAAAGTTATGAAGCTTACTATTGTTGTCTAGAAATTTTACAACTTGAGCATGAATGAGTCTTTCTAGCACTTTGGACAATGCAGGTAAAATACTGATTGGTCTAAAATCCTCAACTTTATTGAGTGATGGAACTTTATTTAGAGGGCAAACCAGAGCAAACTTCCAGTTTTCAGGGAAAATGCCTTCTTCAAGTGACTTGTTGAAAATGTATGTAATGGTTGGTAAAACAGCAAATAACATCTTCTTGATAAATTTAATAGGAATTTTGTCTACACCCATAGCATTACTATGAATACGTTGAATTGCTCTGAAAGTGTCTTCTTCTGAGATTGGATGGAAATGAAATTGATCAGTGATTGGTAAATCTAAGTTTGTAACCTGCTCTTCAAGATCATCAATGTGATTAGCAATGACAACTTCGTCGCATTGGTTAGAGTGTGAAACGAAATGGTCATTTATATTATTCAATGGTAAGTCAATTTGTGGATTCGATTTCTCTTTGCCAAGCCCGAATTCTTTTATTCCCTGCCAAAGTGATTTAGAGTATTGTCTATTGTTTGTCATAAACGAATTCAAGTACCTAATCTTTGAGTTCCGTAATTCCTGTTTAACCCTATTCCTAAGGCTCCTATACTCTATCAAACTGTCCAAGTCAAATGTCTTTTTAAATTTTCTATGTGCTTTGTCTCTACATCCCATAATCTTAAGTATGTCTTCAGTCATCCACGGTACTCGTCGTTTTCTATTAATCCTCCTTGTCACATAAGGTGCATGTTTGTCATACAAAGTCAAAGTCCAATTCTCGAAAGTCTTGACCATGTCATCAACTGAGGGTAATGCTTCAATTTGATGCCATGGAGTCTGAGCCACATCAGTCAGGAAGGCGGCTTCATCAAAGTTTTTGAAGTCTCTATAAGTGATAATTTTCTGTTCTGGCTTGGGTATCTTATGGGAAAGTACACAGTAGATCAAATCATGTCTAGAAATAGCTGGGACTGAGATTTGGCCTGCTTGAACAACCTCATTGGGATCACTAACAATGAGAAGGTCAATGAGTGTGTCTGATTCATTAGAATGATGAGTTGGATCGAGAGGTAAAATAGTCATGTTTAGGCATTGGAAAATTGTAGTCAGTTGAAAGTAGTCAAAGTTACGATTTGTCATGTTCAAGTCGGTGTTCATATCCCCCATAACTAGTATACGGTTATAACAAGGCATAAGAGAAAGCAAGGCACTTTCGAAATCTGTGAAATGACCTATTTTTGGTGGGCGATAACAGATACCAACGAGTAATTTATCAGTACTAGATAAGGATAATTCAAGTAGCATAAACTCTGGCCTGGAACAATACTCTTGTTTAGATGTGATTAAAACTTTTGTTTTGATACCTTCTTTCACATAAATTGCTACACCCCCACAAGCTTTATTTAATCTATCATTCCGGAAAAGATTATATCCAGGCAATGCAACAAAATTTGATGAAATACTAGGCTTCAAAAATGATTCGGAAATTCCGATTATATTGAAGTCCTGAAAACGGAAGATTGCTCTGAGTTCATCAATGTGGCAACTGAGGGATTGTACGTTAAGGTGAGCAGCCTTGAAAAGTTTTTTGAAAGAGTGGAGCTTATTTGCTAGAAACATACCTGCGTCATTATTACTATTATTGAAATAATCATACCTACTTGAGGGCGAGCGAGCTGACGTGTCAGTGAGAGGCATCATGGAAGCAGCAGACCAATCGTGAACCGACCTCAGAACAACACATGACGGGGAAAATGGGGATGAAACTGATAAAACTTAACCTAAATGAAAAAGTCTCTTGATTCAAGTGCATTCAGCATGCCTTGACAGTTCGGCTCCCTTCACTATTTAAAGCACTAGTTCAAAACAAAATTCACTAAACACAATTAGATGTAGATGTGTGGAGTTCCGGTGATGAATAATCCTAATGGTGAATAAGACGAAGATTGAGGAAGAACTGGTAGTGGGAGATCTGGTCCAAGTGGAGATAGAGCGAGTAGGTATCCAGTAGTGGAAGAATCGGTCCAAGTGGAGGTAAGCGAGAAGGAATCCAGTAGTGGAAGATCGAGTCCAAGTGGAGACAGAGAGAGATGGAATCCAGTGGTGGAAAATCGAGTCCAAGTGGAGATAGAGAGAGATGGAATCCAGTAGTGGAAGATCGTGTTCATGGTGGAGATAGAGCGAAATGGGATCCAGTAAAAACTGAAAAAGAGAAGAAAAAGCCAGCAGAAAAACGAAAAATCTTTGAAGAAAGTTATCAATTGAGAAAAGATACATAATACAACTGATAATGAATAATATCCCCATAAAATTGAAGAGGAATAGTATGATTCAATGTGGGAAAGAATTGATATTATATGGATAAATATATGGATATTATAATATAATATATGGATACTAGTAGAAGGTAATCAGATAGAAAGAGAAAAGGTAGGAAGATAAATAGATATAGAAAGAGAAATAAACATTTGAACATGCTGGATAGCTAGTGAAAAAATCACAGGGAAAATAATGATAACAATGGGGAAGAAAAGAAGAGAAAGAAGGAATGTGCACAAATTGAGAAGAACTTATGAAACTGAACTATAGAATAAGAAATAGAACATCGTATTGTGATCTTGAATTAATCAAGGAGAGAAGAAGAAGAAGAAGAAGAAGAAGAGAAGAAGAAGAAGAAGAAGAAGAGAAGAAGAAGAAGAAGAAGAAGACGAAGAAGAAGAAGAAGAAGAATAGAAAAGAATACTAATCATCATCGCAAACAACAATATTCAAGTAATCATTATAAATATAAGATCAAGAAGAGAAATTAGAAAGAAAAATAAGAAGTAGAGGAGACGATGGAGAAAGTGCTGGATTATTTTAGATGAGTTTTAAATAGGATTGAACGGTGAAGTGTGAAAAATATTATATAGTATTAGAAGTATAATTAACTATTGGGAGTTGCAATAACAATAAAAGTAGTAAATTGAGAACTGTAATATTTTAGTGATGAATGTCTAAGATAACATTAAATGAAATACAGCCCCTATATAAGCATATGAACAGACTACCCACCCCTCCGTTCTATCAATAATTCTTCACACATTTGCTTCTATTGCTCGAGCTGTGGCAACAGTAGGAGATATCATTATGTACACCTAATATAGAAGAGATTACTATCTTTACCTATAGATTACATCCATATCTATAACGTATGTTAATCATCCAATTTATTTGAAATTCAGCATTTTGAAAATTATTAATTATGGAAATAATTTTGGTAAGAGATGTAATAATTATTAGTAAGAATAGAGATAATGATTCTCTAAGTACCCTCTGGAGTATAGTAGTTGATGCATTGAATGTAGTTTTGGGAATTAATATCAAGATAAATTATTAATCAGTATTAACAAATGTGGATCTCCTTAGTTTGAAATAATTGCCTCATACATAATCATAAATAGCAGTGGAAAGATTCATTTTATAGAACAGAAGGAGAATAGAAAGAAGGAGAATGAAGAGATAACATTCACTTAATTCTGCTTATTCACGTTCAAATATATCATGACTCTTTGTCGAAGCCAGTTAAAATAGTGGTGTTCTTTCACTACACGGAATTATATGGAAAATAAAGAGGAGGGGAATATTTCTCTCTTGCTCTAAAGGGTGGTGTTCTTCGATAAAATGGGGTTTTCCACCACTCTGAAAAGTGTTTGTACTTGTAGAAGGGAGAAATTAATTTCTCTTTGATTGAAAATTCATTTTTGAGGGTACTTTATAGTCCAGGCAACGGATGCTCAAAAAAAGGTATAGAGGGAAAAGTTTGGAACACAATTTTTGACCCCGCAGCTCTTTTAAGGATAGTAAGGGGGTGAATATATCAAAAGTCCTCACTCATACCCACTGTGCTAAGGGGGTGGGGGTGGTTTGGAAGTTACCATATTTTGGTTTTTTTGCACATATCTCGAACAATATGCGTCTGTCAGAAATTTTTGTCTAATACAAAATTAAAGCTTACAAATGAGCATACAAGTTTCATCTGTAACTTTTTTCCATATCTCTCTTAGTTTTCTAGGTATGAGCTCTCGAAAGTGTCACATTTTAAGAAAAACCCTACCGGCTCCGATTTTTTCATCTTTTTTGCCTTATAACTTTTCAACGACGGATTGAAAAATTCGTGCTAATCATGTGGTCATAGAGCATCATATTTTCTCCAATTTCATGTAATATTTCATTATTTTACGCATCTCCCTAAGATTGTTACAGCCGTTATAGTGTTGAGTGTTATATCTTCAGTTAACAACAATAGATTGATTGACAGGGAAATTTGGAGGAAAAGTTTGGAACACAATATTTGACTTCGCAACTTAGTTTGGTCTAGTTAGAAGGTGAACATATCAAAAGTCCTCATCCCTACCCCTTGTGCTTAAGGGATGAGGGTGGTTTAAAAGTTTCGTTTTTCCATTTCTGGCTTACACGCATGTATCTTGGAAACATTTCAAACATTTCCAAGCTTGATTTCGCGAATTTGGACAGCAATTCAGAAACTGGATATGTAATAGAATGTGATCTCAAGTATCCGAAAGAGTTACATGATAAGCATGCCAGCTTCCCACTCGCGCCTCTCCACCAAACACCTCCACACGAATTGCTGTCAAACTATCAAACAAATGAGAACGGTCAAACTGGAACCAAAAAGCTCATGAACACACTTTTTGACCGTGAAAAGTACATTGTCCACTACCTCAATTTAAAACTCTACCTTCAGCTCGGTTTGCAATTAATGAAAGTACATCAGTGAATTAGCTTTTCCCAATCTCCCTGGCTGAAAAGCTACATCGATTTCAATATCCGCAATAGACAGACCGCGAAAAATAAATTTGAAGTATCATTCTTTAAGGCCTGTTGCAATTTGATTTTTGGTAAGACTATACAATCAGTTCGCAAGCATATCAATGTTAAAATTATGACAGACGAAAAACGATTAGATAAGTACATTTCAAATCTGTTATGCAAACGCTGGCAAATAATTAGTCTGAATGTGATCGTGGTTTTCTCTCGTAAGTTGGAACTAAAAATGAACAAGCCTATCTATTCTGGGTTTTCCATACTGGAGTTGAGTAAATTCCATATGTACAATTTTTTCTATTGTAAATTACAAAAAATTATACTGTGGGATCGCGTAGAACTCTGTATGACCGATACTGATAGTTTTCTTTTAAATGTAAAAGTAGAGGATGTGTATCAGTTGATTAAAGAAAATTTGAACCTTTTTGACACTAGTAACTACCCCCCTTACCACCCCTGCTTTTCCATGGAGAGAAATAAAGTTGTAGGAAAGTTCAAGGATGAGACAGCCTCGAAACCTATCCATCAATTTATTGGGCTTCGATCTAAACTTTACTCATATTTAGTATGTAATGAGTATGAAGAACCTGTAAATAAATGTGTAGCAAAGGGTATACAGACCGGAGTGAAATGTAGAAAACTTAATTTTAATTTATACAAGAAATCGTTGATTGAACATTGTGAACACATTGAAAAATTCAATATGATGAGATCCTATAATCACACCATGTATCAGATTGAATGTGCAAAAATCTGCTTGGGTCCTTATGACGACAAGAGATACATTGCAGAGAACGGTGTGGACACTTTGCCTTTTGGACATTATAGAGTGCCAACAACGCTCTAACTGATTGCTCAGTATGTCCCGTGATGATCATCCAACACCACTAATTTTGATTTCCTGTTGTAAATATGAATATTATTAGATCTAAGATAGCGTTAGAACTTCATAGCATGCCACTTGTCAACTATCCCACTCACAAATATGAGTTGAAAAGTCAAAAAGACTTGCTTCAAACCGATCTCATTGAGATGAGCAGTTTATCAGGTTTTAATAAAGGTTATAGGTATATCTTAGTTGTTATTAATTGTTTTTCAAAATTCGCATATTGTGTACCATTAAAAGACAAGTCAAGTCAATCTGTATTTGATGCACTCGAACCAATTATTTCTAAAAATAAGGGAGTTAAGTTGTTCCAATCAGATCAGGGAACAGAATTCTTTAATTCAAAAGTTAAAGTGTTATTAGATATATACAGTATTAAACATTACCATGTTTTTAGTGATAAGAAAGCTTCCATAGTTGAAAGGTTTAATAGAACAATTAAAGCAAAAATTTATAGATATTTAACTGAACGTGGAACCAAAAACTGGATAAGCCAGCTAGACAGTTTGATTCGGAATTATAATGCAACAATGCACACTTCAATTAGAATGAAACCTAAAGATGTGTGCAAGAAAGATCGTAATCATGTTTTAATGTCTTTGAATTCTGCATTCAATAGATGATATAAATTGAAAAATTCAAAACTAAAATTTAAGCTAGGAGATGTTGTACGAATCTCAAAGAAAAGGTTTTTCTCAATAAATCTTATAACATAAATTGGAGCACAGAGTATTTTGTGATTCATTCTATATTCCCTTCTCAACCTGTAACATACAGCTTGTGAGATCTAAATGGGGAAGTAATTAGTGGTAGGTTTTATGGAGAAGAAATTAAAAAAACACAATTGAACAAATCGGAGAGACAAGTATATCTGATTGGAAAAATATTAAAGCGTGATAAAAAAAAATTGCTTGTTAAGTGGATTGGATTTTCAACACCTAGTTATATTAGTAGATGTCAACTATTAGATGAAAAATAATCTATTGTAATATCTTGTTGTAATACATTGCATTTACTGTAAATATCACGAAGATTTGGTGTAAATATAATACGTCTTTATCAAAAAATGCTTCTCAGCTTCATTTCAATCTGTAGTTTCATTTTCGTAATTTGCTTTAGAAAATCTTTGACCAAGCCATAGATAAGGAGAAGCAGACCATATGCATTCTCATAAAGAGGGTGCAGGAGAGAGAGGGAACAATATATTGAAGTGAGAAACTTCTATCAGTTTGCTAGTGCACTGCTGTGAAAGGAGTGACAGCCAGCACGTGTCGACCGCATTCTGATGTGATAAGCCATACACACCCACACTCTGAGAGCCATGTGGTGACTGACACACACCCCCTTTGATAACAACAACATGATAACTTACAAAAAATGATTAGTTCCTTATCAGATCACACACTGTACACATGTCTAACATGAGTAATATCCTGATAGTGAATTTTGACAAGATTATAAGACAGAAAGAAATCCCAGCATGGTGTAAAAATGGTAAGTTGTTACCTCATAATGCAAATTTCCTTATAATAGGGTCTTCAGGGTGTGGTAAGACCAATTTGCTATTTAATTCAATTTTTTAAAAGAATGGGTTAAGATTTAAAACTATATACTTGCATACCAAGAGTGAGTATCAAGATGAATATATTTTTTTAAAAAACGTTTTTTCCAACATGAAGGATATTGAATTTCATATAACCAACAATTCTGAATCTATACCACATCCGAACAAAATATCAGAATATTCTTTAGTTATATTTGACGATTTACAACTTAATCATGTACCTCAAATAAGAGAATATTTTACTATGGGCTGACATCATAATATTGACACAGCATATTTAATTCAAAGTTATGGAGCTACGCAGAAACATTTCACTAGGGACAATGCGAAAATGATTATAATCTTCAAGATAGATTTATTGAGTCTCAAATTAATTCATAGAGATCATGTTGGAGGAGATATTTCTTATAAAGATTTCAGTAAACTTTGCCATAAAGTTTGGAATTGTAAACCTCATAATTTTGTAACTATTATGACCAAGTGTGGAATTAATAGCGGTAAGTACCGAGATTCACTCGATACGTTTCTTACCGTTCAGTAGAGATTAATTCTTTGTACAGTCATGTTGTCTAAAACATGCAGGAGAAAACTGAATAGAAAGAATGTCAGTTTAATCGATAAGATTAAGAAATTGAGAAAAGTAATAAGTGAGAAGCATAAAAGCTTACTTAATTTTGAAAAACGATTGGAGGAATACAATAGGAAAACACTCTCACAGTTGAAAGAGCCCATAATTGAACTGGGAAAAACCAAATCTAGTTTCCACTCTAATCATGGTTTTACACCAAAAAAGGAAGAAGTAAAAGAGGAAGAAGAGAGCATGGAGATTGATGATGAGGAGGAGGGGGAGTCGAGTTATAATAAAAGCTATGGGAGTTCAACAGAGAATCTTTTAAGCTCAACTAAATTTGAAAACAGTTTACTTGGTTCTAGTAAAAACGATGAGGTGTTGGCACAATACCTAAAAACGTTTCATGCGGAAAAATTGAATAATTCAATTAGTTATGGAATTTCATACGATTCTAAAGATGACGTGTATTATATTGGAAATCAGCAAGTAATATTCGATAACAGTTATATAGATATTTATAATGAGAGATTTCATATAACACATGGTTTACTTGAGTTATTATTCAGTTCAAGGCCGAATTTGAATCTTTATAATCAGAGAGATCTGGATAAGTATAAAAAAATCTTAACACTTACAGGCATACATTTAGATCAAAGAGGGTATGTTAAATGTAATCAGGGAATTAAATCGCAAATGATTCAGAAATTATTTCCCAGTAAAAAAAATAGTAAAAAGAAGGGATGGGGTTTATTGAAATTTGCAAAAAATAATTCTCATGAGAGAATTTATCAATACTTTGATAATTTTGACGAATTAGTGGAAAGATTAAATTTACACTATTCCTCAAAAGCTTCTGGCAACACTGGACATGATGTTGAGATCATGTCTGTAATTGAAGAGCTAAAAGAAGCAAAACTAATTGTTTAGTGTTACGATGACTTTGCATCTATTTAGTCGGATTGATACACCTAGTAGTGCTAATCTTACGTGCAATATTGACTTGATAACACAGAAAATAATTTAATAAATCAGCAAGGAATCAGCAAAGCTGTGAAATTTTATTTAGATTCACGAATAACCAAACTCATTTCGGAAAATACTAAGAATATCGGTGTGAGCATAATTGAAAGAGAACATATTCTTAGTTCATTACAAAATTTTAGTGCCAATATTGATAAAGCTATTGCAGAGAGAACTCTAACTTTAGAATCCGCTCTAGGAGAAGTGAAAACTTTAACAGACAGCTTTTCATCCCAGTTGGACAGTATTAATAACGATAACGTTGATAAAGGTTATATAGATGAGAAATTAAAAGCCATATCAGATAAAATTAAGAATTTGGAGGTCTTGGACAGAAACTACCTCAATACTAAATTAAAACAGCTTAGTACAGAAATTTTTACTAAAGTAAATGAAACACAACCATCGCCAATTGATAAGCAATATTTAGAATCTACTTTGCAGAAATTGACTAGTTCTTCATTAACAAAGGAAGAGTTTGAAAAACGATTATCTGAAATGGCGAGTGCAATAGAAGCTAATATTATGGATGGTATTGAACAATTCATTACAAAAGATGCTATTGCTATTCTGATTAATCAAATTGCAGACAAGTATGCAACTAAAAATGATATAGGAGATTTTATTAAGAAAAACGAGATGGAAGTCGCTGTGAAAAGCGTTCCTGATAAAATAGCTGAGGCAATTAAAGATTCGGAAGAGGGGTCTGTTATGAGACTGCAATGTTCGGCTGCATTCATAGATTATCTTAATTTATTCATCCATAAGATAGCTTATGATATCGTCAGTGGGTATGCACGCATTTGTTTTAATATGAATTGGATAGAAGCTAAGCAACATAACCTTTCCGAAAATCAGGTTGCGGAAATGATAACAACAAAAATTGGCCTAGCCCAATATAAAGGCTTTGTGTTGTCTCCGAAAACAAAACATCTTGTGAAAGGATAACACTTGGCATATGAGGGAGAAATTTGAAGTACAGTGAACTTTAACGGTTTTCTTGCTAACACAAACACATGCTACTTGAAGATGATAAATCAGACTATACATTTTTTTCATGCGTCTATGATTGAATGTAACAGTTTTTTTTTTGATGTAGGAGTTATATGAAGGCTCTTATCTATAGAATTTGGGAAGGGGGAAACATTCACCCACAGGGGGGCATACCACACGCGTCATTTCTCTGGGGAAACATTCAGCAAGAGGGAGGCGTAGCATGCGTGTCACTTCTCTCTAAACAGTCGAGGTGATAAGTTCACAATGTCTCACTATTTTGATTGGAGAAGTTTCAATGAGTTCTCTGTAGAAGCAAATCCACTAGCCGATTGGGGTTATGAATTTTATCCTTTTGATTGGTTCGTAGTAACAAAGGTAACATTTGCTGATAATGGCGAAATTCACCTTAAAATTATCGATATTGATAGTGAAGGTGACTTTAAACACACTATTAAGTTACCAAAAGAATATTCAGCGGTTTTGAATGAGGATAATGTCAGAAGTTTCAATTCATGGGAATTGAATGTGAGTGGGAATTGCATATTCTTAAGAGAGTTAGTGGGAATTGCATATTCTTAAGAGAGTTTCATGGTAACTAAAGGCGTTGAGTATTAAGATACCCCACCCAAGTGGAATAGGTCTGAGAATATGTAAGTATTTTTAGATATGTCAGCTCATTCCAATTATACTTACATATTGTCGGAGAAAACACTTTAACAATAACATTCTTTTTCTGAATAAACACATAATTCTAAACAATATAAAGGTTAAATGAATTTAAAATAACTTTAAAAAATAAAGTTTTATTGAGTATAATAAATGAAATTTGTAAACTTGTATTCTTTATTAGTTGGCAATCGATGACATGTCTAGGCTTCACCCAAAAGGTTTCAGTAGCTCTCTCATGGAAAAATGGCTGCTGGCTATAGTTGAATCATTTTAGTCCTGTTGAAAATGTTCTGTTTAATTGGAATTTAAAATGTTTTAATTGAGATCTGAATAATTTTATTGTGTTCTAAATTTGTGTTGAATGTTTTGTGTAATTTTGAAAGCCTGTAGCCAATAAATGAGCTCAATATGAATATATAAGTATTTTAGCTTGTACAATTTTTGTTTAAGTATCAAATGGTTTTGTTCAGTAAATTTTCGTTGTAAATTGCCCAAGTTTTATGAAAATTATAATTTGATTTGCTCTAAACTGGACTTATTATTCATAGGCATTAAATCCATTCATGATTTATCAAGATTTTAGCATATATTGGAACCGTTGACTTTCCATAGATGATAGGTGAAAGCTATCAAACCTATTAGGATAAATTTGGTAGTATGGCACAGCTGAAGCACTATCAGTCCCAGAATCTGAATATGATGCCTCAACACATAATGCAGGATGATAGCCATCTTCAGGGACGAGGGAATCATCACTCCTGACAACTACAATATGGAAGTTACTTAATACAAGATCCAGAGTCTTACCCAAATTATTCACAACTGAGTTATACAAATTTAAATCATAAAAATTCAAAAAATTATTTAGAATCCTAGCTCTAGATGTTCCCAAAGAAAGATAATAAGTGCAGGAGGTTATTTCTGGTAAATTGAAATCTCCAATAATCATTGAATTACCGTTAAGAAAATTGTGAAGAGATTCAATATATTCTAAGTATTGGAGATAGGTATTCGACTATATTGACGGAGGTAAATATACTGCATTTATGTTATAATATGTTGCATTTAACTTCAATTTAACTCCTACTGACTCATAATCATTATTAGCTACCAAAAGCTTATCACATAAATCAGCATGCAGTGATCTTTTAATGGCAATAAGTACCCCCCTCCCCTCAGACGACCATCACCATTACCCCTATCACTCTGATAAACACTATAGCGTTTATCAAAAAACTTGGAGCTAGCAATACCATCATGCAACCAGGTTTCCGTCAACACAATAATATCGTGATCAGTGCTTAGTAAGGATCTATAAAAATTGGAAGATTTTGTGGGAAGATCTCATTTCATTCAGAATTTTACAATCTTACAAAAAGGCAAGAGCAAATTTTACTGTCTGATCACTGGATTTGGCAGAAATAGCTAAAAACTGAAAAAGGAACCGAAAATACAAGGATGTTGGACCACCCTGTATATAGCACAAGGAAATTTTGCATGAAGAATTTGGTAATGGACTTCTATCACATATCCAAATAATATATTAAGAAATCAGAACTACAATATAAATTGCAAGCACACCCCCTTTTTTATGTCTATATTGACTGGACTAACAGAAAAATTACCAATTTCTATATTGAAGCTATGTATCTCGGTAACCCGTTATTATAAAAACCATTACATGATCTTGAAATGCGCAATAGAATCTTCTCTTTCATTTGCTGTGAACAATTCAATAAATGTTCAATTATTTGACCAAATTTGACTCTTGATGCATGATTTTGAACCGCCTTGACGAGCCGAGAAGAATGAAGTGTAGAACGATGAGATCCGAGCATTGTGTCAAAAGTTATAAGTGTTTGAAGTTTTGATCCTTGAAGTGTTATGCACGCCTCTCCACTAATAAATACTGAAATGAAGTGCATCTAACAGGTGATTTTCATAGAACATAATCTCAAAAACTTATATAATCATGCGAAATATCAATGTGAGGACAATTTGAGTATGAATTCTATACGGAATCAAAATAATGGGGGAGAATGATTTCTTTCGATTCGTGTCTGGTTCATTCTTATCCAACCTATAGTGATTATGTTTGTAAAAGTTGAGACATTTTGAGCAGAAAAGTCTGACATGCAGAAATGCTAGAAACGGTTTTGTTTCTAAAGATAAGTGGGTGGTGAAAGCAAGAACGTTTCTCAGAATAAAAATTATTTATTTTTCCAATAGTCGGAATATTTTGGCCTCTCAGGGTGTAAAATTCAAGGAGAGCGGCTGAATGGTTTTCCACCAATAACTGAGCTAACAAGATTCAAGATTCATTTATTCTCAGAACACTTTAACAAAAATGCAAGACGAAGTCAACAATTAAATAAGTATAGAATACTCATTTGTATTTGGAACTCGCTTCTCACTCACAGGCATTTGCCCATATGAGGAGCCTTCTTCACATTTTATATTGTATTTTTGTAAAAGAAGAAGAGAATAAATCAATTTCAAATATAAAAAATTCTAAAATATAACAATAAACGTTAATAGTCATCACAATCACATCGTAATATATACAAAAAAAAGACAAAGATAAGCAAATTCTATATAATATAAGAAACATTCTTAAAACAGGTATATCACAGTTAAGAAAATACACAGACATCACCACAAATCCTCATAACCATATGGACAGCAGTCAATTAGAATATTTTTAACAGAAACCTTGAAACTATTAATATCACATTCTTTAATATGAGCCGGCAGTTTATTAAATAACCTCTTTCCAAATTCAACAAAACTTTAAATGGTAATTGCACTGTGATAATCTAAGTGCTTCTGCTTGTCTTGTAAAATGATTGTGTATATTACTATTTATGGGTAAGATGGATAGATTTTTTCTGGTATACATCAGACATTCAAACACATACGAAGCATAAACAGTCATAATATTTAGTTTTTTAAACAGAAGTTGACAATGTGCTCTACTATCTACTTTACAAATGATCCTTATGGCCCATTTTTATACAACAAAAAGTTTCTTCATATTGGTATCCCTCCCCCATGCCAAAATACCATACAAAATACAACAGGTGTGACTGAATGTGAGCATGATATACAGATACCAACACATCAATGCTAACAATATTTCTTAATCTACATAACATAAAAATGCCTCTAGATATTTTCTTACCCAATGAAAAAATATGATTTTCCCATTTCACATTACTCTACAATGTGATGCCAAGAAATTTGACATAACTAATATCTGTCTTACAACCAAAGTCAAAATCTAACAACTGGGTCTTATCTTTATTGAGACAAAGAAAGTTAGCAGCTGTCCAGTCCTCAATAGTCGCATTAATCTGCCCCAATACATTCAAATTGGTAAAAATCTTTTCACACTTAATCTGGACTGCCAGATCATCAGCAAACATAAAAGCCTTAATATCTCCATTACTTATAGCAGCTATATATGGAACCCTGGGGTACACCTGTCTGAACCTTCAAAAAATGAGAAAGAGAACCCTTATAAAAAGAAGCCTGAAATCTATCACTTAAATAGGAAATCATAAGCTTAATAGACACATCATCAAACCCATTAAACTGGAGTTTTTTTTATCAAAATCTCATGAGATATGGTGTCAAAAGCCTTTGACATGTCATAAAAACTACTAGAAACTTTGTTCTTACCATCCGGCCAATTAATACAGTTTTTCATGAATTCAGATATAGCACCTCTTTTAGATCTATATACAAATTGACTATAAATGTGAACAGTGAATTACTTTCAAAATAGCTTATGATTTGCTTATAGAGTACCATCGCAAATATCTTTGAAATTATAGGAATAATGGAAACAGGCCAATAATTGTTGTAATCTAGAGATGAACCTCTCTTCAACAAAGGAATAACTTCAATTAATTTCAGACATCTAGGAAATTCACCATCCTTAATACAAATATTAAAAAGGTAACACAACACTTCACATACAAATGGTGCAGCCAATTTCACAAAACATGAATTTAAATAGTAAACATCAAGACAAGCACTGAGAATTGATACAATTACTGAGAGATAATATAGAATTATACACCTGCTCAACAGTAATACATGAAAAAGAGAAAGAATTTAATACAGGATTATCTTGTTTGTGAATGTCAAGATAATAAGAAATATCATTTACAGAGGTAGGTACTCTTAGAACAATATTACCAACACTTTCAATAAAGAAATCATTGAAACCACCTGCTGTCAGGCAATCATTTTGATTAACCTACTGTATTTTAAATCGTTCTTGTTCAGATTCTCTTTTACAATAGACCACAATTCTTTGGGTTTATTTTTAGCTGTCAGCACACGATTACAATTGTAATTAAATTTGGCTTCCCTCACATTCTTCTTGAATATGTTTCTTAATAAATTATACTTAGGCCTATCCTTGTAATGAACCAAACCTGATTGTCTGAATAACTCATACATAAGCAAACAGTCATTCTTTAATTGTCTAATATCATCATTATAGGCTACCATTTACAGGTAGGATCAGCTTTTTTCTTGCACATGACATTCTTAACAGAAAAGCATAGCTCAACAGCAGTTAAAAATTTTCTATTGAAAAACATAAATTTATCCTCCAAAGAATCAATAGAATAGATCTCAATCCAATTAATCATACTAATCAGCGATTCGAATAAAGGAATATTTGTATATGTCAATGGCCTAAAAAAATGGTTTAGCGCGACAAAATTAAACATGAATTTTTTCAGGGTGTTAGTATACATAGGCTACTACAAAGCCTGGAACCGAAGAGTCTTCATCGTTAAACCGCAAAAGTAGGTAGTAATGATGCAGGGTTATCTTTGGAGGGCGCTGGGTTATTTTTTGACGTACAGCGCATGAAAATATATATCATTTTGAAACTGAAGAAACGATTTGAATTTTCTCTGTATTTCTTGCACAAAAAAAAGTTTAATGGAAAGAAATTTGAAAAAAGATTAAAAAAACTTTATTTTGGGCTTTTGAAGGTTAAAACTAATAAAACATGTGTTTTAGAGGAAACTTTTATAGAACAAAATTTGTTGAGGGAGATTATTGAAATATTTTGTTCAAAGAACGAGAATATCTTGAATGGTTATTGAAATAAAAGCGATATAGCAAAACCCTAAAAATTTTGCCGGTCATATTGCTTTTCAAGTGTTTGCCTGTAATTTCAACTTCATCATCACGATCATTATTATGACCTAACGAAGAAATAATATATTGAGACATCATCCACAGCTGTTACCCAAAATCAAAAATGACCACGGAGTGCCTTTATCATGACATTAGTGACATAGTGGGTCTCCACCCAAATTATTAATGTAGCCTAATGTTTCTTTTAAATTCTCTGACATTGTCTAATGCAATTTTGTAATTGTTTTTTGACAAAAATAAATTATTTTATTTTTATTATTATTTGCGCCCCGACTATATAGACCTACTGTATATTTGGACAAACATTTTTCTGAAGATGTTTTAATGAATATAGATGCTAAGGGTTTTAAAGACATAATTCAATTTTACTTGAATTTAGTTTTAATAATAGCCAGCTCATATCAAGTCAGACAGACCGACAGATAATTCCATTGAGTACACATTTTTTATCAGGATTCCAAAGCATAAAGATTTATTGTAAACAAGTAGATCTAACTTACCTACAGATCAAATTTGTTTATAATGAGGCTTATGCAGTTTCAATTTACTTACCCACAGCACTGAATACAGATTTTATCACTGCTCGTGAAGGAGTCCAAGAAAGTTTTGTAAAAGAAAGCTGAATACTCGGATTTCGGACTCTATCATAGAAGCCTAACCTAGAAGTTCTATGAATCAACCACCTCCAAAAAATAATAACTATGACTACAGAAAAACATATCTTGAACCAAAAACATTTTCTGCGTCTACTATAAAATAAATTCATGTCAATAAGACAAAAAGCATGCTTTTAACGATTTTTGAACATAAAAGCATATTAATAACTTAATAAATCATCCTACATTTATTAGATTTTTACATTATTATTGATAGACCGCTCTGAATTTTTTTGAATAAATTGCAAGAAGTACTGCTTCGAAATAAAATAAATATTAAATTAAATGTACAAAAACAAAGATCACTCAGTCACATTAACATAACACTAAAAAAGACAATGCAATTGAAAGATAAAGATAATGAACTTGCATTGCATCATCGGTGCATCGCACGATCACAAACACATACAAAAATCCCTCTACAACCTCGCTCATCGCTCCTAGGCGCTACCACAGAATAGACACAGAATGGAAACTTGTAATCAAACGCCTATCTAACCAATGCTTTTTACATGACCCCAATACTAAACACGTCACGTGACCTTGGGAAGTTCCAATCCTGGTCTTCTGATTGGCTCGTGGCAGTGAATGAGATCAATTGATCCGGATCATTAAAGTGATCCGAACCTACCATTAATACTATTACAATGCGACGCTTCCTAACAAGATGGCGAATTTTGGCGTCAGGGTATAGCCAAGTTTCCTTACTGTATGTATACTGTGGCGCTACTGCTTCTATTTCCATGACAACACAGTATAACAGAATAGGTACAGAATGGAAACTTGTGATCCAACGCCTATCTAACCAATGCTTTTTACATGACGCAGATACTATAGTGAGGTCCACGTTATAATGGCAGTGAGGTGCACGTTATAATGACAGTGGATAAAGATAGAGGAACAGCGATGCCGATTCTCTGCATTGATTAATTATATTTCTACACTGTCAAAAACATAATTGGCATCGTTGTGGACCTAGAAAAGGATAGTACCACCGACTTTGTCGAATGATAGACAAGGATAGCAAAACCAAAGTTGATTAAATACTGTCATTATAACGTGGACCTCACTATAGGAGAAAAACGTTGCCAAGTCGCTCCATTTTCCCACTGACTGTACACAGCTGTTACTGAATTCATTCCATTAGATTTAATCCAATAATAATTATCATTTCCTTGATAAAATAATAATTCAATGTCAAATTGATCAAAAAAATAAATTTTCCATAATTCGATTAAAAAATTTGCTTTCATGACTGAGATCAGATATTCATTTTTATACAAACCTGAAATGGCGGCTAATTCAAAAAGCTGTGATACAACAATCTGAATTTCAAAACAACAGAAATTGAGTTATTTGGTAGGTATTCTATTCTAATTTCCTTTAAAAATAATGGAAAAATAGAAATCCTTTTCAAAAATAAGTAATTTCAATGGATTAATTCTGAAATAACTTTTCAATATTATTTATACCGGTACGAGTCGGTCTAACCTTTATGGGTAGGCTAACTGAAGCATGGATGAAATCTGGGATGATTAGTTATCAACTTTTAAAATGTCATTTCAGGTATTTTAATTTGTGTTTCTCATACGTTAATGTTTAAAAATTATTTCATTGTTTCAAAAATACATTTTAAATCAATTATACGACTTGTGTAATCTCGTACACTGCCATTATAATGTGGACCTCACTATAGACATGTCACGTGACCTTGGGAAGTTCCAATTCTGGTCTTCTGATTGGCTCGTGGCTGTGAATGGGATCAATTGATCTGGATCATTTAAATGATCCGAACCTATAGTGAGGTCCACGTTATAATGACAGTGGACAAAGATAGAAGAACAGCATTGCCTTGCCTCTGCATTAATTAATTATATTTATACATTGCCAAAAACAGATTTGGCATCATTGCGGAGCTAAAAAAGGAAAGTAATACCTCCTTTGTCGAATGATAGACAAGGATAGCAACATCAAAGTTTATCAATTACTGTCATTATAACGTGGACCTCACTATACCATCAATACTATTACAATGCGGCGCTTCCTAACAAGATGGCGGGTTTTTTGCGTCAGGGTACTAGCCAAGTTTCCATCCATACTGTATGTATACCATTGATATATATAGCTAATATGGTTGATATATATATTCTCTATATCAATGATGTATACTGTGACAGTATGACAGTGTTGCCACACTGTCAACACATAATGCCGGTGTAGCATTCGATTCTGGAAGGCGATAATTCGATATAAGGGTAGGTTCCCGTTACGGATTCGCCACAACTGGTCAAACCAGTTTTTCTTACTCCAGATTACTCCAGAACTGAGATATTCAGTGACTTCTCGATGTCACAGCTGATGAGGTTTAGGTTAGCAGTAGTGCCAATATTATAAGAGAAAATGTTCCTAGCAGGTGACAGTATTTCTCACCACATCAAAACAGATAAATTATGACATTCCTTGAGTATATATTTCTCTTTCAGATCTACACGTTCTCCAATTATATATAATAATGTTGGCCATATCACAGAGAAGAAAGTAGAAATTCCTTCTACTTTGTGCTAGAACCAGTGAACTCTATACTAACTGGAACGGGCTGTCCAATGCTAAGCTACAGCCAAAAGTGTGTAAGGCGGAGTGAGTGAGACAGGCCTACCATGTGGGATTCCCTTCTCTCTCGTACTCATACATTTAAGCAGGTTGTTGCAGCTCTTGAGTACGATTTTCCCTTTTTAAAGTTGAAAAACGGATTTGAATGAGTTGTAAAATCTGACAAAGCATTTATTGGAACGGTTCTACTTGTCACTCGTTCCGCTACTACGTAGACATCATGTCGTCATTTTGTCCATCCGCGCTGACCAGTGACGTCACAGTCGGTTCTATGACACTGCTTTAGTCAAGTTGGTTTTCTATACTTTTATTCATATTTTTTTGTCGGATTATTTGCCGTTGCAATTTTAATATTTGTACTATTTGATTTTTTGGAATTTATTTGGTCTTTAGGCATCTTACTTTCTAGATATTTATTACTTTTTCACCATACGTTTGCAAACGTTTTACCTACGTTTCAAACACATCCGGCATCTTCCTTTTTTCATCGAGCATTGTAGCGTCTTTTTGTCTTTTGCAATGGTTCTTAGTTGAGGGTGCATTATGCCTTCGGTCTAAACCTTTTATCCATTTTCATCGGACCTACGAAACGTTTTTAAAAGTCGGATTATTCGTTTGGAATTCTACTTGCTCCTGTTCTCATTTCCACTGGGGGATTCGCCTGCTGTGGTGGACGTTTCCATTCTTGTCATCGCATGGCCAGATCACATCATCGCTTGCTGATGTCCTGTTCCTGTGGGTATTGCGGAGTCATTGCCTGTCTGCCTGGCTGCATCTCCTCTTCAAAATTTTATTCAGGTTACGTAAATCGTTCTATTCAATTTTCATTTACGTATGTATCATAATTGTTTTATTAATGTCTATCTTGACATTCAATTCACTAAGGCCACCGACGCCTATTAATTCATTGTATTTAACAGCTACCCTTGGCTTTACAAGTGATTTTCTGAGGCCACTGACACCTATATAATTGTATTCAATAGTAGCAACTATTTCATTGCATTTGACAGCTACCCTTGGCTTTACAAGTGATTTTCTGAGGCCACTGACGCCTATTAATTGATTTATTAATGTCTATCTTGACATTCAATTCACTGAGGCCACCGACGCCTATTAATTCATTGGATTTGACAGCTACCCTTGGCTTTACAAGTGATTCACTAAGGCCACCGACGCCTATTAATTCATTGTATTTAACAGCTACCCTTGGCTTTACAAGTGATTTTCTGAGGCCACTGACGCCTATATAATTGTATTCAATAGTAGCAACTATTTCATTGCATTTGACAGCTACCCTTGGCTTTACAAGTGATTTTCTGAGGCCACTGTCGCCTATTAATCGTTCTAATTGATGTCTATCTTGACATTCAATTCATTGAAGGCCCATGTCGCCTGTATTTAACCTGGACAATCTTTACATTGTATTTATTAGCTACCCTTAGCTCTTAAGTGATATTTTAAGGCCAGTGACGCCTATTAATTGTTTTGTCGATGTCTATCTTGACATTCAAATCACTGAAGGCCTATGCCGCATATATTTTTATGTACTCTTTTGTTGAGCACTATCTGCAGATCATTGTCATATTTTTATTAATAATAATATTATTATTATTCCTCTTATAAATCATTAAGATTGAACCTTGCAGCAATAACTTTCATTAGCACTCAATTTATATTCGCATTTCAGGTATCATTAATATTACCTTTTCGATTATTGTCAGGCTTCAATGGTCATTAATGTCATTGACCTAATTTCATTTAAATTTTGTATTTCTCTAACGTTTTATCATGTTGTAATTATCCCAAGATATTTGACTCAACCTACTTACAATTGTTTTGTATGTGGCCATCTGCCTATTATTATTTTATTGTTATTAAATCTTATCTTGTTGATTCATTTAGTCTTTTATTGGCGTACTTACCACACTTCAAGCTATCAGTATTTTTATGCACAGAATTCAAAGATTTATTTGTAGGTATTAATACCAACTATCATTCACAGTCCACTGCCCTGACCTTGGATTCTGTCAGAGTATTAGGGCTATCAGTATTAGATCACAACCTTTTTTCTTAAATATTGTGATGTATTTGTCGTAAAATGCGTAGAATTGAATAAAAATATGACTGAGAAATGGTGATGTATTGTGTTGCATTTGGATGCAAGAATGGGCATGTTAAAGGAAATGAAATACCATCTCACAGGTAAGTCAAACATTTTTAGTCTATTAATTAATTTGAAGAAACCTTTTTGTTCTACATACATTTCCAATACTTTTTTTCTATTTTTATGAAAATGGTAAACTCCCGCTGAAATAGAAAACAAACTCTACAGAAGTTTTCTATCAGATGCTGACGTCACGATGGGGTGATGTGGCAGTAGATGTTGGCTTCATCGACTTTCAGTATGAATACACAATGGAATGTGTCTATTCTATCTATATCTATAACTGGTCTAAGGTACCTAGAGGCGAGTTCATGTAAGTTATGTCAAGATCTGTAGGTGTAGTTAGCTTATTCTTATTGCTTAAAAGAGAAGTTTCTTATTATAGTGAGAAGCTTATTATAAGAGATTCAAGTCTTTGTTATTCATTCCTATTGTCTTGAGTATGTCAATCATTTTAACATGTTGAACCCTGTCAAAAGCCTTCTCATAATCAATCAAGCACGCAAACACATCACAACTACTGACATCTCTGCACCTTTGGAACAATACTTGAACGCTAAATAGAGCCTCTCTTGTTCCAACAGCATTCAGAAACCCAAATTGGTTTGGTGAAATCTGCTCTTCACAAAGCCTATATATCCTGTGAATTATTTTGAGGAATATCTTCAAGAGATGGCTCATCAAACTGATAGTCCTGAAGTCACCACAGGTTTTAGAACTTGCTTTTTTGGAAAGTGTGACGAATTCTGAATTCAATCAATCTTCTGGAATTACTCCTGATGAGTGAATGTTATTGAATATTTTAGTCAGCCATTTAATACCATCTTCATTCAGCAATTTCAAGAATTCAGCTTCTATTTGGTCTGGTCCGGCTGCCTTTCGGGGCTTCATATGTGGAATGGCTGCTTGTACTTCCTCAACAAGGATTTCTGGCCCTTCTCCTAAAAATTAATGTATCATGTTCTTCTCTAACATCATGGAAAAGTTTCTCCAGATATGATTTCCATAGCTCCTTCTTCTTATCAGTATCTATGATGGTATCTCCTGCTTCATTTACCAGAACTTTACAATTCTTTTTATTGTATTTTCCCATTACTTCGCGGACTTCCTTGTGAACGTTGAAATCATCATGCTTGCTTTGATGATATTCGATATCACAGCAATTTCCCAGTATTTCCCTCTCCTTTGCCATCCTAATTTCCTTTCTTATAATGTATTTTATTCGTTTATATTCTGTCGCATTTCCTTTATTCAACCTTCTTTTCTCCATCAAGTCCAAAATTTCTGTTGTCATCCAAGATTTCTTCTTGATTCTTTCTGGCTTCAATAGCTCCTTCTTCTTGACAGATTCTACAGCTTTCTGAGTTTTTTTGAGTTCTGTGTCAACATTGTCAGAATCATTTTTGATTTGTGCATGGAGCATTCTTGAAGCTGCTTCCTTAACAAATGGGACATTCAATTTTTACAAGTCATAGTTCAGCGTTTTCTTTATTGGACCTTTTTAAATTTCAATTCAAATGTACCTATCAAGGGACAGTGATCGGATCCTATGTCAGCTTCTGGATAAGTTTTGAGGGACAGACAACTATTTCTGAACCTCATATTAAGTAAAAGGTAGTCAATTTGATTTCTGACCACATTTCCGGGTTTATCCTGTCACAAAGTGAATTTTTGTGACGGATGGAGAGCTGTCGTCTAGTGTAAAATTAGCGAATTTATTCTGTTTTAGAATTAGAATAGGGTCGATGACTTCCAGATATATCTTGTTGGACTTGTAGTAGTGTATGCACATTATCACCATCATCGCCAATCCCTATGAATCAGCAGCAGCCGTATCATCAAAACGATAAGCGGCTACCGAGTCGGGTTGGTATCGCTCTTCATGAAATTTCTGGAATAGAAATATTGTTTACCGGCCTGATTTAGTGTAGTAATTAGTATCATTGTCATCATTAGCTGCACCCTTAACATCAGGAGCAGCTGAGTCAAACCCTGTCACATGACCAGTGGCGTGATCGTCTTTTCAGACTCTCATTGGTCGGGAATCTCTTTTCCCCCGGCCTCCTAATTTTCAGTGACCCGGTGCTGCTCCAAGAAGACCTGGGAGAGAAGCAGTTGTTCGGTGAACGGGTTTGTGTATGGCCGCGTTCTGAGCGGCGCTCCTAATAGTGGTGTACTAGTGGGTTAATATTCTATTCTGTATTTTAGTGAATGGAATATTGTATGTCGAATTGCCGACTGTATTTGAAGGTGGATTCTTCTGGGGGATTTTCTTTCTTGTCAGTTATTTTTTCCTAAATTCGTATCACTGGGGGTGAACGAGTTATCCTTGGTTTTGAAACCTGTAAGGGATCTCAAGTTTGTGCTACAAATAGTTGAGTGGGAAATTTAGCTAGGCTCTTATAGCAGATTATTTTTGAGTACTTAATTTATAAGCCTCGACTCTGTCGCTCCACAACATTTTTAATTATAATACAGGAAGTGGGAATCGGTTCGCTATTCTCCGTATCAGTATCCACGTCGATTCAGGTAATTGTATGTCAGGACTGGTAGTCCGTATATTTTTCCTTCTCTGTAGTAAGGTGGCCTTTAGTTTAAAGAGTAATTTTTCTCCATTGAATTTTTATTCTTGTAGGGAAATCCCTGTCCTTTTTAAGAATAGTTATTCTCAATTAATTTTTATTCTTGTGGGAAAATCCCTGTTCCTTCTGAGAATAGTTTTCTCGATTAATTTTTGTCCCTGCAGAGAAATTATTATCATTTATAGTAAGTTTTCCTTGCTTGGTTTTCATACTATAGAGTGGCCCAGTATTTTAACTTTTCTTAGCAGTTTCTGACTTGCTGTAATTCCTAGTAGGAAAATTCCAATCATTTCCTAGAGAACTCAGGTACAGCTTGAGTTCGTCCTTGTCGAAGTTGGTAGACTGCGACATCCTTACTCTTTCTTTCTCTCAACTTTCCCTCTACTAAAATCCTTCTAGCTCTCAGGTACAGCTTGAGGACTTCCTCGCCGAAGTTTCTAGACTGCGGCATCCTTTCTCTTTCTCTCTCTTAACTTTTCCTATTCTATAATCCTTCCTGCTCTCAGGTGCAGCTTGAGAACGTCCTTGTAGAAGTCACAGACTGCGACGCTTCCTGCTCTCAGGTACAACTTGAGAACGTCCTTGTCGATGTTCCCAGACTGTGACGCTTCCCGCTCTCAGGTACAGCTTGAGAACGTCCTTGTTGAAGTCACAGACTGCAACGCTTCCTGCTCTCAGGTACAGCTTGAGAACGTCCTTGTCGAAGTCACAGACTACGACGCTTCCTGCTCTCAGTTCCAGACTAGAGATCGTCCCCGTCGCGGTCCTCAGACCAGCGAGAGGTGTAGGAAACCTTGTGTAGAGCAGGATCTCAGTCACAGATTAGAGATCGACCCAGTCGCGGTCCTCAGACCGGCGAGAAGCTTAGGAGAAACCTTGTAAACCCTTCCCTATCCTCTCATAATAGTCGACATACTGACTATTAATTTAAAAGCGTTTCGGACGATTGAGAGTGATTCCCATACCCTTAAGGGCAGTCACAGATTGGCCCTTAATAACCGGCGCGCAGTCATCAGATTAGCGCGGAAATCCTGTTTAGCAGTTTCAGAATTGCTGAAAATCCTTTCGCAGCTGCAGGCTCGCGACTCAGAAATCCCACACCTCAAACCTTATTCTCTAAATTTCAATTACCACATAATTGAAATTGATATACTGTATTTAGCTAGCAGGTCTAGCTTGCTGAGTGCTAGAGCGCAATTCTCAGATTGCGGATTATTGAGCAGATATTCATTTGCTGCAGAGAATAATAATCTTATTATTGATTCTCTGTTCCCTATACCCTATACCGTATACCTCATACCGTGCACCCTATTCTCTATAGCTTACACCCTATACCGTGCCCTATTTAACTACATCTTAAATACTACTAATAACTCCATAGCTCCGTCATACCTTTACCCCATAGCTCTCACCTCAAACCCCATAGAAAAACCACATCCCGGGCTTGCAGGTACAGCTTGCTCGCCGTCAATTCGCAGTTGGTTCAGATTGCGTACTACCTTTATAAATAGAATTATTGGTAGGGATCTGATAGTCAGATCCGTCTCCTTGTATAGGGTTATCTTAATCTCCCTTAACACCCACCCTGTATTCCAAAGGCCGAGGGCCGAATCGGCCAGTAACACCACGGGTAAACACTCTTCCCCTGAAATTAAAAATCTCGCGAAAGAAGCAGAGGGTAAAGAATCAGGATAGAGGGAGAAGTGTAGGTCCGGTAACTCCACCTGTCAGTACGGCTACTGACCCCGACCCATATCCGACCGTAGCTAGTCCGCATTGTAGCAATACTTCACAATTATTAGGAAACCTAGAGGGTGGAATAGGACATCCTAATAAAACTGACATCTCCGAACGTGGGGCTAAGACGTCTGGCGCCCAAGAAAATCGCGAAGAGGGTTTAAGTGAATCCCAATCTGCGATGAGTGTACACGGAGAAGAGACTACTCATCAGGATGATGAAGTCGTACAGGCGGTCCACCGGGAGGACCTCGCGGAACGCGAAGCCAACCCCAGAGTGTCGTGGGTGTATCGGCTGAATAAGGAGGAAGCGGTCGGCTACCTAGAGAGTCTCGGCCTGTCGGCAGCGGGGACTGTGAAGGAGCTGAGGAGGAGGATGGTCGAGCACCTTCGATCCCGGACCGCTGCTGCCTCTCAACCAGGTACAGAGCCGGCACTGTCCCGCTCTTCAGGCACGTATGGACAGGGAAAAGTCTGCGACAAGGTAAGAAGTTGGAATTTACATTTTGATGGTGTATCGGATGCTCCCAGTTTCATCGAGAGGCTCGCGGAACTCCAGGGCGCATATGGGATCTCTGGGGAGCAATCTCTTATAGCCCTGCCGGAGCTGATGGAGGGAGAGGCCCTACTTTGGATGCGGAATTGTCGCTCCCAGTGGAGGACGTGGGCTGATTTTGTAGAGGCATTTAAACTCTGTTATTATCCTCATTCTTATAGTAACGACCTTGAGAGTCAGATCATTGCAAGGAAGCAGAGGGAGGGCGAACCGGCTGATGAGTATGCCGAAGCCTTGCTTACCTTGATGAGACGGTTAGGTAGTTATGAGGGGGATATGATGTTCCAAAGGTTGTATTTAAATTTATTACCGAGGTATAAATTATATGTTCGTAGTGTAGGGGTTAAAAATGTAAATGAGTTGTTAGATGTAACCAGAGAGTATGAGGCAATTCGTGCCGAAGAGAGAAACGGGAGGTTATCTCTGAAAAGCACGAAAAGTGAAGAACAAAAAAAGAGTGATTTTCAGTCTAAAGCCGCACCGAAAACGTGAGAAAAAAAGGTAGGAAAAATCCAAGAGCCTAAGTGTTGGAATTGTGATAAAGTAGGGCATTGGAAGTCGAGTTGTCCCGAAATTTCTAGTTGTCAAAAGTGTAGAGAAATTTTTGATTATTGTAAATGTGTCTCACAAACCAATAAGGTATCAGGAATCGCTGTAGTGAAGTTATCACGTGTTTTAAGTACGAGGTCAAAGTTGGGGGATGAGCGCATTTTTATTGATGTAGAAATTGCTGGGCAAAAATTTATTGCACTATTAGATATGGGAGTAGAGGTATCCTGCATTAGTGGAAAAGCTCTTAAAGTGTTAGAGCAAGTAGGGTGTGTTAGAAAAGAAAAGTGTAGTCACCATGAAGTATTAACTAATGGGAAGTATAATAATTTTTCCACAAAAATTATAACTAACTTAAAAATAGAAAATATTTTAGTTTCATTTCAACCGGTAGTTGTAGAGGGGCTTTCCACGATGTGTCATTGGGTATGTCATTTATGAAGCATCATAATATGAATATTCAAATGCATAATAGAATTGTAGAGTGGGAACCTAGTATAGTAGATAATGGAGTAACAGGTAGCTTAAAGCGTGAAGGGATGTCTAAGTATTGTATCTCAAAAGTTGCTACAGTAGTTAGCGAGAGACGGGAGAGTGAGAGTGATGGAGGTGGAATTTATGTCCACGTAGGAGTAGGTGGAATAGATCTCAATGCTTTAATTGATACGACGACAGATAAAACATTTATCTCTTCTGAAGTAGCTAACCGGCTTGGAGTAGAAGGGGAGCCCATATTACCAGTTATCGTTTGTGGGAAAAATTATAATTGGAAAGTATCTATCACATCTGATATAAAATCGCGAATGGTTTTAGGATTGAAAAATCTCCGTGATATGAGAGCTGTAATAGAGTTACAGCCTCATGGTATTCGCTTGAGGAGTAGGGATCATGAGGGAAAATTATCAGTTGTCTCCGGGATGGAGAAGGTAGATAAACCCCCTGTAAGAAAACTTGAAAAGTTTTCACCTATCTCTGAAGAAGCTCCTGTAAGCAGGAAAAAAGTAAAACTCCATAAAAGAGTTGAATCTATTAAACTTTATACCTGTCCTAAAAATATAGAGAAGCAGGGGAATGCTTTAAATATTAAGAATAGGCAGGACAAGGTTGTGGTACGGGATGTACTGTCACGATTTTCTCAGAGAGAGGGGGGCGAGTTGAATAGAGCTAACGCAGGTTGTAGTGCAACTCATTCAATTGAAAATCGCCCTAGCGGTAGCGAATTCAGTGGGAAAGGAGAATTGAAAACCCGATCCGAGATAAGGAGATCAGGGGTGAATGATCTTGATAACAATTCATTGTATTCCAGCTGTCAACAGTACAGGGGCCGATGGAGAAGAGCGAAAGGAATAGGTAGTATTGCTCATGTGTGGAGCGGGTTACCGAATGTGCGTTTCAAGGTGCTCGAGTGTAGGAGCAGTACTAGGTAGACTCCTAATGTGTTCCATATGAGGGGTGAATGGTTCTCTTTTCATCTTTCATCCCTTTCTCCTTTTTCTTTTCATTCTTCACTGGTGCTGCGCCGTTTTACTTTTCCTTTCTTTTTGGATTACTCCATACCTGTGCTGCTGTCAGCCAGGGGCTGTCGTTATCGGGAGATAACAAGCGATGAGGTCTATTACTAATCGCTGCTATAATAGTTGGAGCAACAGGTTGTTTCTTTTTCAGCGTTAGGTCATGCTTATCTTGTGGCTTTGAGAAGCCTGACCTACTGCACTAATTGTTCTTTTTCTTTTCAGCTTGACACTCTTCTTTCATCTCTCTCTTTATTCGTCCCATTATCTTCTCTCTTTCACTTCCTTCTTGTTTTCTTGAGTGCTGTACTTCGGGTTTGTGATCATAGGTTCAACACTGAGTCAACCGGTACCTCGGATGCTGTATTTTCTTCTCATCGCCAACCCCCCCCCCCTCCTTAGTAGGAGTGGGGTGTCACAAAGTGAATTTTTGTGACGGATGGAGAGCTGTCGTCTAGTGTAAAATTAGCGAATTTATTCTGTTTTAGAATTAGAATAGGGTCGATGACTTCCAGATATATCTTGTTGGACTTGTAGTAGTGTATGCACATTATCACCATCATCGCCAATCCCTATGAATCAGCAGCAGCCGTATCATCAAAACGATAAGCGGCTACCGAGTCGGGTTGGTATCACTCTTCATGAAATTTCTGGAATAGAAATATTGTTTACCGGCCTGATTTAGTGTAGTAATTAGTATCATTGTCATCATTAGCTGCACCCTTAACATCAGGAGCAGCTGAGTCAAACCCTGTCACATGACCAGTGGCGTGATCGTCTTTTCAGACTCTCATTGGTCGGGAATCTCTTTTCCCCCGGCCTCCTAATTTTCAGTGACCCGGTGCTGCTCCAAGAAGACCTGGGAGAGAAGCAGTTGTTCGGTGAACGGGTTTGTGTACGGCCGCGTTCTGAGCGGCGCTCCTAATAGTGGTGTACTAGTGGGTTAATATTCTATTCTGTATTTTAGTGAATGGAATATTGTATGTCGAATTGCCGACTGTATTTGAAGGTGGATTCTCCTGGGGGATTTTCTTTCTTGTCAGTTATTTTTTCCTAAATTCGTATCACTGGGGGTGAACGAGTTATCCTTGGTTTTGAAACCTGTAAGGGATCTCAAGTTTGTGCTACAAATAGTTGAGTGGGAAATTTAGCTAGGCTCTTATAGCAGATTATTTTTGAGTACTTAATTTATAAGCCTCGACTCTGTCGCTTCACGACGTTTTTAATTATAATACAGGAAGTGGGAATCGGTTCGCCATTCTCCGTATCAGTATCCACGTTGATTCAGGTAATTGTATGTCAGGACTGGTAGTCCGTATATTTTTCCTTCTCTGTAGTAAGGTGGCCTTTAGTTTAAAGAGTAATTTTTCTCCATTGAATTTTTATTCTTGTAGGGAAATCCCTGTCCTTTTTAAGAATAGTTTTTCTCAATTAATTTTTATTCTTGTGGGAAAATCCCTGTTCCTTTTGAGAATAGTTTTCTCGATTAATTTTTGTCCCTGCAGAGAAATTATTATCATTTATAGTAAGTTTTCCTTGCTTGGTTTTCATACTATAGAGTGGCCCAGTATTTTAACTTTTCTTAGCAGTTTCTGACTTGCTGTAATTCCTAGTAGGAAAATTCCAATCATTTCCTAGAGAACTCAGGTACAGCTTGAGTTCGTCCTTGTCGAAGTTGGTAGACTGCGACGTCCTTACTCTTTCTTTCTCTCAACTTTCCCTCTACTAAAATCCTTCTAGCTCTCAGGTACAGCTTGAGGACATCCTCGCCGAAGTTTCTAGACTGCGGCATCCTTTCTCTTTCTCTCTCTTAACTTTCCCTATTCTATAATCCTCCCTGCTCTCAGGTGCAGCTTGAGAACGTCCTTGTCGAAGTCACAGACTGCGACGCTTCCTGCTCTCAGGTACAACTTGAGAACGTCCTTGTCGAAGTTCCCAGACTGCGACGCTTCCCGCTCTCAGGTACAGCTTGAGAACGTCCTTGTTGAAGTCACAGACTGCAACGCTTCCTGCTCTCAGGTACAGCTTGAGAACGTCCTTGTCGAAGTCACAGACTACGATGCTTCCTGCTCTCAGTTCCAGACTAGAGATCGTCCCCGTCGCGGTCCTCAGACCAGCGAGAGGTGTAGGAAACCTTGTGTAGAGCAGGATCTCAGTCACAGATTAGAGATCGACCCAGTCGCGGTCCTCAGACCGGCGAGAAGCTTAGGAGAAACCTTGTAAACCCTTCCCTATCCTCTCATAATAGTCGACATACTGACTATTAATTTAAAAGCGTTTCGGACGATTGAGAGTGATTCCCATACCCTTAAGGGCAGTCACAGATTGGCCCTTAATAACCGACGCGCAGTCATCAGATTAGCGCGGAAATCCTGTTTAGCAGTTTCAGAATTGCTGAAAATCCTTTCGCAGCTGCAGGCTCGCGACTCAGAAATCCCACACCTCAAACCTTATTCTCTAAATTTTAATTACCACATAATTGAAATTGATATACTGTATTTAGCTAGCAGGTCCAGCTTGCTGAGAGCTAGAGCGCAATTCTCAGATTGCGGATTATTGAGCAGATATTTATTTGCTGCAGAGAATAATAATCTTATTATTGATTCTCTGTTCCCTATACCCTCTACCGTATACCTCATACCGTGCACCCTATTCTCTATAGCTTACACCCTATACCGTACCCTATTTAACTACATCTTAAATACTACTAATAACTCCATAGCTCCGTCATACCTTTACCCCATAGCTCTCACCTCAAACCCCATAGAAAAACCACATCCCGGGCTTGCAGGTACAGCTTGCTCGCCGTCAATTCGCAGTTGGTTCAGATTGCGTACTACCTTTATAAATAGAATTATTGGTAGGGATCTGATAGTCAGATCCGTCTCCTTGTATAGGGTTATCTTAATCTCCCTTAACACCCACCCTGTATTCCAAAGGCCGAGGGCCGAATCGGCCAGTAACGCCACGGGTAAACACTCTTCCCCTGAAATTAAAAATCTCGCAAAAGAAGCAGAGGGTAAAGAATCAGGATAGAGGGAGAAGTGTAGGTCCGGTAACTCCACCTGTCAGTACGGCTACTGACCCCGACCCATATCCGACTGTAGCTAGTCCACGTTGTAGCAATACTTCGCAATTATTAGGAAACCTAGAGGGTGGAATAGGACATTCTAATAATCCATAGGTGACTTCCAGATATACAATCTTCTTGGTGGAAGTTTAAACCAAGTGTTCATCACTACAAAATTTTTTGATGAAGCAAACTCCTCAAGCATATCACCTCTTTTGTTTCTTTCCCCCAATCCAAATGGTCCAACAACATCTGACGTACGACCTTCTCCTAATTTTGAATTAAAGTCACCCATTACAATATTAATTTCGTTTCCTCAGTCCTTGTAATATGTTATTGATTGTTGTGTACATATTTTCCACTTCCTCATCTTCTTTATCGAGTGTGGGGGCATATATTTAAATAATATTTTTATCAACTGAGCTCGCCTTCATTTGAATAAGTACCACCCTTTCTGATATAGGTGTAAAGGTTTTTACGCATTTGGTTACTTCATTACTCAAAATGAGACCCACGCCATGTTCATGTCTTCCATCTGCACTACCCGAATAAAGCACTCTATAATCATCAATGTAGATATCACCAGTCTGGCCATCTCATTTCGCTCACACCAAGGATATCAATCTTCAATCTTTTCATATCTGTTGTGAATTTTACCTTGCTGACTCATTGTTTTAACATTCCAAGTCGCTATTCTTATTCTCTCACTGATGTTAACTGATTTAACGTCTCTGCTTGTAACTGTCCCTCCCGGAGATCCGATTGAGGGACTTACTCTTATCAATCTTTAACTTTACTTATAGGATTCGCTATTAGATATACTCTTTCGCCAATCTTGAGAGGAATAGAGCTTCTGCGCGAGTCTTATTTTTCCTTCACTCAGCTGTGCGATTTTAAGAGATTCTTATAAGCTGATTTCAATAACTTCTCTATCTCTACACTAAAATTCTTGGGTAGCTAATTAGTGCTTCGTGCACATCACTCATGGATTTGTCTTTTCTATCAGGTATTATAACTGGGAAAGCTCTCAGAGATTGTTTCAGAACAGAAATGAAATGCATTATTTTTGACTCGATCTTTACAATATCTTTTTTTACTAAATCTGTACTTGATTCACATTCTTCCAGTAAATAATCAATGCGGGACTTCAATTCCTTTATCGTGTTATGGGATTTCAGTTAGATCAGAGATTTTTTGTCCAAACAGCAATCTCAAATTATCAACCGTTTGGGATAGCATTTTAGATTTTTCCTGACCTAGTATTTCTAGTTCAAATAACAACTCAACTTTAGTCAATGCATCGGGATTGATCTTATGAGATAGAAATGCATCAACTTCACTATTATTTACAAATTCGTCTTGCAACAAATCTAGAGTTACTTTCGCCATGGTCACTACAAAAAAATGGAATCTGAACTAATAATGAATCTTAAATAAAATACAGGGAAGCTTGATATTCTGATGACTCAATTACTCAAAAAGCCTTAAATAAATCTAATTTCCTGATACCTCTCAAGCTAAGTGCCTTATTTTCCCTGATCATTGAATTATTGAATTCCAATTTCATCACCGAAATAAGATCACAATATTCATCAGACTCATCAAGAATCACGTTCTCTGCTAGCATTATATGCCACTCTCCTGGTTACAAATGATTTTGTCGGAGAAGGCTTAGTTGTTGAAATTGTGCTAGGCCCTGAGGTCTGCAGATTTGCATCTGGTCAATAAAGTGATCCTAGCTCTAGTGGTTTGAGGGTCTTGGAAATAAGATCATAGATATGCGGTTGACAGACTGCTCTTATAATAATGAAATTAATATAGAAAATATTATAAAATACATCTCTACATGAATAATCAAATAATCAATCTGTCTTTAAGAGACCAACACATGTCTTTATGAGACCAAATTTACGGGGGCACATCTGATATTGTAGTGGGGGGTATCAAGTACTTATCTAAGATCTGTCGTCCTCGAGACCGGTGTCCAAAGGGTGATGGATGAGGGTGAAGGGTGATGGCCTCCAGGCATCGGGCTAGTGGCGTCAGATCGAAGATTTTCTTTCAGCACCGCACGGCAAGGTCAGATGTCCGATATCACCGGCCATCTCGGTCAGCGAATTCGTCAGCCCTCGTTCGACAGCAAGGCATATTTACAGCTCGATCCTCGAATGAGTATTCAAGAAAAAACATACACAAACAAAAAAAAACCCTTAAATGGGGTTTCGACTGTTACTAATCCAATAGCCTAACATAATAATAAATTGCAGCAGTCAAATGCCCTGAACGGAAATTAACTATGCCATTAATAATTTAATAAAAAGATTAGCGATTTCAAAACTGATGAGATGAATGATTCCCAATAATAATAAATAACTTTAGTCTCCAGGAGAGAATGAGAAAGTGTCTGGAAAAGACATGATTCAATCAGGCCAATAAATAATTAAGCTCAGAAAACATGTCTGTACTCTACAGAATCTATAAGCGGTCTCTTCTGTTCAGGTCTCCAAGTCGACCGAATCAGGCTCAAAAATAGGTATCAGGGCTAGCAATGAAGCCAATAAAAAAATACCAATACACCAAGCATGTGGTGGGGATGCCATAAATTTCCCTCAAAAGAACGAGAAAGGAATACAACTAACAAGGACAGAATACAGCAAAATTCCCTCAATCGAAGTAGAAAACTCAGCAATAGAGTGGATGTTCAACTGATTTTTTATGATGATTTTGCGTCTACAACAATTCTAAGTACCTACTCAAGGAAAAAGTTGGAAAACAATAGATGAAATATTAGAATTTAATTACCGTACATAATGTGCTGAATTACATTATGAAACTACTCCGATACCGTGAGAATCACAACGTTGTTAATCCAGCACTTTAATAAAATTTTATCTTGGAAAAGTTATAATTTTGAAAAAAAATTTCGACACATTTTGATAAAAATCCAACAGAGCCAAAATTTACAGCACAAAACGTCCGGCAGCCATTTTCAAAAGGGAAAGAGACAATAATTGGGAAACGCCCTGGTTATGTCACATCAGTGCCATCATAATCTAACAACTTTAAAATAATAAGTTACATTTCATATAATTTTATATTTTCAATAAAACTTCATTTTTAATCAGTTTCGAATTTATCTAACCTATATCTTGTTTATAATTATTTATTAATTTTGAAAGAGAAATTAACTAAACATTTCAACATCATTTAACAGCTGATAAAATGAAGTGTAGGGCGGAATGCACACCGGAGAACCGCGTTTCGTGAAAAAAGTGTCAGGAAACATGAAACGAAAGTTGCTTGCAATCGACTGATAAGATTACACAAGATTGTGCACACTGCGTTTCATGAAACTCCAGTTTCCCTGATTGCGTGAAACCAGATTTCGTGAAACTCAAATAATCTGTTTCCTCTAGCTGTAGTTTCACGTTTCGCATCGTGAAATTGTGTGATTTGTAGAAATTTGTGTGATAGCTATTTGTAATTTGTTTGATAGCTTTAATTTTACTGAAAATTATGGCAGGAATTTCATTCTAAGTAAAGTTGGCCGAAGCTGTAGAAAAACGCCCGTGCCTTTATGATTTTAAACTGAAGGAATGCAGCAACAGGGACAAAGTACAGATTGCATGGGAAGCAGTTGTAAAAGAAGTGAACAATTCTGGTAACCCTTTTTTTATTATTTGAAATAGTTAATCGGAACCAGTAAATCAACAGCACACACAATTAAGTTTTAAGGAGAAAAACTAAATATAAAATTAAAATGACAAATAACTATTCTTAGCAATTGATCCCACAACGTCAAACCTTTTATATCTCATCAAATAAGTACATTCATTATTATATTAATAAATAATATCAATAAGATAAGATCAATGTCTATCAAATTCAAGATGGCGGATCAAATGGCGAAAATTATGTCAAAAACAGTGTTTTTCGCGATGTTCTCAAAAACGGCTCCAACGATTTTCATCGCCTTAATCAAATTCATACCTAAAATAGTATATTGATAAGCTCTATCAACCGCCACAAGTCCCATATCTGTAACAATTTTATGAGCTCCGCCCCATCTATGCAAAGTTTGATTTGGATTTCAAAGTATCAGGCTTCAGATACAATTTCAACGAAAAGTTTTCAAGTTGAAAAGATTGAACATGAAAATCTCTAGAATTAATGTTCAGTAACATTTTCACCTTATATTGGAAAAAATCTGGTGTGGCGCACTCACACAACTTTCCATGCCGTTATGAAAATTGATCACCTGACGCTAGTGTTCCCGCGCATCTCAAGTCTACTTATAAACAAAGATCTGAGCCAGCTGGTGACAGGACAATAACGCTGGAGACATACGAGGTCTGCTATCTCTTCATAGAGAATGATTTAATAGAATCAACAGTTGCCAACAGTTTGCAATTTAAATAATAACATTTTCTCGAATTTCGTGCTTATTTTCAATTTTAGGTGAAAATGTTACTGAACATTAATTGCAGAGATTTTTATGCTTAATCTTTTCCACTCTATTTTTTTGTTTAAATTTCATCTGAAGCCTATCTAAAATCGAACTTTGCATAGATGGGTCGGAGCTCCTGAAATTTTTACAGATATGAGACTCGTGGCAGTTGATAGAGCTTATCAATGACCCTATTTCAGGTATAAATTTGATCAAAATCGTTGGAGCCGTTTTTGAGAAAATCTCGAAAAACCTTGTTTTTGACAACATTTTCGCCATTTTAGCCGCCATCTTGAATTGCTTTGGATCGAAATTGTTCGTGTCGCATACTTATAGTGTAAGGACATTAAGTTACAAATTTCAAGTCATTCGGTTAACTGGGAGATGAGATATCGTGTACACAGACGCACATACACACACACACACACACACACACACACACAATTGTGTGTGTGTGTGTGTGTGTGTGTGTGGTGTGTGTGTGTGTTGTGTGTGTGTGTGTGTGTGTGTGAGTGAGAGTGTGTGTGTGTGTGTGTGTGTGAGTGAGAGTGTGTGTGTCTGTGAGTGTGTGTGTGTGTGTGTGTGTGTGTGTGTGTGTATGTGCGTCTGAGTACACGATATCTCATCTCCAATTCAACGGAATGACTTGAAATTTGGAACTTAAGATCCTCAATTTCGATCAAATGCAATTCAAGATAGCGGCTAGAATGGCGAAAATGTTGTCAAAAATGGGGGTTTTTGCGATTTTCTGAAAAACGGCTCCAATGATTTTGATCAAATTTATACCTAAAATAGTCATTGATAAGCTCTATCAACTGCCACAAATCCCATATCTGTGAAAATTTCATGAGCTCAGCCTCATCTATGCAAAATTTTGATTTTAAATTTCCAATTATCAGGCTTCAGATACAATTTAAACAAAAAAGTTTAAGTGGAAAAGATTGAGAATGAAAATCTCTACAATTAATGTTTTGTAACATTTTCACCTGAAATTGAAAATAGGCTTGAAATTCTAGAAAATGTTATTCTTTAATTGCAAACTGTTAATCCTATTAAATCATTCACTATGAAAAGATAGCAGACCCCGTGTGTCTCCAGCGTTCTTGTCCTGTCACCAGCTGGCTCAGATCTTTGAATAGTAGACTTGAGATGCGCGAGAACACTAGCGTCAGGTGATCAATTTCCATAACGGCAAGGAAAGTTGTGTAAGTGCAGCACACCAGATTTTTATTGAATCTGAGAATCTGATAGTATGGCATCAATCATATGTTATAGTATCAACTTTTATAGTTTGCTCAAATAAATAATATTCCAAAAATAGTTCTAATTTGAAGACTAATCCCAAGTTATACTCACATAATGTTAAGTCTCTTCAACCGGTTGTCACTTTATGGAGGATACTATTGAAATAATAATTATCATACAAATATAATAATGTATCAGACGCAAGATGTCACAAGTATAACTACAATTGAGAGTAAATCTGGAAAATTATTTGGTTGTACGTCTTCAAGTACAAGCACTATGGATTTCTCCAGTTTTTTTATGAATGAAATAGAGTATCGTGATTTTTCAAGTTCATTCAAGTCATTCAGTATGAGAATGAATGAAATTTCAGAGGTGAGTTTGAAGTGCAAAAAGTGTTTGATTACATCTATAATATTTTACAATAATTGAGGCAATTATTTTCACTTTATAGAAATAACCTGCAATACTTCTCTACAAAATTTTAATCTACTTATCACATTAATTTCAAAATGGATGAAAAAATTTTTATGATTAGGTAAAACACGTGGTTAAAGCTAAAACGTGATTTAGAGAATAAATAGAGAAAATATCGTTTTAATAATTTTGCAAATAAAACTATTTTTATGATTATTACTGGATGATTCGTGAAATATAGGCTACTATAAGAGGTCAACTATTTTTTAGAATAGGTAACATTTTATGACCCGATTCGATTCATATTACAATTTTCTCTGAATTATTGAGGCCAATATTCAAAGAAATTAAACAATTTCCAAAAAGGCTACTTAATAAAAGAAATAGCATATCCACTAGCCTATATGTCATTAACAAAAACTGGCATAGCCGTTGGCTTTAGAGATCAAATTATTAATGGTTAGCATAGTACGTAATTAAAGTGTTCTTTCAAAATGTCAGTATCTATTCAGTGGAAAACATGGGTTAAAGAAAGGAGACGGGGCCTCGCTACCTGTACACTGGGCTATTGTTCCAGAAAGGTTCATCCTCTAACTCTCGACTACCACACTCTATTGTCCTCTGAATCCGCTTCATTACCCTCATTAGAGGCCGGAGTGGCTCCGTCTGCTTTCTTGAAGGCAGTTTTAGCTGGTAGGCTGGTAGGGACTCATCTATTACTTTCCATCTTACCTGTTACTTGTATTCTCACTTTATTATTGAATCTAGATCAGTGATAAAGTACTTGTTATTCAATCCTATTATATTAAGCGATTTGTATCCATTCAATCAACTAAGAACTATTCATGATCTATGTTGCCCCAGAAGTTTGAAATTGGACCCGATGTCCAAAAATACATTTCTTGACAATGGATTTTCCCAATCAACTTTCTTACCCTCAACTTCCCCCTTCTCGGGGGATGTCATTCCCGTACATTTCAGTAACAATCACTTGCAGTTTGCAGCTCGTCCAAGCAAGTTGACAGATGTTGTAACTACTGCCTCGATCAGTGTCTTACAGTTTACCCGTCCTACATGGAGTATACTCGAAGTCTCACTGAGTTTCGAGAACACATATCAAATACTGGTATGAAACGTTTTTTAATACCACCAATTTGTACTTTGATATGTGTGTGTAGTGTGTTTGTGTACTGTAATGTATTTAGTCTCATCATGTACACTGAATATAATAGGACATAAGGATAAGTATAAAAGGACGTAAAATAAAAAAATAATACATTCTTAGTTTGAATTTTGTTCAAATTCCTAATAGTTTTGCAATAAACTGAGTCGTTAAATTGCAAATTTGAACCAAAAATGAACCGTTACATTGCCAACCTAGTTCGAGGGTTATTCTCCAGAGAGCTCTACTGTTGAAACGTAACCCCCACCACCTACTACTTACATACTAAGACTGCCCAGCAGTGTATCAATGAATGAATTGAATGAATGACCACAAGAAAGAGTGGGAATGGGAGGGGAATAGATGAGAAGTCTGTTACACTCTCTCTGTCTCTCAATTCCAGCTAGCTTTTGCCATATCCATGCCATGTGTGACTTATTAGTTCGTTGAAACGTGACAGTGACAGTTCATCCAGTCATTTGTGATAAGTTACTATGGGTTTTCATTTATAGAAACGTTTTGCCTTGTTTATTCTAGACAATCCTTGTTAGTGAATAATACTTTTTCTATTCTATTCCTATTGACTTCGAATTACGTGAAATGTTATAAAAATGTTGAAGTGCATGCGACCAAATTATTTATCATAAAAAATGGACAAAACGCCGAAGCCTCATCAAAGTCGCCGATGCTTTAGACACAAAAGTGGACGCAGATTGAAACTTAGCGCGAAACCGCTTAAACCGCAGGCAAAAGAGCATGTATGTTTCAAGAATTGGGGAACACATCAAAGTTCTACAAGTATGGAGGCTGCACTTATTGCTGAGGGATTTTCATTGAGTGAAGAAATGTATGGGGTACGATACAATCGGCTTATTGCTGACGGTGATAGTAGTGTCTATAAAACGTTGCTTGATCGGAGGCCCTATAAGAATACTACTATACTTAAAAATTGAGTGTAGAAACCATCTTTTACGAAACTACTGCAATAAAATCAGAGAGATTGCTCTGACAAGCGATAAAGGACATAGCCCTATTACGTTACGCAAGAAGATAGGTGACAGCTACTAACACTAAGATACGGAGTTACAAGAGCAGTGATATACCATCAGAAAAATCCTAACAAAATTGAAAGGATCGAAATGTTGAAAGAGGACATTTTGAATGGACCGAATCACGTTTTTGGGGACCATGGAAACTGCAAAAATTATTTTTGCAGTGGTACAGACCTACGCAACTTACCAAATTTAGTGCCTAGTCTAGAAGCAGTTGGGCTTTTTCAGCGAGTCAAAAATGCTGCTCGTTTTTTGAGTCTACATGCCTCTAGTTACTCGAAGATGTCGACAGCAACTACGTGGAGCACTACAACCACGCAGTTGCTAAATTTGTCGGTGGAAAGAGAATAAATTTCACATCTCGCGGAAGCTACCAGGCAAGGTGTGAGGGAGCTGTTGTTCAGCACAATACGGGAATGGCCCTGTACAACTTGCATAAAACTATGTGCAATTCTTCAAGTCCTGGAAGATTCTATAAGTCAGTCCAGGTTAAACGTAGAAAAAAGATAGAACAGGACAGAAGAAGGAGAAATATATCATCAAGAAAATCACTTTTCTCTACAGCCATCCAAAAAACAACAGTTGACCATGATTACGGACCGAATGCTCAACGCCCTGACATCAGTGAAAAAGAACTTGTCATTGAGAAAAATAGGTTTTTAGCCTCACTGGTGTTATCAGAAGAGAGCCGTCACCAGTTGGAAAGGAGGACTGTCCTGCAGCATCACTCCGCTGAATGGCTTGAAGAGAGACGGAAAAGGATTACTGCATCAAATTTTGGACGAATAAGCAAGAGAAGGCCAAATACCGGATGTGAAAATGTAGTTCGCGAACTATTGTATGGGGGCGGTAAAAATTGTTCAGCAATGGAGTATGTGAGGATGAACGAGGAGGCTGCTCTAAAAAAAGTTAGTGAGATAGCTGGACAAAAAATTTTGAAATGTGGGCTATTCATTGATGCCGATTTTCCATTTCTGGCAGCATTGCCGGATGGATTATTAGAAGATGGGCATGGTATTGTGGAGGTCAAATGCCCTCAGACAATAAAGGACCTACTCCCAAGGGAAGCAGCAAAGTTGAAAATATTGAAATTTTGCAAAATTGAAGATACAAATATCGAATTGAACACAAACCATAACTACTACTATCAAAAACAGGGACAACTCCACATTACGAAACGTCAGTACTGCTTATTTTGTATATGGTCGCCAAAGGGGACAGAAGTTGTTACTGTATACAAAGATGAGCAGTTCTGGAGTTCGAAGATTCTTGAACAAGTGAAAAAATTTTATATGGACTGTGTATTGCCGGAACTTGTTGATCCTCGACACACGCGTTCAATGCCAATTCGAAATCCAGATTGGATTATTGAGGCGCAAGAAGCACGTAAGAAGAAATAATGATGAGACAAACATAACTGGAAAATAAAAACAAATATTGTCATATACCACTTATTTATTATTAAAACTTACATTAAAGTATTATTAAAGTAATACTTTATTAAAGTAAACTTACATTAAAGTAATGTACATAGGTTTCATAATGGCCTAGGCTTACATTACTTTAATGTAAGTTTTAATAATAAATAAGTGGTATGTGACAATATTTGTTTTTATTTTCCATTATGGAGAAATACCACAACATCTCCTCAAACACAATCAATTATACAAACATAACTATTCTTCCTTTTCTCCTTTTATAGTAGTAGTTATGGTTTGTGTTCAATTCTATATTTGTGTCTTCAATTTTGCAAAATTTCAATATTTTCATTTTTAACAAAGTCATTTTTCATTGTTCATTGCACCGGTAAGGGCATTTGTGCAGAGAGAAAAAGAGAAATAAACGAGTGAGAGCGAGGAGGAAAATGAGAAGATTTAGAACGGAAAGAGTGAGGAGAAGTGGATGGAAAAGAGGGAGAAGAAGAATAAGGGGAAAAGAAGGAGGAGAAGGTGAAGGAGGAATGAGAAAAAGATTAAAAAGAAGGAGGAGAAGGTGGAGAAGGAGGAATAGGAGAAGAAAGAGGAGAAGGTGAAGAAGGAGAACAAGAAGAAGTAAGGCTTATTATTTCTCAAAATTCACGTAATATTGTTTGAAGACCATCAAAATATTTTATCGTCTTATCTGTCTCAACTTCCGCTGAAATATATATTTAAAATACATAGAAATATATTTTCAATTACTTCTTTTATATTATTTTTTTATTATTAATAATACTTTTTTAGATTAATTCTTCCATTTTAAAACAAGTAATGAGTTTGTACTTCTCACACACATTTTGTGTTTGAGAAAACTCACAAAGAAAAGTTTTCTTCTGATATTGATAAATTTGAAGTTGTAGGGTATAATAGTAGCTTCAGTTTCTAGTGTAATAGTAGTTCTAGTAACAGTATAGTGTATATTTATGTGATATTGAATTCCTGGGCTGACTACCTTTAGGATATAATTCAATTATCTTCTGACTTATTGTAGTTTATCAATGTATATATAGAAATATATTTTCAATTACTTCTTTTATATTATTTTTTTATTATTAATAATACTTTTTTAGAATAATTTTTCCATTTTAAAACAAGTAATGAGTTTGTACTTCTTGCACACATTTTGTGTTTGAGAACACTCACGGAGAAAAGTTTTCTTCTGATATTGATAAATTGAAGTTGTAGGGTATAATAGTAGCTTCAGTTCTAGTGTAATAGTAGTTCCAGTAACAGTATAGTGTATTTCATTTTATTTGTATATTTATTTATTATTGATTTATTGTTAATGCAAGTTTGATTTATTGTAAACTGTAGCCTATGTATATTGCTATAATGCTAAAAATTCGATTTAGATTTGACTTGAATTGTACAATTGATTGTAGATTACAAAACTAATAATTTTTTCAATGTATTATTTTACGGAAATAAATTTTATTTGAATTTGAATTTGTTTTTTTTTCAATTCAGAACCTGACAAGAACTTAGCTTATTTTTAAATTCACAAATGCCTGTTATGAAAGATTTTTCGTTACAGTACTCGCTCATTTACAAGGCCAAGAGTCATCAATATAAATAATTATTTTGTATAACAGATTTATACATACTGTATAACAGTTATAGGCCTACTGATATAATAGAGAATCTAGCAATGATTTTGTTCAAATTGGTGTGAAATAGGTTGGAATGTTGCATTTCAAGATACGAGCAGCACTCATGAGAATAGCTTTGTCCCTTTTCTAGCATTCAATAACGTAGTAGCCAAATATACTTTGTCGTGTCTTGGTTGGAACGTGACTCATTGTTCCAGAACCAGAAATCATGAATGGAGACAGAGGTTTTTGTCATTTCTTTCTCCCTCCTTTTTGTTGCTCACTTGTAGCAATGGTCAATTGGTGGGGGAGACACTTCTAGACTTCCAATATGTCTTTACTCCTCCAAACGAAATCTCTCCAGCGCTGAATCTGTCATAGTGGGAAGTGGCGGAACTAAAATACGAAATTTCAGAGGTGTACAGTAGAATCTTAAGTAATCAGACTGGGCCACCAATTTATTCCTCGGAGTGGAATCCTTAACAATAGACCACGAAAATGTCGAAACTCATTAACAATGGGTGATGTAAGTGTGACGTAAGCCGTTGCCACGACGCCATTTTAGTCTCTAAACAAACCGTTGCTAATTGCTATGGAGAGAGAGCATGTTATTCTTATGGGTCTAAATCATCACCTTACATTTACGAGTATATCAATAAAATAATAGATTTCTAAGAGTTGAGAATATTTTTTTCAAGTTCTACACACTCAAATCATCAATTTCCGGTATTTATTCAGATCGAATAAATTTTTTTGGGACAGCCAAAGCAGAAAGTCTCATGAAGTAGTGCATAGTACTATGTATGTATAGGCTGCTATGGTAAGCCTAGTTGAATAGAAAGTTAAAGTGCCACATGAATTCTTACCTGAATTTTTTTATTATTATTTTGTTTTCAATATAAGTTTACTTTCACAGCATATGCTGGAAGTTTTACAGTCTGCTGTTTCACATTAGAAATGTTTATTTGAAAATGTATACAGTCTGATTTCGATCTCAAATGAAAATGGTTTGAAGCAAACAAACATTTTCTATGTTCCTGACTGTAAACATTACAGTGCTTAAGGCAGGCTACATACCATTTTTTTAGATTTCCTGAAAATCCCAAGGTCTAGCTCGCCTCTATAAGTTCTGTAGTATATTTTTAGGTTATGTTATTGTTAATAAAAATCAAATTTATCTAGAATAACTACATTAGTGAAATTATTAATACAATAATTCAAATACAATCATGTTTACAGTGAATGTAGCACATAAAATACGTAATTATTTGCTTTACTTTACAATCATGTTCACTTACCCCTTTTAAATTCTTGTAAACATCACCGTTTAGTTAGAATGTAGGAAGTATACAACATGATATAAGTGGTCACTACATCTACATCTTTTTACTGTGTTGAGTTTATTCAATATCTTACTATTTCACGTAAATTGAAAACAATTATATAGGTACTCCAGAGAACCTCAACACCAAACTTATAAGTACCTAGGCTAAACCAAAACACCCAACCTATATATTTAAGCTTTAGTCTACTCTAACAGTTACACTAATAAACAATAGGTAAACAGAATATATTCATATGAATTTTTAAATTACAACTTTATAACAATCTAATGAAATTCTAGGTAATAATTCAAATTGCACTTAAACTTTCTCTACAGGTAGGTTTTCCATAGCAGACTACAGACATGGTACTAAGCTCTACTTGGTGAGACTTTCTGCTTTGGCTGTCCCAAAAAAATTTATTTGATCTGAATAAATACTGAGAGTTGATGATTTGAGTGTGTAGAACTTGAAAAAAATATTCTCAACTCTTAGAAATCTATTATTCCATTGATATACTCGTAAATGTAAGGTGATGTTTTAGTCCCATTTGAATAACATGCTCTCTCTCCATAGTAACGGTTTGTTTAGAAACCAAAATGGCATCGTAGCAACGGCTTACGTCATCACTTACATCGCCTATAGGCGACCAATGAAGGGTCACTAGAACTTCTACCTGTTCATCCATTGCTTTCGGCGGCCCCGTCTCCTTTCTTTTACCCGGAAACATTGATGTTTTGTATAATATGCTTTTATTTATAAGGAATGCTATCATTTTCAAGTAAATACCTGTACGGACTGGCACAGGGTCTTTTCGACAGGCCTCTGATCTGGAGAGAAAGTAACATGAAAATTAAAATCCTGTAAAAACTTATCTATCCTGTAAAAACATTAGAACTTAACAACTGCATTTCCTAGGAGAATTTAAAAAGTGGAAATCAAAAATCAATTAGTGTGCGAGCAAGACATTCAGATATCAACTTGGAAGAAATAATGAAACGGGATGTGAATATCAGTCCTTGGCTGAGGTTTGGCGTGATCAAAGACCCTTGGCAAGATTGTCAACTGCATTGTCTACCAAGGATCTCATCGACAGATAAAAATTTCGAACATAATTTAAAACCTGAACAAATTATAGCAAATGCAAAAAATTTGAGACAGTCACCGGATAAGAAATGCTTTGCTCTCACTAAGCTTCAACTTAACAATAAGGTAGGCCTAAATGTTTTTTCCATAAATGATCATATAGGCATAATGCTTTTTTCCACCACCTACTTTTTTATTGCGGATGATGCCCAAATAAGATTTTAGATTCCCAATTATCAGGCTTCAGATACAAATTGAGCAAAAAAATTCAAGTGGAAAAGATTGAGCATAAAAATCTCTACAATTAATGATCAATAACATTTTCACCTTAAATTGAAAATAAGCTCGAAGTTCGAGAAAATGTGATTTAACAATTGGAAACTGTTGGTAACTGTTGATTCTATTAAATCATTTACTATGAAGAGATAGCAGACTTCGTGTGTCTTCAGCGTTATTGTCCTGCTACCAGCTGGCTTAGATCTTTGAATAGTAGACTTGAGATGCGCGTGAACACTAGCGTCAGTTGATCAATTTTCATAACGGCAAGGAAAGTTGTGTGATTTCGCCACACCAGATTTTTTTTTAATTCGGGGCGTTTAGGATAAAATACATGGGTGGTTATGGAGCAGCACACACTCTCGTCTGCTATCTACCGACGGCTGTTGTATCATGCAATGATTATGACAGCTGATTTTTATTCTCCCATAAGGATTACATGTAAACTTTGAAGGACCTTAGGAAAGAGTCCTGTAGTCGGATTATTTGATAGGTCATAAACCTGGTCCTGAACATAACGAACACAACTAAAAAAAATCATCAATTTCGGTGCACACATAAAAAAGTTATTGGATGTTAAAATTTGAGGCTCAATTTTTATTTATATAGATACTGAGTGTTCAAAAATCTTAGAACGAGATTCAAAAATCTTAGAAAGACTCAATATTCTTCAAACAGTGAATACTGTAAAATCTCGTAATTATACATGTCTATATCCTTTACAAACATATTTTTAATAGATTATTCAGATAACTAAATATTCTACCGTCATTGAGCGTACTGTAATCAATTTGATAGACATTTTTCAACTTGAGAACCACATGATGATCTATATAAAAGCGAAATGGCACTCACTCACTAACTGACTGACTGACTGACTCACTCACTCACTCGCATAACTAAAAATCTACCGGACCAAAAGCGTTCAAATTTGGTAGATATGTTCAGTTGGCCCTTTAGAGGCGCACTAAGAAATCTTTTGGCAATATTTTAACTCTAAGGGTTGTTTTTAAGGGTTTGAAGTTCGTCTTTTAGCATGTATATTCTTCTTCTCCCAATCTCTTAATTATAATTGAAATTTCCATATCATATGTTACTATAGAACTATAATCTAGATAGAGTACTTCTTCGAAACAGTTGTTAACTGGCAACTAAATTAATAATTTTGTCAGGTTGGCATTAAGTTGAGTTGACTTTGTTAGGTTTGCACCAAGTTGACGATTTAAATGCATTTATCGCGGAAAAATTGACTGGGCACTGCTACTTCAATCCTGGGAATATTATGTTACTAGCCGTCAGGCTCGCTTCGCTCGCCATATCCGTTTAGCCAGACGTTTAGTTTGGACCCCCGACTGGATTGTCCTAAAATATGATAAAAATACTCAAATGAAAAATGCAGGCGAGCGAAGCGAGCCTGCTGATCTCATTTTTGGACGATCCAGTCGGGGGTCCAGGGGGCGGAGCCCCCTGGCTAGACGGATATGGCGAGCGAAGCGAGCATGACGGCTAGTATCTGTAATAGGTAGTTAGGAGCGTAAACCGCGACTTTATTGCTTGAGCAAAACAGTTACGGTATCGTGCAACACGTAGTAGAGCGCGATAATTTTGTGAAAGCAATCAAAAAGTTTTACGCTCGAATCAACTTATTCAATCTTCCATAATCAATATTCCAAGTTCATTCAACTTGTATGAATAAAATGAAGTTAAAAGTTTTTCAAGAATCTAAAAACGTGACACGAAAAAGTTAATAAGCTGGAAAAGCGTTAGTGGACAACGTCATACTACTGTATTACAATTTAAGATTTAGCCATAAAAAAATTTACATAAAAATCTAAACCGATAAACCGATCCCGATAAATCCGGTAAATTGCATTCATAATATATCATAAATGCACTGAACAGTGAACACAATATGCTGTTATCGAGCACATCATGTTCTACGAGAATCAAAATATCTCATCCCCGAAATTCACAGGCTGATGTATAGCAAAACTACAAAATCTGGTGTGGCACACTCACACAACTTTCCTTGCCGTTATGAAAATTGATCACTTGAAGCTAGTGTTCACGCGCATCTCAAGTCTACTATTTTAAAATCTGAGCCAACTGGTGACAGTACTATAACGCTGGAGACACACGAGGTCTGCTATCTCTTCATAGTGAATAATTTTAATAGAATCAACAGTTGCCAAAAGTTTGCAATTGAATATTCACATTTTCTCGAATTTCGAGCTTATTTCCATTTTTAGGTGAAAATGTTACTGAACATTAATTGTAGAGATTTTCATGTTCAAATGTTTAAATGATTAAATGTTTAAATGATTAAATGTTCAAATGTTTAAATGATTAAATGTTTAAATGATTAAATGTTCAAATGTTTAAATGTTTAAATGTTTAAATGTTTAAATGTTTAAATGTTTAAATGTTTAAATGTTTAAATGTTTAAATGTTTAAATGTTTAAATGTTTAAATGTTTAAATTTTAAATGTTTAAATGTTTAAATGTTTAAATGTTTAAATGTTTAAATGTTAAATGTTTAAATGTTTAAATGTTTAAATGTTTAAATGTTAAATGTTTAATGTTTAAATGTTTAAATGTTTAAATGTTTAAATGTTTAAATGTTAAATGTTTAAATGTTTAAATGTTTAAATGTTTAAATGTTTAAATGTTTAAATGTAAATGTTTAAATGTTTAATGTTTAAATGTTAAATGTTTAAATGTTTAATGTTTAAATGTTTAAATGTTTAAATATTTGAATGTTTAAATTTTTATATGGTTTGGGATGTTGTTCAGTTATAAATGTTATTTATTCTATTGATAACATTTTTGTTCATTATTTGTTATTATAGTCTTTAATTTTTATAAGTTTTGGAATCTTGAATTCATTTTCATTTTCACAGTTGTTTCATTTTTACTTTTTTCATAAGTATTTTAAATGTTTGTATTTGTCATTTTCGAATTAGGTGGTATTTTTGTTGTTTGTATTATTCATTATTGCATAAGTTCGTATTGTTTTTATCATTATTTTTTAAAAAATTGAATCTGTCAATTTTTATTGTTAAGGAGACATATTTGGGGAAACCCGTTGTCTCCATTGTGGATAAATAAATGAACTATTGATTGTGTGCAATAATGCATGCAATTAATAACTAAAATAATATAGTATTGTCTCTCGAACTCTGTCTGCTTTGAACTTGTGCTGTCCTGTTGCCAGTATGTCTTGAAGGAGATTAGCTTTTGATGTTAGCATTTCTGATACACCAGCCCCAAGTAGCCGTTTTCACACCGATATCTCGCCGACACGACATACAGACAGGACCTACTCTGATGGACAGTAAAAGAGGAGGCTGCGGTTTGTAACTGCGCGAGGTCTACTGTTCACAGAACTACTAGTGTAATTTGACTATACGTCACCATATGATTTTCAAGAATGCGATATTTTGCCCACTCTGTACTACAGCCTACGTCACGACTACAGTTTCCCCACTCCAATTGCATTTCAACTAAAATACTATAGATGAGTGACCAACCTCCTGTCTACTAACTTTGACCTCTGATAGCATTTTATAATTGAGCTGGGTTTCCAAATATCAGTGACAGGAAACGTATCCGGTACAGTGAGAATATCATTCCCATTAGTTCTAATGGGACTAGTCATACTCGCTCGGCCGGACTGAGTGTGAATGGTCAAATTAGAACGCACAGGAATTACATTTTCACTGTGTCGGTCTCTTTACTGATACTGATGTGTGGGAAACCAGCTTCATTCATGCTAGTCGCAGTCCGGAAGGTGACGAATGATTGATGTATCACTTTATTATTCAGAATTGAAGCAAATTCAATAAACAGAGTGATCTTTCAGGAATTGGAAGATATCAGTTTGCTATCGACATATCGCTGCTTCCAGTACATTGACCTCTCATGGAACCGACTAACAGGCTTGGAAGCTCTCAACGAAATGGTTTACCTTATGTATTTGGACGCATCTCACAATTATCTGCAGATGGCCATTTGCATGGAAGCTCCATGGTACCTCACTTATATAAATCTATCTTACAATGACATCTCAGCGATTGCAGATCTTTCAAAGTTCTGGTCTTTGCAGCATGTGAACTTTTCACACAATAAAATTGATTGCATTCAAGGATTCAAGAGCTTGAAGTAAGTACCTATACACATAACATTCAAGGATTCAAGAGCTTGAAGTAAGTACCTATATACATAGCCAGTTATGTTTGATATAAAGTCTATTAATACGAATAATAATACGTTTCTGCTCACATCAATAATTACCTATTGTCACGGATTTATACTCTGTACAAAATAACTTGTGGCTTGGGAGGGACATGGGCAGCAGAGAAGACATACAATGGCGGTGATGTCGCCGTTCTGAACAGGCCAGCATTCTCTATATTTCTAGAGAGTATCTTTAAATATAATATCTTTAAACTAAAAATAGTTTTATTGATTTTAAACTTTATGAAACAGAAACTCAGGAAGTGGAAGTGCAAATTTTTAGTGAGTAAACATGAAGAACCCAATACATAATCTATAAACTTGAGTGTTGATAGGAAATGACATTGAGTAATACGGCAAGGCAGAACATCCAAAAGGATCTCTCTGCCGATAAAAGCCATAAGAATAAATAAAGTGAGTTTCTAAGTGCTCATGTTAAACTTTCGGAGTTTCCTCACTGGAAGCCTTTAGTGGACTGACTGTAATCGAAACTGCGCTTCTACCTATGACTGTCCATCACCGCAGTAATTGGCTGATCTCCATCCATTTCTCTTTGCCGCATATCCCTCCAAGTCAAAAGTTATTTTTTCAGAGTATAAGCCTATTTATTTTGTCTATGCTATGATAGACTGTGTATGTTGATTAAGTATATGTGTAGTATAATTGTGAGATGCAGGCCCGGAACTAGGGGGGGGGTCAAAGGGGACAGCTGCCCCGGGCGGCAGAATTTGGGGAGCGGTAAAAAGTAAAATGAATAAATAAAAGACAATAAGTAAAATGTAAAAACGGTATTGGAAAAATGTTTGGAGCATTGTTGTGGGTAAATATTAATAAGTATTATTGAACTCATACTTCCTCACTCTTCCGCGCACAACTGATAGTCTGCGAATGCGCCTAGCGAGACAGAGAGAGACTGGTGACAGGTAACAGCCACTTCGCACACTTCTAAATATAGACATGACGGACCCCAAACGCGCAGACGCAAGCGCCATTTCTCCCTTAGCATGTGAATGAATTGCCAGTCCTCCCTTATATAATGATCAGTCAGCTTCGCTGTTTCACAGTACGAAAGTTTGCTTTCCCGTCTGCCATGTTAGCTTAATGTAGGCCGACTCCTGTTATGTTTGATCATATTTACGAAATTATTTCCTTAAAAAACTTTGAAAACTATTGTTATTCCTGTTAAGTTTTCACGTTTAACAACAATGGATGGTCGAAAGCGAATGAGTGGAGCAGCTTATCGGAAACTTGCAAAACAAAAAAAGATAAAAGAAAACGAGGCGCTATCTCAAACTCCTAAACTAGAGAAGTTTTTATAAACACCCCAGCTCCAGCTCCAAATCAGGTAAGAATTAAACTTAGGTGAATAAGAAAATAAACTATATAGTAAGAGAGAGTAGGGTTGTGTTTGTTTGTGTGTTCGTTTGTTCATGTGTTCGTTTGTTCACATCAAAACATGTCAACTTGTGGATTGCATACCGGAAAAACAGGAATGATTTAGATCTCCAAATTTTGAACATAGATTCTAAAAATATAAATCTTGTGCACCTGGAAGCCCAAATTTCAATTTTCCTTCTAGATTTTTCTGAATTAATGTTAAAATTTCATCAATGGTACATACAATTTCATAAAAAAATCACCAGATCATATGGTCGAAATTAAAAAAAGAACATCAATTTCTATTATTGCTTTCCACCTGATACCACTTAACCTCAATAATATTGTCTTGATAATTCATAAATATTTTCAATAATAATGATAATATTTTTATTATAAATATAATAATAGTATTGTTTTGATAATTAATGAATATGTTCATTTTCACAAACTCTGTATAATAATATGGTGAATGTGAAACAGCTGCATCAAAGAAATTATCTCAAAAACATCTGTTTAGAAAAAACATAGTTTTGAAACTTTGTTTTCCTGATGCAATGTTTAAAGTGCGTAGAGATTTACATGCTGCGAACATGAGTAATTCACTTTTAATCAGCTGATGCCAAGCTTTTTATATCTATATCTTACTGTTTCTGTGAAAAAAACAGATATAATCAGCTGATTGAAAGTGAATTACTCATGTTCGCGGCGCATATATCTGTACGCACCTTTAGGCCTACACGTGGCATGGATTATTAATTTTTGAGCTAGAACAGTTTTTTGAGACAAAGTGCTTAATAAACGTCTACAGTTTCATCGATGCTGTATCGGCAATATGAAAACGCATGCAGTTAATATGTCTTTGAATAAAGGTGTTGATATTTACATAAATAAATTATTCTCTTCCATTTTTATTTAATTGAAATTTCAAAATTATTAGAGCCCTGATAGAATGGCTGACTCACTATACAGTCAGTCGAAAATTTTAATATTTGAATGTGGGGTATTTTGGCAAGCTGAGCAAAAAAAAAAAAGAGGTCATATGCACCTTTTCTTTATATCTTCAAATGAAAAATGAGTTTTGTGGGTTGTCAAAATTCCCTCTGAAAGAGAAACTATTCAACTTATTCTATCTTTTGGTAAAATAACAATGATCATCTATCCATCTATTATCTTCTATACTAAAATACACGTATACAGGTATAAAGTATAGGAAAATTATGTTGGAGGCATCATAAAGTCTGAAGTACTGGACTGATAGCTTGAAATTTTGCATATAGATTCTTGTTTAACCAAGGATGGTTATAAACCTATTTTAAATTCTTCAAGATTTGATTAAATCAAGTTTTCAGTTTGTCAAGCTTTCAATTATTTGTCATGCTTTCAGTTGTTGTAAGGAAGCAGCAGAACATTTCTTTCAAAAGGGGAATTAGAAGATAGGTATTAGATTGGGGATCCTTTTTGAATGATAAATCAGGTTTTCTGTTGCACCTAAATTTTTTCCGCCATTTTGAATCCAACTTTTTTTTTCAATTGGAAGGTGGTCATATGATACATGATTCCGATACAGGATTTACAGAGAAAAGGTATGGTGAAAACCGCACATTGATATCTCAAACCTTTCAAAATTTATTCTCATCCATTTCCTTTATCATAAGGAAAGAACTGGCTCGAACACGTATACATGTGTAAAGGATAGGAAAATTATGTTTGACACATCATCACATCTGAACTACTGGACTGATTTCGGAGGCGCATGCGCGAGGATACACAGAAACACGGTGAATTCAAAGCTCCAGAAGTTTACTTAATAACTAATTTCCAGTGTCGTTTTTTCTTTCAAGTAAGTGATTTAGTGTTTATATAAGAGATGAGTTACTTGTGAAGAACTTTCAAATTGCAGTAATCATAATTTAAACCACATTTAATGCTTTAAACTGAACTATCCAATAATCTAACCACACTTTTCAACTCCATATTGTCTACCGGCACAGTCCTGTGTCTTGATCTTTCGTCAGCCGTTGTGACCTTGATACTACTTCGACACCAGCTACTGTTATCAGCGTTGTTTACGCGTTTCCTTGACGACGGCTATCCAAGCTTGGGTTGTAACTGCTCGACTCTCAGGAGAGAGCGGCGTAATTGGGTGCTGGCATCTCTAGCCTAATTCTACCATATTAGGTCGGCAGCCCATCCCCGAGTAGGACTGCCTTATCAATACAGATAGCAGCGTGACGCTGATAACATTTATCATCTTTACAGTGTTTTCATACCGATTAGCTCACTCATCTCAGCATAGTTTTCCAATTATTATTATCATCGCTCCCTGGTAGATAACAGCTGTCAACAAGATTGTTCTATGTTTAATCCTTTGCCCCTTTATTGTCATTTTTTTTCTTGAAGGGGTTATATTGAGAAGTTTCAAGACACAAGCTATATGATGATGACACGAACAGGGCGAAATAAACTGAAAACGCAGATGGAAAAAGATCTTTGCAGTCTTAAAGAAGGGTTGATTGATGAACAAGTCATGGATGTTGCTGTGAAAATTCATACTGTTCTTGAATACATCTCAAAAACGTACTCAGAGGATGCAGTAATTGATTTAATACCGGAAATTACCTCCCTTCTTAACAAATATGATGCTTCGATTAAAGTGAATGACGATTTGAAGAGAATATTGGCTGACTCGGCAGCAGAAAACAAGTCACTTCATTTAAAACTCTTTCAAGAAAAGAATAGTAGGAAAAATAATCTCGATGACTCTATATACAATGAAGAGAGGGCGAATGCTGAGATTGATGACCTCAAATACAAATTAAAATTATCGAAGGAGAATTCAGAACAGATGAAGGAGGATATTAGCTCGAGAGATGCTATTATTAATATTTTGCAATGCGACTCTCAACTTGCTACAGAAAAAATTGAAAAATTGCAGTCAGAACTAAATTCTATTAAAAAATTAGAAGATTGCAAGTCTCCAAATTCGAGATCTGAGTTTGTCATGCCCAAGCATACATCAAGACCTAGAACTAGTGCTTTCAGTTCATTTACACAGACTGAAAATAGATTCTCTTTATTGGAGGAGAAAGAATCACAGCCCTTGCTGCCGGCTAAGAGAACTGATTCCAGGACTAGGCCTACTAGCTCAAGGTCTTTAAATGTACGATTGTTTGCGAGCAGCCAGGGTAGGGACGTATATAAGCACTTCAATGCTAGAAAACATCAGTTCTCTGCCGTGGTGAAGCCGGGAGCTAAATTCAGGGATGTGGCAAAGGAGTCGGGTGAGCTGAGCGACAACGATGTGAGCGTCTTCTTGGCTGGTGGAAACGATATCACCTGCAATGAGAGGAAGGAGCTTCACTCAGCACTTCGCAGCAAGCTACACGATCTGCAAAATCGACGGGCAAAAAATGTGATTGTGTTCTCAGTGCCTCACAGGCATGACCTTCCAAAGTGGTCTGCTATCAATCAAGAAATTAAGAAAGCTAATGAGGAAAATTTCAATCTATGTAAACACTTCAGAAATGTTTCATTTATTAATATTAGTGACATTGGTAGAAGACTTCACACCTCACATGGTTTACATTTGAACACTTGAGGAAAGAAATATGTCTGTAGTAAAATAATGGAAGTAGTAAATAGGGTAGCTGATGAGCAGAAATCCATTCCATTAGGGGCTTTTACAAATTCATTTTTAGGCCAGACACCCTAAGGCTGGTGGATAGTTGTAGTCAAGAAGATGATGGTTATTTTGTGAATATATCATCTCCTCATCAAGGTCTGATTTGTAGTGAGGTGGAACCTGTAAATATAGATGTATATAGCTTGAATAACACCGACTTTGAGAAGGCAGGTATTGGATTTTTTTTCTTGAATGTACAAGGGCTGAATAAAAAATCAGTTATTTTGGAAAGTCTTGTTTCAGATTTAAAAAGTGGTTCAGGGGCTCCTATTCTGTTTCTATGTCTGACAGAACATTGGTTGTGTAACAATGAAATAGAATACTCACACCCTGAGGGATACTATTGCTCTTCTTATTTTTGTAGAACCAACCACATTAGAGGAGGCACCGCTATTTTTGTAGCAAATGGCATTGAAGCAAGAGCTTTGAATATAGATAGCTTTATTTCTGAATTCAACCTAGAAGCATCAGCTATCATAGTTGATAGATTTAAGATTATAATAATCTGTATCTATCATTCGCCAGGTTATGATCCATTTGTATTTCTAAGCGCTCTTGAGAGTCTTCTAACTCACCTATCTAAATGGGAGGGTTATATCATTGTAGCTGGAGGTGATTTCAATGTGGACTTTGATGTTACAACAACAAAGCCTACCGCGTTGGAGTTCCTCAACATCCTTCGACAGAATAACTGTTTTTGTATCAATTCGCAGCCGACCAGAGGTGATAGCTGCCTAGACAATGTTTTTGTAAATTGTCAACGCTGTCAAGTTAAGTGTTCTGTGGTTAAGGATTTTCCGTTTTCTGACCATGATGGATTGTTGGTGAGTCTGATAACACCCAAAATATCATGTATAGTAGATTCTGACGCTTCCGATAATTCAAGTGGTACTACCAAACTCATGTTACCTTCTAAAAACGTTCCTCTTCTCATTGAAACTCTGAGAAACACTGACTGGAGCCTGCTGGCTCTCAATGATTCATTGGATGCGTCGACAATGTTTAATATTTTTTTTAATTCCTTGACCAGCATTCTTAATTGTTACTTGGTTTCAAAACAGTGCAATACTAGAAATAGAGTAGTTAAAACAAAAGGAAAGTGGTACACCCCAAACCTTGCTAAGACTGAAGATAAAATTCTGTCTCTCGATTTTCTTTATAAGAGCACTGGTAGTGATATAGTTGAAGCCCAGCTGATAGCACTGAAGAAAGAGTATACAAGAGAAATGTCTAATGCCAAAGCTTCCTATAACAGTACATTAATAAATAGTAGCAAAAATAAATGTAAGGCTGCTTGAGATCTAATTAAAAGTAGTTGTAACCTGTCGGGTGGAATAAAGCCTATGATATCACCAAATTCTTTTAATATGTACTGTGTCGAATCTGTAGACAAAGTAAAAAGTGACATTGTAGAGCCAAATAAGTCAGCAAAGAACTGTCTTCATAAAGCAAATAATAGGTCAAATGAATCTTTCAAGTGGAAAACTATTGTTGAAGAAGATGTCTTGAGAGCTGCAAAGCATTTAAGTAATTCATATAGTGACGATTATTACAACATGTCTAACAGTTTTTTAAAATCAATAATACCTTTCATTGTGACTCCTCTCACTCTGTGTATTAATAGAATACTGCTAGAGGGTATTTTTCCAGATATTCTTAAAATATCTAAGGTGTGCCCTATATTCAAAGAAGGAGATAAAGGTAAACCAGAGAGCTACCGACCAGTTTCCTTAGTACCAGTTATATCCAAGATCATAGAGATTCTGATTTGCGAGCAAGTAAATGAATTTTTAGAATGAAAGAAGGTATTATCTGGAGACCAGTGTGGCTTTAGAAAGGGTAAGGCAACAGTGGATGCAGTGGAGAGTCTAGTCTCTGATGTTATTCAGGCCTTTGAGAACAGGTGCTATACCCAGGTCACATTTTGTGACCTGAGTAAAGCATTTGATTGTGTTGACCATTCTGACTTGTTGGAAAAACTTGATTATTATGGATTCAGAGGTGAATCACTTTCACTATTTGGTTAATATTTGAAAGATAGAAAGCAGGCAGTCTGTATTAAGGGTGAGTGGTCTGAACTTGTAAATTAAAAATATGGGGTACCTCAGGGTTCTGTTCTTGGCCCTCTGCTGTTTCTGATAAGTATAAATGACTTGCCTCACAATGTATTGAGTAAAACAGTTTTATATGCTGACGACACAACGTTCTTGAATACCTCAGATAATTTTGCAGAACTCTCAAATCTTGTAAACATTTCATTGGCGGATGCAAAAGTGTGGTTCAGGGCTAATGGTTATCTTTTAAATGAAAGGAAAACTGAAAATGTTATCTTTAGTTTGAGACCTTATGATAAAGAACTCATTGAATACGGTGTAGTTAATAATGTGAAGTTCTTGGGTATTCATGTTGATCATCAGCTGACATGGGGGAAACATATCAATTATCTGAAAACGAGGCTTTCAAGAGTGGTGTATCTTATAGGACGTCTGAGAAATTGTGTTACAGCAAACTGAGTAAGAATGCCTGTACTGCTTTTCCAATTTATTGTTTTATATTGTCATGTGCACAAATTTTAATGTGTAATGTTTTATCTTAGCTCTATGTTACATTGACATTGTCGATACATGTATTTGTTAATGGCAATAAAAAATATTTGATTTGATTTACTTGAAATGCTACTTATAAGTTCTTAATCAACTGAAGATTTTTATAGGCCTATTTTCATTAATTCTTCTATATTTCATCACATCAAGTTTTAAAATAGACCCTTGCAAAGCACGGGTTACCTGATAGTAAAAAATAATATGACATAACCCATTTGTTAAAAATTGTTGCAACTCATTTATTTTATGAGATTTAAATGTACTTATTAGTCCAAAAACGAGAACGCCACTTTTGAAACAATAATGTGACATAGCTAATCATGAGAAAAATGTTATCATTAGCTGATCTACTTCTAGGAAACCGTAAAGTAAACATTTCAAGGCAACAATTCATTTTATTTTAATGGAACACCCACTGTCTCACTGGGCGTGCGGTGCGCAGGCACAGGGATGTGTTGTCATCGGCGAACTGTTATGTGCATGTCTGACTGTCCGAGATAGATAAGAGCGACAACAATACTGTCCAGAATAATAGCTTAAAATGCCACCAATATACTTGGTTAACATTAACACTGACAAAAAACTTTGTTAGTTTCAATGCCAATAGAAAAATGTTGTACAGTTATGGGCTTGTAATGGATTCTGACTCTCAATTTTCTCCCCAAATAATATGTAAATGAACAAAATTATAAACTAAATGTTACAGATTTCTGAATTTTTGTAAGCTTGAGTACTGTAAAAAATACCAGAGAAAAATACAAAATATAATAACTTATAGTAATTATTGAACTAGAATGCCATTTTAACACTTTGCTAACGTTTTTAAATATTTTGCTTTTAGGTGACACCGAAGTCAGCCAGCAAGACTTGCAAGACAGATGAGACGAGAAAATGGAAGCTTTGGTTGGAGTTGAGGACAAAATGAATGAGGGTAAAGGTGATCAAGAACAAGATCTTCTAGGAACATCACCTGATTTGAGTCAAGAACCTGGGAGTAACACCTGTGAGTTAGCTTTTAATTTAAATGGCCCTGGTTCTTGGCCAACAAGCTTTTCTGACGCTGACAGATGTTACATCACAAAGATGAAACTAAAACATCAATATGATCCTGATATCACCAAAAGTAACAGAGAAGGTCGTAGTCTGACAAAGGACTGGTTTTTTAAAACCCTTAAAAATGGAACAAAAATTGAAAGGTCTTGGCTGGGTTACAGTGAAAGTAAAAATGCATTGTACTGTGTACCCTGCAGGTAGTTTTCATATCTCATACCTGAGTCTCAGTCGGAAGTATCTTCTTTAGCCAAAGAAGAGGGATTTGTGAAAAGAAAAGAGATTTGTGAAATGGAAAAAGTTGAATGTTAAATTATCCAAACATGAGAATTCATCATACCATAAGTTGTGTTTCTGTTCATGAAAATCTTTAGAGTCATCTCTTGAACATGTTGGCATTGATATATATCTTCAGGATCAGATTGTACAAGAAGAAGCACATTGGAGGGCAGTTTTATGCTGCATTGTTGATGCAGTACTCTTACTGGCAAAACAAGGAAATTCCTTCAGAGGTTCTAAAGAAGTCTGTGATTCTAGTGACCGAGACAGTGGCCACTTTTTGAATACCATTGACCTCCTATCTCATTAAAGTGTTCCACTTGAACAACACATTGACTGACATAAAAAAGGTCAAGTAACTTATTTTTCTCACATAATTCAAGACGAGTTTCTCGAGATAATTGCCAACAAAATTCGACAAACAATCATTGAGGAAGTTTTGGATGCCAAATATTTTTCTTTTATGTTTGACTGCACACCAGACATTAGCAAAAACGAGCAAATGACTGAAATTGTTCACTATGTAAAAGCTAACTCTGCAGAAGTAACAGAAAGTTACGTCGATTTTCTTGTTGTAAGTGATAAAACAGGTGAAGGTCTCAGTCACATTCTTCAGACAATTGAAAAAGATTGTCTAAATATCCAAAACTGTAGAGGCCAATCTTATGACAATGGAGCAAACATGGCAGGAAAATACAAATGAGTACAGTCCAGACTGCTTCAAGAAAACAATTTAGCTTATTTTGTACCTTGTGCTGCACACTCGCTGAATTTGATAGGAGTGCATGCAGCCAATGCTAACACTGACGCCAGGAACTATTTTGGTACACTTCACTGTGTTTATGCGTTCTTCGTTGCTTCAACTTCGAGGTGGGAAATTCTGAAGAAACACGTACCATTCACTCTGAAGGCTCATTGCAAGACAAGATGGTCAGCAAAGTTTGAGGCAGTAGAGGTTGTTTACAAACATTATGATAAAATCATACAGGCATTAGATGAACTAACGTCACATCACCTCTCAACTTCAGAAACAAAAAGTGAGGCTACTGCTCTCCTAAAGAATTTGAACAAACTTGAATTCATCGCTTTTTCTTATTTTTGGTATGCTCTTTTGAAAAAGATCATGTCAATCAAGTACTTCAAAAAGAAGACCTCACTGTAGGCAAGGCTACCTGAAACATCAAGGGCCTTCTGGACTTTATTACATCGTCAAGGGACTATTCTTCATCTGATGCAATTGCTGAAGCCAAATTGATAGCTGAGAAGAACGACGTGCTGATGGAGTTTTCAGATAATAGAAAAAGGAAGAAGAAAAATGCCTGGTGAGGTGTGTGGAGATTAAGTCTCTGAGTCATATGCTGAAGACTTGTTTAGAATGAGTCTTTTAGAAGTTATTGACAGGTTAAACATGGAATTAAGTACAAGGTTTGTGACTTTGGAGAGTATAAATGACAAATTTGGATTTTTAACTGGTGTTAACATTTTTGAAATGGAAGTAAGTAGGTAATTTAAAGAGTAAGGCAGAAGCTTTGGCCAGCATTTACAATAAGGATTTAAATAAGGAAGAATTCATGTTTGAAATTGAAAGTTTCAAGTATCACACACTTGTAGTAGAGCCATATTTAAAGGATGCTACACCCTTGTTGATGTTGAATCTGATTTATAAACATAAACTTCAAGAAGCTTATCCAAACATAACCACAGCACTGACACTGTTCCTAACCATTTCAGTTTCTGTTGCCTCTGGAGAAAGAAGTTTCAGCAAATTAAGACTGATAAAAAACTACCTAAGAAGTACAATGCGGTAGGAGAGGCTAACAACCTTAGAATTATATCAATAGAACATAAGAGAGCTGCTTTGATCAATTATGATGACATAATAAATATTCCTGCATCAAGAAAATCTCGCAAAATTCAACTCAAGAACTGATATCATTGAAGTGTGGCTTATATAGAATAGTTTGTCTTGAAACAGTCTAACTATTATTTGCATTGTAGTATTTTTGTGGAATACACAATAACTTTATTGTTTGTGTACTTTGAATTAAAAAATATATAAAAATGTAAAAATTGTCAAGTATAAAATTAGACAGAAAATTTTAAAGAATGTTACAATAAGTAATATTTATAACTATTTGTATTAATATGTTGTAATCTAATGTGTAATGCAAAGAGTTGTAGTTTGAACAAATGTAAGTTTTTCATGAATTCAAATGTCACGATTTTACCTCCTAATATGTTCTATATTGGATTGCTAATAATAAAATGGGGGGGGGGCAGACGAATCTTTGCCCCCCTCAAAAAACACCTAGTTTCGGGCCTGGTGAGATGCATTCATTTTTAATATACTAGGTACAGCAAATCTACACAGTTATAACAAGAAATGAAATAATACAAATCACTTTTTGTGTAGTTGAGAAGTTGATATTGTGGTAATTATTCATATTAAATGAAAAAGACTACAATACAATAATACAAATCACTTTTTGTGTAGTTGAGAAGTTGATATTGTGGTAATTATTCATATTAAATGAAAAAGACTAAGAAATTGTCAAAAAACCACAGATTTATGGATACTTAGACAGACTGGTTTTGGTTATTACACCACATTGACAATCTCTGATAAACTAAAACTAAATACAAGAGCAGCAAAATTTATACTAGTAGGCAAGTACTGCTATTGATCAAGGGCATGAACGCCTGCCATTTGCCCAGCTAGAGAGTCTCCCCCCACTCAATGGTGTCACAAAACCACACTCATGACGAGTCTATTGCTTAAGCCGCCACTTTGTGACACCATTGAGTGGGAGGATACTGTCTAGCTGAGCCAATGGCAGGCATTCATGCCCTTGACCAATAGCAGTACTTGCATACTAGTATAAATTCTGCTGCTCTTGTATTCAGTTTTAGTTTATCAGAGATTGACAATGCGGTGTAATAACCGAAACCGGTCTTTCTAAGTACCGTATCAATAAATCTGTGGTTTTTTTCAATTTTTCAGTCTTTTTCATTATTTTAATAATACAAATTATTTTTCCAACTGTCAAAATCAGTAGAAAATACATATAGGCTATAGTAGGTATAATAAGGGGATTCTGGGACCACCGGCAATGATCAGCCTAATTTAACCTAACCTAACTTAACCTCCCCCAAACCTAGTCTCAGTCATTTTGTCTCTCACCATGACTCCTTCCCCAACCAATAGGAGAGCAGGAAGCCTCCCACCATGATTTTCTCCCCAAAACAGGTGATGACAGGTGTGCTAAGAACAGGTGCAGCTGCTCTAACCAAAACCATAAAAAAAATTTCCTATTTAAAATTCCTCTATTAAATTTTTTTATTCCCCATACTAAATTCTGGTATTTGATATTCTTAATGAGGGTACTTTAAGTTTTATTGAGATTCTTGGAATATTTTTTTTTTTTAACTTTTATTCTTGTATCTGATTGGTAATGTGGATATTCCATCCTCTAATACTATTCTCTTATCATCTTTGGAACAAAGAGCTTTTTTATTTATATCCACTGTATAGACATGATGCTCTTTAGATCTGATGCAGGTATTTATCAGTCTATGGTCATTATTCAAGCTGAGACAATTCAAATAATCATCAAATATAATATATTTATTTAATGCAGCTGACTGAACACTTTTTGCTCTTTTTATTTCATGGTCATACATTCTTATGGAATACATTTTCGCACGAAGACCCACAAATTCCAAGATTATCTTACTATTTGCCTCATCCTTGAACTTTCCCAATACTTTTTTATTCACTGGTGAATAGCAAGGATGGTCAATGGGATAATCAGATGTGTCAAAGTGCTCAATCATGTTATATATATCATCATATAAATCATCAGTAACTATTTTATATAGTAAACTATCTGTATCAGTATATGCTAGTTTAATGTTCTCATTGCCATATCTTGGTATCATTACATTGTAATGGAAGTTATAAATCACTGTTTTTGGAATATCCAATATGGCTTGACCTATGTATATTGGTTTGTCTAACATTATTTTTTTCTTCTTTAGATGAATAGCTACCAAATTCTCACTAAAAATTGTTCTATCAATGAACTCAGGCTTTCTAATCATTTTTTCCATCTTTCTATCACTGCACACTAATTGCATATTAAATCTCTCACGAACATTCTCCATTGTCTTACCATAGACTGAATAATTATATAATTTGTATATATCCTTCTCAAAAGCATTTTTAGAGCAAGTACGAAGTCTTGTGTTATGTTCAATGTATGGCTGCAGCCAGCATGACTGTTTGAATCTCAATGCATGGTGAATTTTCTCAACAATAAGGCCATGTTCAACTGCCTGTTTCAAAGCAATATAGTGAACTATATATTGCTTCCTGCTATTCACATGAGCACATAACTTTTTTTGATCAATTTCAATAGATGTATGCTCAGGGAGAAATTAGAGATCACAATGATCTACATGTAGTGAACTTGGATATGATACATCAACCTCAAGAATATAGCCATATTCATCTCCTTCTTTTGCTTCAAGTAGATCATTCATACTCAAATGAATCCACTGAAAATCCCCAAATGGAAGGGGTTTTGACATGGCAAGACCATATAGGTTATTACAATCTACAAAAGCAATGAAAACACTCAGCTGTGGAGTCAAATGTTTTTCATAAATTTATTGTTGGCCTTGATATGTCGATGTGAAACTTGACACAATCCTCCCCTTATCCCCTTCTCAATCATCATGAATTTCTCATAGTCTGTAAGAAGTTCAAGTTCAATACCTGTGAATCTTAACATGGTATCCCAAGATAGACCAGGTAATGTATAATAATGACATGGATCCAACTTTTGTTTTTTCATGGTAATATCCCTAAAATTCTCAAAAATATCAGCCAACAATAATACATCAGTTTTTGCATAATGGTCACTATATTCACCAAGATTTTTGAACCCAAAGGTATTCCATACATTTATTGCATGTAAATAATCTTCATCAGTAATTGCTGTCTTATTAAGATTTGAATAAAATGCAGCTTTTGGTGGGAGAGATGTTTCATTTAATTTATCCCGACTTGTCATATACTCATATGGAAATACACCTTTCCTTGTTAGTAGAGGAATATGTTGAGGTTGGATAAACTTTGGGATCTCTTCAAGTTTGGGGAGATTCCTAGCCAGACTATCCAAGCTACTTGGCATGAAATGAAATGAATCTAGAAACCGTAATTTCATGAATTTATTGATTGTCTTTGAAAATGATATATATTTTTCTTCTGAGTTGAGAATTATATCAATCTGCTTCTCATCATAACCCTACTCCCTCACAATAAAGTGACTATCATATCCACTAAGGTTGTGAAATAATACAGGGAGGAAGTGGGGGACTTGATACTTCAAATTACAGCTACTATGTGCTGCCCCTCGGTAATTTCCTGTCATATGACAGTGATCTCTGACTTTCACATCATCTACACTGAAATGTTTATCACACATATAACAAGTATGCAGCAAGTTCTTCAGGACTCATTTCATTCATTGGATTGTTAGTTTTAGCTATATATTTCTGTTATTTCTTCAGCCAATTCCTTCAAATATTCAAGTAACACCTTAGCAGCATCCCTACCCCTGTATATGAATGGCTTTGAGGGTAAATTATCATACTGTATTGTTTGTTTCAAATGGACACAGATGCTCATAGCCTCATGTTTATGTACTTGTACTATGTATGATGCAGCGATATCTGGTGTACAGCCTTGTACGGACTTTAAAATACTTTCAAAATCACAGTAAACAACAACAAAAGGTACTCGTAGACCTCTCTCAACATGCTCAAACTTCGCAAATGGTTTACCACCTGGTAGCACAACTCTTATAGGATTATTAGCAACACACATTTTCAAATGCTCCCTCAGCTTTTCTTCTTTTAACACTCCATACTGATCATCAAAATGACTGAAGCACTGCTTGCATATTGATATGCTATCTTATATATTAAAAAATTTTTGATAGGGGAATTTTAAATAGGAAATTTTTTTTATGGTTTTGGTTAGAGCAGCTGCACCTGTTCTTAGCACACCTGTCATCACCTGTTTTGGGGAGAAAATCATGGTGGGAGGCTTCCTGCTCTCCTATTGGTTGGGGAAGGAGTCATGGTGAGAGACAAAATTACTGAGACTAGGTTTGGGGGAGGTTAAGTTAGGTTAGGTTAGGTTAAATTAGGCTGCTTATTGCCGGTGGTCCCAGAATACCCTTATTATACCTACTGGCTAAGCTATGAATAGCTAGGACCAATAAAACTTCAAGACAGAACAAAACTAGAAAAATTCAGCGACTGCAAGCCCCTTGATTACAAACAGTGAAAATGACATCTAGTCCAGTCAATATAGACATAAAAATCTGGTGTGGCATACTCACACAACTTTCCTTGCCGTTAAGAAAATTGATCACATGACGATAGTGTACTCACGCATCTCAAGTCTACTATTCAAAGATATGAGACAGCTGGTGATAGGTCAATAATGCTGGAAACACACTATATCTGCTATCTCTTCATAGTGAATCATTTAATAGAACCAACAGTTGCCAACAGTTTGCAATTTAATAATCACATTTTCTCGGATTTCAAGCTTATTTTCAATTCTAGGTGCAAATGTTACTGGACATTAATTGCAGAGATTTTTATGCTCAATCTTTTCCACTTGAAATTTTTTGTTTAAATTGTATATGAAGGCTGATAAATGAGAATCTAAAATCAAATTTTCCATAGATGGGGCAAAGCTCCTGAAATTTTTACAGATATGAGACTTGTTGCAGTTGATAGAGCTTATCAATGACTATTCCAGGTTTAAATTTGATCAAAATCATTGGAGCTGTTTTCGAGAAAATCGCGAAAACCCCTGTTTTTGACAACATTTTCGCCATTTTAGCCGCCATCTTGGATTGCATTTGATCGAAATTGGTCGTGTCGGATCCTTATAGTGTAAGGACCTTACATTCCAATTTTCAAGTCATTCCGTTAACTGGGAGATGAGATATCGTGTACACAGACGCACATACATTCATACACACACACACACACACACACACACACACACACACACACACACACACACACACACACACACACATACAGACCAATACCCAAAAACCACTTTTTCGGACTCAGGAGACCTTGAAATGTATAGAAATTTAGAAATTGGGGTACCTTAATTTTTTTCGGAAAGCAATACTTTCCTTACCTATGGTAATAGGGCAAGGAAAGTAAAAAAGGGGGTGTGCTTGCAATTTATATTGTAGTTCTGATTTTTTAATATATTATTTGAGTACATAAGAGAAGTCCAGAACCAATTTCTTCATGGAAAATTTCCTTGTGCTAGATACAGAGTGGCCCAAAAACCTTGCAATTTCGGCTCATTTTCCAGTTTTCAGCTATTTCTGCCAAATCTCGTAATCGGACAGGAAAATTTGGTCCCACTTTTTTTCTAGAATATGAAATTCTGAATAAAATGAGATCATTTGGAACTATCTATCTCCAATGAGTACTGAGTTATGATTTTTCAAAAATGAGTGAAATTTGAAGAGAAAATCAATTTTTGATGAATTTTAGATTTTGATCAACAATTTCTTCCGATTATTACCATTTTGATGTATAATTCAAAATCCCTCTTGGCGTATTTTTGTGCTCTACAATCTGAGATCAGGTAGAGTGCTCTATCTCATATAGATTTCCAGGTACACCTGACAACAATGCTTCTTGTATTGTGAACCTTCAGCTTCAACCATCATCAGTAGTATCAAAAGGGGGACTCTGGGACACAAGTGTCCCAGAGTCCTCCTTCACCTCAAGGTCACCCAAGTTGACCAAACCCAACCTCAAGGTCACCCAAGTCAAAAAAAAAAAAAATAAAAAAAATTGAAAAAAAAAATATATATAAAAAAAAAATAAAAAAAAAAAAAATAATGAAAAAAAAAATAAAAAAAATATATATATAAAATGAGTATAATTAATGTAAAATAATCAGGAATAAATCACTGGGGATCTTTAACTGGGGGCTATAAAAGGAGTTAATCTGCAAGGAGTGGGACATTGTGTCTTGTGCAGTCATGCTGTCAGTACGTGTGTGTATGTGATTTTTGTATGTTCAATAAAAGTGGCAATGAATTTCTGATTTTTATTCCTCAAATCCTCTCCACCCACATTTAGTAATGTAGGAAAAAGTGATCATTCTATAGAATATACAAGGAGCTTGAATATCCAAACAGTAATGAGATATCCTCTGGGTAGCATATTGTATGCTTTCAAGAGTCTCAGACATGAATTCTAGAGTGTGATCAAATCATTGTATCACAAGGGATATATTTTCCCAGTTATATTTCCCAGAACAGCATCCAATAGTATTCAGTCACTGTTCAGTCACTGTTCAGTCACTGTTTAGTCACTGTTCACTTACAGCTCACTAGAAGCTGCAATGAGCTTGGATATAGTTGTTAAAGTATACATAATAAACAACAAGTAAATAGATATCAACTGCGGTGTAGTGGTTAGCACTTCTGCTTTCTATTCTAGAGGACTCAGGTTTGAATTATTCATAAGGTCCCGGGTTCGAATCTTCATTGTATATATGGGGATGTAAGATGTTTGGTTAAGGAATGTAGGTAGGTAGAGTGTAGGTGTAATTGTTTGTAAACCTTTACACCATGATGGATATCTTTTGTTGAAATATGACTCAACAGGAAAGTTTTCATGTTTCAACTGGTCTGTATGACATCATATAATAGCCAAGTGATAAGGAAGTCTGGAGCAAGCACAAATGTAAGACTCATGATCTGGACATGATTCTGTGTGACAGACTCTGGACTCTGAACTTTGGACTCGGGATTCTCTAAACTGTAAACTCTGAACTCTTAACTCTGAACACTCTGAACTCTGAACTCGGGGCTCTGAACTCGGGGCTCTGAACTCTGGACTTCTGGACTGTGGACTCTAGACTTCTGGACTCTGGACCCTGGACTCTGGACTCAGAACTACTCTGGACCCTGGACTCTGGACTCAGAACTACTCTGGACCCTGGACTCTGAACTCTTGACTTCTGGACTCTGGACTCTAAACTCTGAACTCAAATGTCCTGCATCGTTGAAAAAGTCTGTCAACGAGATAATACCATGATTATGTAGTTCCTCCCCCTCAAGCTCAATCACTGCATCCCGCAGACATAGCTCACTGTTTGAAAACACGTTGCAGTAGATGGAATACCTCTCAGTGCTGACAAGCCATCTTATACCAAACAGAGAAAAGTGGTGGTGGTGGGGATAACTTTTCCTGTTTCAACAGGTCTATGACGATGTCACCCCATCATGACTCACTTCTCAATTCTTTGTTATCATTAGTAGGAAGAAGTATCATATTCTATATAATTCAAGTCTTTTAACATAAATCCTCTATGGTGTAGTGGTTAGCATGTCAACTTCCCAAGTTGGAGGTTCCAGGTTTGAATCCAAGGTGGTAAAGGTAAGTATTAAAGGTTAGTATCAACAGAACCAGAGGATATATTTTTTTGTATGTAGTGGGTAGAGAAAAGAAAACCATATTTTTATTCTTCCCATATACATTTATTTTTATTTTCCATTATAAAACAGAATATATATATTAGTCATTGAAAATCCTCTTCTATATTCTGTGGTCTCCTGATAGACCTCTGCTGGCTGACCTTTCCTCTTGTTCTGAAATGCTGCATACTCCATCAGTTTGTACAGTATCCCGAAAAGCAGCACTGTAGATAGATATTAGTAGAGCAGGGTCTCCTGAACAGCCCTCTGTAACTCTGAATCTCTTCACACGTCCATCATCTCTGCAGTATGAGAATCCTGCAAAGGTCACCTTCCTGTTGTTGCTGATAAGAGTTAGACTCTTGTCACTGCATTCAAATTCACACCAATACTTTCGGGATGAACAATCATCAAAGATTAATTCAATCTTGACATCCTCATTTCGCCATTTATAGACTTTATCCAAATTTACAACAGCTACTTCACTATACTTGAGACTGTAGATAGTATCCAAAAGTACTTGTTGGCTATCACCAAACAGAACATAACCTCTAAAGCAGTGGTTGCCAAACAGTCAATCGCGAGCTACCGGTAGCTTGTGGGGTAGTTTTTGGTAGCTCACAGAAATGCTTGGGTTGAGAAACATGGCAACAAAATTTTGCATTTCTCACAGCTATAACTGAGAAGTTGAATGATTCAAATTTGCAGCTTCAAGGTAAAGATAAGGACATCAGTGAAATGATTTGAACTGTAAAATCGTTTTCCAAGTAGCTTGAGATATGGGAAAAGAATGTCGTCCAGTTTGAATATAAACACTTTTCCAGTCTGAAGAAAATCAATGACGAGAAAAATTCTCTACAGCACCTCAGCAATAACCAAGAATACGTTACAATTCAGACTTGAGACAACAGTTTGATCAACGATTTCAAGATTTCAAAAGCATATCAAATATGGTAGAATTCAGCAAGACTGCACAATGTCCCACTCCTTGCAGATCAACTCCTTTTATAGCCCCCAGTTGAAGAAAAAAAATCCCCAATGATTTTTTTTTCATTTATTCCCAATTATTTTACATTTATTCTCGATTTTATGTTTTTTTTTTTTTTATAATTTTTTTTCATTTTTTTAATTTTTTTTTAATTTTTTTTTAATTTTTTTTAAATTTTTCTTTTTAATTTTTATTTTATTTATTTTTTTATTTAAAAAAAAATTTTTTTTGACTTGGGTGACCTTGAGGTTAGGTTTGGTCAACTTGGGTGACCTTGAGGTTAGGTTTGGTCCACTTGGGTGACCTTGAGGTGAAGGGGGACTCTGGGACACTTGTGTCCCAGAGTCACCCTTTTCATACTACTATCATCACCAACTACATAGTCTTCACATTGATATTTCGCACAATGACATAGGTTAATAAGATTATGTTCTATGAGAATCACCAGTTAGATACACTTCATTTCAGTGTAAACGGAGGGGGTTGTTTCTTCTCTTCTATAATATTTGCTAAAGCTTACTGCTATCAATTCATCTACCGGTATTTGAATCCTCGATTGGCTGGTAGCTTTTAGTGGATTCGTTCATTCAAATGCACAGATTATCATCATTATCTAATTGTCACCTATTTTAGCAACTAGCAACTACGAGCCAGGAACTTCAATGAAAAATACTTATAAAATTCAACTTCTGGTTTATTGAACTCTAAATAGGTAGAATGAATTAATAAAAGTCAGGTAACATGTCAAATTTCCAAACAGAATAAAGTTATTCAGCAATCGATTCAGGTCAAGAAGACATACTCCATTTTTAATCTATACATTTTGGGAACCTGCTAACTTGCTGCAACTAAATTCGGGCCTCGGTCATTCTATGAACTAAATTTTGAGCTTGATAAGAAAAACAACAAATTTTCGGCACTCACCATTTTAACAATATTCAAACTTGGACTCTTCAGAAACACTCACATACGCTTTAATAAAACTCACTATACTTGAACTCACATGCACAAATAATTTCCTGATTCTACTCCTACTAACTATAAAATTTGGTTCCCTATTCAACTAGATAAAAATAACTTATAACTGAAAACTTAACAATTTGTCCCTCTGAATGGGAAATGGGCCCATTCAGAGGACCAAGGCTCGCACACCATTACATGTTTTCCCAGTTGCGTCTCAATTCGAACTGTGGCCCTTTCACTGAAAATTATTCCCCCTCCACGAGGGTTGAGCATAACTTCCAGTGGAAAAACCAAAGCTGCAAAAAGGTCAATGGTCGAACAATTCCCAAATACAGTAGCTTTTTCGACAAGATATTGAAACTGTACTTGAAAAATGCACGAAAATTGCTTTAATTTCGACAACTAAGCAACAAGTTAACAAATTCAATAAACATGGTCAAATATTCTCACACTAAAATCTGAAAGTACAAATAAGACACACAAAAAAACAACTACAATTCTATCCTCTCAATATCACACTATTACACATCAGTATTTCCTAGTGGAGAGGCGCGCTTATGGACACCTGAAGGATCAAAATTTCAAACACTTATAACTTCAGACACAATGCTCAGATTTCATCGTACTACACTCCATTCTTCTCGGCTCGTCAAGGCGGTCCAAAATCATGCATCATGAGTCAAATTCGGTCGAAAAGTGGAAAATTTATTGTTCAGTGTACTAAAGCCCATATTCCAATACACAAAAAATGGCCAATGTCTATATTCAAAGCTATGTATCTCGGTAACCCCTTATTATAAAAATCATTACTTGATCTTGAAATGTACAACATAATTTCCTCTTCCACCTGCTGTGAACGATTTATGAAAGAAAAATTTCGTAGAGTGAGATTTGATTGTTGAAAAAAATCCGGAAATTGTAGATATTTTTATCATACCAACGGTTTTGGCAGTACTATGATAGAGAAAATTTATTCAAGATGTATTTTAGACAACTGAGCTAGTAGACAATGAATTTATCTACAATTTGAAATAAATCGCGAGCTTGATGTATCAGACTCGTTTTAGAAATTCTTGATCAACAGTAAAATCATGGAGAGAATGTAAAAACTGAAATCGCCTGTTCTGAACAAAGCTCAGGCTAGAGCTACCAGAGGACTGTAATTTACTATTCAAATGATCAAATATAAACAAGGGGTAAAATTTAATCTTCAATTTGAGCCAGGTTATTTGTACAGTTAAACTCTGCATTAATGAACAATAAAAAAGAGCAAAAACTCACCAGATTTAATCCAATTTTGTCTACTTGCCCTTCGAAGCCTTTATTAGGTGTTTTTGTCAGATTCAGGGTGGGATGAAATCTGGGAAAAAGACAGGTTTGCTTCCGGGCAGCCTTTTCACATTCAACTTGCAGGCTCTGTACTGTGTTTTGAACAAAGCTCAAACTGATTTTTTATAAATTCAAATCCGATTCAAATTAATTCAATTTAACACTATTTATGCTGTTATACTTATAATTCACACACACTACACTCAAACAATTATCTACAAGAAATTTCTGATCGAAATTACATGACAAAAATACAAACTCGGTCTTCACAACAACGGGGACGAGACAAGACAAAAACGACTGGACTAGGATGACTCACAAAAAACATCCAGAATGCCAAGCAAGCAGGACGGTTTGCGCATGCGCAAACACAAGCCTGCTATTCGTAGAACCAGTCTGGCATTTTGGCGCTACAGTTCGAATTCTCTGGCCAAACCATACCCCCGCCTCTGAAAAACTATTTTTCAGCCAAGTTACAAGAACTGAAAAAAAACACTGAAAGGAAAAAATCCAGTCATGCCAAAAAGAACAAAAACACCAACACCAAAAAACAACACAAAGAAAAAATGCAACAAGCACAACAACTATTGAGTTGGGAGTGGATACAATTTTGTTACTAGGTCAAATACGGAAACAACGATTACACTTAAAGACACAAATACAAATAATAGAGCGAGCAGACAGTATCCAGAATTTCTGTCTGATCAAGGACAACAATAATGAAGGTCCAGCATGACAGTTCTTCTTGTAATGATAATCAATCAACATCGATACAAAAGCGTCGGATTTTGGTAAGATCATCTTATGACAAGTCTCAAATTCAAGTCCAGCATGAGACAAACGACCACCGACGCAAATCACACCTTTATCAATGAATGGAGACAGGCGACGTAGGCGCATAGAACAATCTTCTCCCTTCTCCAATTGCACAAATTCAGATGAAAAATGTATCTTCTGTACCACTTTACATAGATACCTCTCAGCAACATCGAAATCTGATTCTCCTGATTGGGGTAAGATTCGTAAAAGTTTGAGACCATAATCCGAACAACGACCAATCAATGAATATACTGCATTGCTGTTACAATCAGGAGATTTTGTGACTGTCAACACTGACGGTTTTTTCGCCTCTGGTGGATCCATGATCTCTTCCATTTGAGTTCGGACGGGCCAATCGCATTCGTCCTCTGCTATCCATGATGGACCTGAGAGCTACAATGGAAAGTTCACAAGCTCAACTGGTGATAAACCTCTAGACAAACAGTCAGCGGGATTTTCAATTCCAGCAACATGCATCCACTCCTGTATACAAGAATCCTGTATTTTTGTGACGTGATTACCAACAAAAGTTTGCCATTTTGCGGATGGAGCATTAATCCAACACAAGGTGACTGTCAAATCAGAGAGTGTGACAATACGAGACACATGACAACGTTCACTAATAATAGTGACTACTGAATTCATGAGTTCTGCCAACAAGAGTGCCGCACACAACTCCAAACGAGGTATTGAAACAACTTTAGATGGTGCTACCTTGGACTTTGAACACAATAATACAACTCTTGGCTCCTCGCTCTCCTTCTGCGACTTCACATAGATAACTGCACCATAACCAGACAATGATGTGTCACAAAAACCAATCAAACTGATGTGAGAATCCTGAAACAAACCAACGTGACGTGGAACAGCAAATTTCAACAATAGAGGCAACTCTTTTTGACAATTCTCCCAAAGAGTGCAGATAGACTCAGGCGGCTTCTCGTCCCAATCCACTCCTAATTTCCACAGTTTCTGGACAAGACATTTTAGAAATAATGTAAACGGTGACAAGAGACCAAGTGGATCATAGATACGAGCCATCACTGACAGAATAGAACGCTTAGTAGCGACGACCTCACCACTCTTGACTGAAAACTGAAACAGATCAGTACTAGGTTGCCAATTCAATCCCAAGATAGCCAAGGAGTTGTCTGCTTCGAAATCCTTGTACGAAAACGATTTCTCTTCCTCCGAGAATTTCTCCAACATTGATGGTGAATTTGAAGTCCACTTTGTGAGCGAGAAACCTCCTCCCTCAAACAGCTGCTTGGACTGACGATACAGCTCCGCGGCCTCTGACTCTGTGGCGACAGATGTGACTAAGTCGTCCATGAACATGTCTCTTGGTATTCTCGCCTTGGCTGCCGGAAAACGATTTCCATCCTCCTCTACAAGCTGGTGGATGGTGCGAAGCGCCAAATATGGAGAGCTTGAAACACCAAAAACAACACAATTGAGCTGATAAATTTCGATCGGATCCTCCGGCGAAAATCTCCACAATACACGCTGATAACGACGGCAGGAATCCTCCACTAATATCTGTCGATACATTTGTTTAATGTCGGCAGTTAGTGCGATTGGGAACAAACGAAAATTAACTAACAAAACAAAAATGTCAGTCTGCAATTTGGGACCAGCATGAAGAATCTGGTTCAATGACAAACCCGATGATGTTCTGGAACCAGCATCAAATACAATTCGGATGAGTGTGGTAGTGCTGCTTGCTTTCACGATGGTGTGATGCGGTATGTAGTAACCACCTAGGTCTGTCTGATCTGGTCTGATCACAAAGGACATGTGACCCTGACGTAGGTAATCGATCAATATTTCATGATATGAAATACGAGTATTGCTGTCAAGCTCTAATCGTCTCTCCAAAGTCAGCAGTCTGCGTTCGGTGACAGCATACGAATCTCCCAAGCTGCTGGGCGGCTCCGCAAATGACAAGGCAACAACAAAACGACCAGAATTCACACGATGTACAGACTTCCGAAAATTTACCTCACACTCCAACTCTTCCGGTTTCAGTTGACAGCTTGGTGCAGGGCACGATTCCAACTCCCAAAAACGTTCCACAAAACTATCCAACGATGGACTACTAACGAATGGACTACAGATGGCTGTAAAACAATTCGACACATTGTTGTTGAAGTGAGAATCGGCGCTCTCCCCATCAGAATGTGACCAAAGACACTATTAACAGTCATCAATTCGTGCGATTCACCTATACTAGGACTCCCACGTAGCAAGTGAGGAACTAACTCCGCACCAATGATGCCATCTATTCTACTAGGAAGGTAGAATTTGTCGTCAGCCAGTGTGAGATTTTCAAGATGATGAAGTTTGGATCTGTCGATTTCACAAGAAGGCAACTTGTCGATGATTTTATCTACCACTGTGGCATCCATCGAAAACTTGACGGTAGGATCCAACTTCGACTGAATCGACACACAAGTACGACCTCGAACTTCACTAGTACCACCACCGAATCCACGAACAACGGTTTTCATGGGCTGGAATGGTAGTCTCAAACGCCGACACAATTTGGCTGTAACAAAATGACACTGACTCCCGGTGTCAATCAAGAAACGAACATCACAAAGCTGATCATTACAATCTCGAACATGTGCAGTGACGGTCGACAACACAACGGTCGAATTTTCTACATCGTTGGATGTAGAACAACAACTAATAGGTGATGTGCCACCTGCCTTGGAGTTCGACGAGGACGCAACACCTTCATTGGAACTTGATCTGGAAAAGTGCAATAAAGAATGATGAGATTCTCGACATTGAGCACACTGAGTTTTACTACGACAATCTCTACTCAAATGATCCACATCAAGACAACGAAAACAACAAAACTTTCCTTTAATCAAACAATAACGATCCCAAGGAGTCATTTTCAAGAAACTTGCACAATCTACTAACCGATGACCCGGTTTTGAGCACTTCAGACAATTGGGATTTTTACTAGATGCATCGTTAGATGAATCATTAGATTGAACCACAAACACCTTTGATTTATTATCCTTTTTGTGCCTCATATTAAACGATTCAGTCTGTTTCTCATCAGAAGGAAGAGTCTTAATTTGCTTTTCAATGAATTTGACATAATCGGTATAAGTTGGCATAGCCTTGTCACGGACGGCTGATTCAAAATTTCTACTAGAACTTGGATCCAGCAATCTCAAGCCATGATAGAGGAATATCGAGTCTGACAAATCAGTGAGTCGCAATCTCTTCACTGCATTGATTGAACTGCAAAACCCATCCAAAATCGCAATACAACCTGCCTTTGATTCTGATTTTATTGGAAAAAATTCAAAAATTTGTTTGAAATAGGCATCGACTTGCGCCCGTGGATCGTTATAGCGGGTCAATAATGCCTGCCAAATTATTTGATAATTGTTAGCCAATGGTGGCAAATGACGACAAATATTTGCTGCTTGTCCAGTAAGTCTACTTACAAGATATTGGACCTTCTGCTGATCGTTCAAACTCTTGTTGTCATGTACCAATGCCTTAAATAGTTCATAAAACACCGACCATTGAGTCTGGTTCCCATCAAATTTCGGAAGGTCGATTTTAGGCAGTACCGACTCGGACACGACCGGCTGTGAACTAGCTGCTGTAGCTGTCGAAGATTGAGCAATAGCATCAGTCGCCTCTTTCTGTTTGAGAGTGTTAGCCGCTACTTCAATGTACTGAAACAGATCTAGGTGTGAGTCGTTGAATGCTACAACATGATCTTTATTCAACTCAAGTTCCAACTCATTAACCACTAATTCTGTCTTTTCATAATCCGAAATGGTCTGAGCTGAGACACCCGAGGATACAAGACTAAAAATTGCTCAGCAACCTTTGGATCAGAGACATTTTTAGACAGGTCATAAATTCTTTGCAATCTGGCATACAATTGTTCCAGTTTAGCGCGATGCACCCTGATTTGTTTCTGTAATTTTTCCTCCATCTTGAACTCATACACAAAACAATTCAGCCCCGACAATACAAAACAACAGACAATAAAACAAGAATGAGTTCAAAACTAAATGGAAGGAAGAATCACGACTAGTAAGTTATCAAAGTTAAACTTTGATTATCAATTCACAAGATAAGTTACTGCTGAAGACAAAACTATATGATTAGATAATGTTCTTCCAACAACTCACAAACAAACGATAACTTGTTGAATTGAACAAACAAATTCATGCTGGTGATTAACCTTCACTAACATGTATAACAAAATGGACAATACAAAATCCAACAAACAAACAAATTCCCGAAAAAGAGCACAATGAGCCTAGTTTCAGGAAAATTACAATTTTAACTGAAATAAATTTAATTTCAGACAAATACAAATTGACAAGAAACCTTGCTCTAGAACAAGGCTACAACAAACTCAAGTTGAGCATAGATCAGACCATTCTCAACATGCCAACATTGGACAAATACGAAACTGCTTAAATCCAATGTGTGTGAATTAATCAATAAATTACAAATTTAAATTCATCCGGCTCGGAGGACCAGAAATGTTCTGAACAAAGCTCAGGCTAGAGCTACCAGAGGACTGTAATTTACTATTCAAATGATCAAATATAAACAAGGGGTAAAATTTAATCTTCAATTTGAGCCAGGTTATTTGTACAGTTAAACTCTGCATTAATGAACAATAAAAAAGAGCAAAAACTCACCAGATTCAATCCAATTTTGTCTACTTGCCCTTCGAAGCCTTTATTAGGTGTTTTGGTCAGATTCAGGGTGGGATGAAATCTGGGAAAAGACAGGTTTGCTTCCGGGCAGCCTTTTCACATTCAACTTGCAGGCTCTGTACTGTGTTTTGAACAAAGCTCAAACTGATTTTTTATAAATTCAAATCCGATTCAAATTAATTCAATTTAACACTATTTACGCTGTTATACTCATAATTCACACACACTACACTCAAACAATTATCTACAAGAAATTTCCGATCGAAATTACATGACAAAAATACAAACTCGGTCTTCACAACAACGGGGACGTGACAAGACAAAAACGACTGAACTAGGACGACTCACAAAAAACATCCAGAATGCCAAGCAAGCAGGACGGTTTGCACGTGTGCAAACACAAGCCTGCTATTCGCAGAACCAGTCTGGCATTTTGGCGCTACAGTTCGAATTCTCTGGCCAAACCATCGCCATTTTTGAAATCTTCTGTAACTTTCGAATGGTATTGGAATTGAAAGTATTATTTATTGGAGTGGGTAGAGGAGGACAATTTTCACATCCTCACTAGATTTAGAAATTTTATCAGAAGTATTTCAAAATACATGCAGCTTTGAATATAGAAATTGGCCATTTTTTGTGTATTGGAATATGGGCTTAAGTACACTAAACAATAAATTTTTCACTTTTCGACCAAATTTGACGCATGATTTTGGTACGCCTTGACGAGCCGAGAAGAATGAAGTGTAGTACGATGAAATCTGAGCATTGTGTCAGAAGTTATAAGTGTTTGAAATGTTGATCCTTCAGGTGTCCTTAAGCGTGCCTCTCCACTAGGAAATACTGAAATGAAGTGCATCTAACGGGTGATTCTCATAGAACTTAATAATCTTATAAACTTATGTCATTGTGCGAAATATCAATGTGAAGACTATGTAGTTGGTGATGATTGTTGAAGCTGAAAATTAGGTGTTTTTCACAATACAAGGAGCATTGTTGTCAGGTGTACCTGAAAAATTATATTTCATATTAACCCTACATTTCCTTCAAACCTTTCCACTCTGAAACTTTTCTAGCACTACTAGAATATCGGGGATGATATTCTACGTACAATTCTATGGTTAAATTAGAACTTTGAGGAAGTTGCAATTTTACACAAATTGGGAATGCTATTATTTTTTTCAAATGGAAGGCCAAGTCTCAACTCATTTTTATACAAACTATATAGACTACCGGTAGTTCATTTAAATAATGTCAGTGAATTGTTTACTAATACAGTACTACTACTCATTGACTCTTCGGTCCTTGAAGAGCCTTGGCCTCATCCACAAGCCTTTTCCATGCATCTCTGTTCTGTGCTCGCAGTCTCCACCTTCTTACGCCCAAGGATTGGCGATCTGCCTCTGCGTCCTCCAATCATCTGTTGCATGGTCGGCCTTGCTTTCTCTGTCCCCTGGTTGCTGACATTATGTGATAACGGGTTTCTGGCATCAGTTACTCATGGCCCAACCAACCAATTCTAGCCCTTCTAATTTCTGTAACAATGTTCGGTTGCATATACAGATTATAGAGTTTTTCCTTAGTCGTCACCTATCAGCCTCTAGCACTGGCCCATAAATTCTTCTTAGGATCTTCCTCTCCCTTAGATTCAACAGCATCTTAACACAACTTGTCAACACCCATATGTTCCACAAGCATACATCACCACTGGTCGCAGCAGTGTCCTATAAATGTTAATTTTACTGCTCCAGATTGATAGCCTCGATTTAAGAATTTTCTGTAGACTGAAGTACAGTATGTCCTATTTCCAGCAGTGAAAAGTTTATAGAGATTGATAATAGCGTAGTTCAACCGAACTAGTTCTTAGTAATTTAAATAAAGGTGCTTGTGGCAATCAGACGTTTTCCATTCAATTTGTAGTAGACATTTTAGTGCTCTAAAATTAAAAGGTTGATTTAATTTTAATTTGTATATCAAGTTATCAATTTCAAAAACTTCACAGGTATTTGAGGTGGCTGGATCTATCCTACAATAAGATCAAGATCTTGGAAAATATTGGTTATTTACCTCTCATTTACTTGAATTTGGAGAGCAACGAAATTTCAGAATGGAAGGAGACTATAAAAGATTATTCGAAGGACAGAAATTCAGAGAGCGCTGAAATATCATATTGGGAGGAAGGTGAAAGTAAGAGGACAAATAAGGAAGAACATACAGAGGATAATGTGTTTGAGTGTGATGAAAGCGAAGCAACTGCCATATATAAAGAGGGAATTGTCTTAAATTCGGACATCAGAGTGATTAATTTGAACAATAATCTTCTCCAATCAATGAAGCCATTCGAGGTAGGGTATAAAAAGATTAGATATGTAATAGGGTTTTAAATTGGTAACTGCTAATATCACAGAAATCACTTGTATTAATTTCCTTGTTCATGATTAGTTTCTAAATTGTTTCATAATAGTATCGTTTTCAGGATCTTGTACTTCTTGAAGAATTGAATTTGGGAAACAATGAAATAAGTGAATTTGTTGAATTAGATTACCTGAAGAATAAGAAGTCGCTAAAGCATTTGACATTGAAAGGCAATCAGGTTTCTAACATAAACTCATACAGAATACTTCTATTACACTATGTACCAACTATTGACTCTATTGATGGAATAAGAGTAGCAATGGAAGAAAGAGTGAGTAGTTATACAAGCTGTAATATTTATCAACTTGGACAAGTTTTCATTTCACATGTGGTTATGAGATACTGTAAAATGTATTACAAATACCTATAGATAGATACAGAATTTTGACGACATATCATTTTTGAGTAGGTATCACATATCAAATTCGCACAACTGATTACGATTGTACACATTGCAAAATGTTCAAGGTCCAGTTTAGCCCAGTCAATAGAGACTTGATACGCAACAAATTGCGGGAAAGCTAAAGTTTTGTAGGGTGTTAGTATATTTATGCTGTATAGTACATAGCCTGGAACTGGAGATTCCCCATCTTTACACTGCTTGCTCCCCCCTCCACCGGGTCCACTTAAATCAAGATATCGAGCTGACTTTCATTCTACCCTTTCAAGGATGAATGAATCTACAATTGTTGTCATACTGTATAACAACAAATTAAATAATAACTATTGAATAATAACATGACAATCATGTTAGAAATTGATCAACTTTTGTGTGATTATATTATTTATAGATTCCCAACATTTCAACATTTTCTTCATTTGTGATCACAAAGCTGTCACCTCTCATTAGCCTACGGTGAGCCATGGATATTAGTAAAATTTGCTGTTTGCTATATTTTTTCCAGGAAATTGTTTATAAGTTGAAAAACAATGATTCTGCAGAAAATAAATATGAGCTTTTAGCAAGAAAGCTTTTCTATGAACAACTGGCAAACGTAGAATGTACCATACCTGGAATAGTGCCTATGAAGGATACATGTCTTCCTCTGATAGTCATGGTTGGACCCTATGGAAGTTGTCGAAGAGAGCTAATTGAAAAACTGATAAGCAATCACGATCAAAAAGTGAGTCTTCTCTGAAAAATCTAAATAGACCTTCTTTTAGACTCTTCTAAATAGATCTTTTTCATTTTTCTAATAGACCTATCATGAAGTGTAATAATTATTGTTCTTTTAGTGATAAGGTTCATAATAATATTGGAAAATGAGGAGCTTCTAATAGCTCTTTCACCTTTATCACCATCCCAATTAAATGGCAATCGTTGGGTAATTTCAGAAGCCCTGGAGTTGATCAGGTGCGACCTGAAAACTCTGACACCTGACCTGATCCAGCTAGGTCACATTAATAATCAATCCTATTATTAACTTAAATGATTTTGTAGTGAGAGAATGTATTTCGACGTTTTTAGTTAAGTTCTACAGTAACTTATAATTGAAATTTTTGACACAGGATGGGTAACTGGGCTGCTGCAAATACAAAATAGATCTATCTATACAAAGTACCTATCAAAATCAAAATAGGTGATTTCAGAACCTGACTAGATTTCCAAAGATATTCAATCATTTTTCATCCAATAGTAATGAATAGCGTGGTGTGATAAAGAAATTAAGATAAATTATTTACTTTCAATATTTATATTTATTAAAGAATAAAGACAAAAACATCCACAATAACAATATTTCTCTGAAAATAATACATTTTTTGGTTATTTTGATCTTTCAATGAACATATTGCTTGTAACTAAAATGTGTAAAACTGTCGTTTCTGTTTATAAATTATAAATCACAGCAGTTGAACTACCAGTAAATATTATGGTACTTTTTCGGAAGTAACTAATGGAATGAAGCTATAAGCTAATAGAAATGAATATTTCTAAGTGTCATTTTCTAAAACTAGCCCCAAAAAAATTGAATATATACCATACACATTGAATATATACCGTACCATATGGTACGACAATACCATATATTACATACAAAACAAAATATAACCAACAACGAAAATAAAATAAATTGCATATAATTATAGACGAATGAATACCAATGAACTACCAAATAATACATTAATTATACATCAATTACCGTTTGAATTAATACGATGAAAACAGGGTAATTCATGAAGATACATTTTTATAAATATCATCAACAAATTAGAAAGTTGTTAGATAAGATGAAAAATTGATACCTTCATTCTCCTAGTGTCAATACAGTTATAATTAAACAATCGACAACACAGTACAGTTGAAGTAAACTCATTAATAAACTAGCTCTAGAGCGCCGATAGACGCTCAACAAATCACCAGTTCCCACTCATAACATCAGGCCACACAACTGTAATGAACAAGCCATAGACACTGCGGCCTTATGTTTTATGTAGGTACAACAGAGGGGTCCAAAAATGTTCAGGCCTACATTCTTTGACAGTTGGGTGCGCAATGACAGGCCGTTTCAGACCGCCACATATAGCCGTCACTCCAGGCAGCGTATCAGCACTCAGCTCAATGACACTCGACCAAAGATCAAACTATGATAGAATAAATGATAATGATGGAATATCATAAACAAATATAATGAAAAAATAATATTTTGTTTGAACTGTAATTAGCTTGCTCATTAATTGCTGGGATAAGTGGGATGATCTCCCAATGACGTTACTTGAGCTACCTAAATTCTGAAGCGGCCTAAATTGGAGTTCTGGAACGAGCTTACAGTTTCCATTAGGGCTACTCATTCCACACTATTTTTTTAAAAAACTTTCAACTACAATAACAAGTTCATAGCTGAACATTATATTGCTCTGTTCACATTCACTGTCAATTAGTATATACATTTTATTGACCCCTCTGTATATTGTACAATTATTATATTAAAGTGTCTATTTTGTACCAAAGAATCTGGAATGAAATTCTAATTCAACAACAAATATTTGAATCCTGGAGTCATGGATTATCAGTAATGAGCTAACAATGTAACGCTCCTGAATATAACTTCTATTAATACACCAACAGAAATAGAACAAATGCAAATCAGTTATGATTATGAATTATGTCAACTCATAAAGTATATAATTCATAAAAACAATGATCCAGATCGACATTCAATTCGGGAAAAATAGTAGAGATTTGTTTTTTATTTGTAAGATGATTTCAAAGTTGTGAAAGTTAAGTAATAGAATCTGATTTTATCGATCAGTTCATGCGTGATATTCACTTTAAGTGATAAAGAAGATAAAAATATACTTCATAATTTAAAAAAAAAGATAAAAATCAAAGACTTTTAATACGTTTACCAAAGATATCTGTTATGGAAATGCTATTCGCGTACATTATCAGGAAATCAGTATTATCAAAATAATAACTCCTCATATCTTTCAATTATTACACTGAATAGCTTCATATTGAAACCTTGAGGCAATCAGTTGATTTTGTAATTTGAGGAGTTGAATAGTTTTAGATTTGAATTGAATTTTCTTGTCGACTTTATTTATAAAAAATAAAACTCTTGAAACTAATAAAAATATATTTCACTTTCAAGTTATACTATGCAAAAAATCATATCTGTATACCGGAGGAAATGATCAACCTTGAAGTATTTCAACATGATAAACTCATTCCAAGAAGCCAATTCAATAGCATGATACTCAGTGGACAATTTTTGGCAACTTCAAGTTTTCTTGGCGTTGAATTTGGCCTGAGTAAGCAAATATGTATTGATAAACATAGGCCTACTACCAGTGTTCTACACGAAACTTGACACATGTTTGCTTGACGAATAATGGTCTGGACACACCAAACCGCACCGAGCCCGCGCCGACTTGCGGCCGAGTGTCGGACCCGGACGTACTAAGGCGAGTGAGAAAACAAAGGCTTTCAAACGTGTAGGCACACACATACTACCACGCCGTGCCCGCGCCGTCACCGACTATAGTCTGTGTATAATAATGTGTTTATACTTGGCCCTCCATCCGAAGAAATTACAGGGTTGCCAAATCGTGTAAAATTGCAACTTTCTCAAATTTCCAATTTAACGTCAGAATTGGATGTAGAATATCATCTCCGATATCCTAGCAGTGCTAAAAAAGTTTCAGGGTTGAAGGATTAAAAGGAAATTTAACTTTTATGATGAAATTGTAACATGGTGAGATTTGTTTTTCTTAATATCACTTCTCTCAGAATCAAGGGGCATCATAATGCGTAATAGTTTTATATCAAATTAACGAGGAGAATGTCTCCTTTCTATTGGTGTCGGGATCATTTTTATCCAACCTATAGGTTTCTTTTAAATTAATGATTATGTTCGTCAATGTCAATACAAAAGCAGAAAACATTTTCGAGCAGAAAACATGAAATTTTCGACATGCTAGAAACTTTTTTGTTTCAAAAGAAAGTGAGAAAGTTTCACAGAAATAATTGAAATTATTCTTCCAATTGTCAAACGTACTCGGTAGAACATATTTTGGCCTCTCAGGAATTTCAAAGTCAAGGATAGCGGCTGAATGGTGAGCCACCATATGCTATCAATAGCTGGGATCAACAAAAACAAAATACAGAACGATTGAAAAATTCAGCAACTACAAACCACATGATTATATGACAACTTCGCCTGGAATAATCCAAGCAGTGTTTTATTACAGCCTTTCTATAGAGGCAATCACCTGGAATAATTCAAGCAGTGTTTCATTACAGGCTTTCTATAGAGGCAATCACCTGGAATAATCCAAACAGTGTTTCATTACAGGCTTTCTATAGAGGCAATCACCTGGAATAATCCAAACAGTGTTTCATTACAGGCTTTCTATAGAGGCAATCACCTGGAATAATCCAAGCAGTGTTTCATTACAGCCTTTCTATAGACGCAATCACCTGGAATAATCCAAGCAGTGTTTCATTACAGCCTTTCTATAGAGGCAATCACCTGGAATAATCCAGGCAGTGTTTCATTACAGGCTTTCTATGGAGGCAATCAGCTGCTTGCGTTTGGAATAATTCAGTCAATAATATTTTGTAAATTGCCAGCGTCTATAGCATACAGTTTGGTACAAAATGCATATAGCTGCTCTCCATGCAGCCGCTCTCCTAACTTTAAAAATCTGGTGTGGCGCACTCACACATCTTTCCTTGCCATTATGAAAATTGATCAACTGACGCTAGTGTTCACGCGCAACTCAATTCTATCATTCAAAGATCTGAGGCAGCTGGTGACAGGACAATAATGCTGGAGACACACGAGGCCTGCTATCTCTTCATAGTGAATGATTTAATAGAATCAACATTTGCAAACAGTTTGCAATTGAATAATCACATTTTCTCGAATTTCAATTTCAGGTGAAAATGTTACTGAACATTATTTGTAGAGATTTTCATGCTCAATCTTTTCCACTTAAATTTTTTTTGTTTAAATTTGTATTTAAAGCCTGATAATTGGAAATCTGAAATCCAACTTTGCCTAGATGAGGCGGAGCTCCTGACATTTCTACAGATATGGGACTGTTGATAGAGGCAGTTGATAGAGCTTATCAATGGCTATTTTATGTATAAATTTGATCAAAATCGTTGGAGCCATTTGTGAGAAAATCGCAAAAAACTCTGTTTTTGACAACATTTTTGCCATTTTAGCCGCCATCTTGAATTGCATTTGATCGAAATTGTTCGTGTCGGATCCTTATATTTAAAGGACCTTAAGTTCCAAATTTCAAGTCATTCCGTTGATTGGGATATTAGATATCGTGTACACAGACACACATACACTCATATACACACAGAGAAATTTGCAATTTTACACGAATTGGCAACCTTGTAATTTCTTCGGATGGAGGGCCAAGTCTCAACTTATTTTACACAGACTATAAATCAGTTTACTTTTTGACAGTGATGGTGCGGCGTAGTTTAACATAGAGAGTGAAAAACTTTTGAAGAGATACGGAATTTTCCATTTTTGTACGATCAAAGTGATGGGAAATATGGTAGGACGAAATAATAAGTTAAACCAAAAGTGAAAGTAGAGCCAAATAAGTTAATCCAAAGGTATAATAAGAGAGAGTAGGGTTGTGTTTGTTCGTGTGTTCATTTGTTCGTTTGTTCGCATCAAACATGTCAACTTGTGGATTGCATACCGAAAACGGGAATGATTTAGATCTCCAAATTTTGAACATAGATTCTAAAAATATCAAAATCGTGCACCTCGAAGCCCAAATTTCAATTTTCTTTCTAGATTTTTCAGAATTAATGTTTAAATTTGATTCATGGAACATCATTCATGAAGGTTAGGTACGGTACTGTATATGTAGCCTACTGAAATCCGTGTATCAGAAACGAAAATTTGTTGAACCCAATTGAAGAGCTATATTATTCAGCTCTTTGAACAAACATTTTAAATAATATGTGTCGGATTATTTTGAACAAAGTGCTATAAATAATCATTTACTAGCTTTTTTGGGGCGAATTCAATAGCAGTCCAACATTTAACAGCATTTTATTTGAATATTGCCGGCATGTTCTGCAATTTATTTGTATCACTTAATAAATAGATGCAAAAATTAATGGATATCGTTATGATTATCAGACAGAAACGAATTGAATCTTTTTTAAATGAAATATGCCACATTTATTTTCATTCTAGGTAGTAAGGATAATGTGATATAACATTAGTTACTCGTTTAGCCCACGTCTCGATCATACCAGGTCCTGTGTCTCGATTAGACCAGGTATCGTTTAGATGACCTGGTATTATCGAACTACTGGGTTAATCGAGACAGAATGCTTCGATTAACCCAGTGGTTCGATTATATCAGGTCTGGTCAAATCGGGAAAGTCCGACCTGGGGTAATTGAACACCTGGACTAATCTAGCACCTGGGATAATCGAACACCTGGGCTAATCGAAATACACCCCTTTCAATCAATTGTTATTGCAGCTTTAGTTTTGAGTGTGAAATTCTTAATACAGCAACAAGTGTATTCCACCTTCAGCACAGGGCTTGAGGATGAGGATTTCCAATATGTTCAGCTCCTAACCTCCTAACTAGTCCTAATGAAGCTGTAGAGTCAAAAAATGTGTTCCAGAAATTTTGTCCAATTCACATTGTCGAATGATCAATAAGTGTTGCTGTATTAAGAATTTCACATACAACACTAAAGCTGCTATAACAATTGATTGAAATCATAAAATGATGGAATAATGCATCAAATTGAAGAGAATTAAATCCTCTACAAACCAACGTTTAGTACTTATTTTTGAGATGCATTGATGTTGAGTAATAGACCCTGAAAATGCAAAAATTTGGAAAAACTGTATTTTCAAAGATTTTTCACTTTTATAAGTGGATATCTAGAAGACTAAATGAGATATCACAAAACTCTACAAGACAAAACTTAAAGGAAATTTATTTGGCTTCATTTTTGTTTAGTTCATCTTGACACTGAAATGCATTTTTCCACAATACATGCAAATAAGCCAGAAATAGAAAAATGAAACTTTTTAACCACCCTCATCCCTTAAGCACAAGGGATAGGGGTAAGGACTTTTGATATGTTCACCTTCTAACTAGACAAAACTAAGTTTTGAAGTAAAACATTGTGTTTCAAAGTTTCCCTCCAAATTTCCCTGTCAATTGATCTATTGTTGTTAAACTGAAGATTTTACACTGAACACTATAACGGCTGCAATAGCCGAATATATCATAGGGAGATGCGTGAAATAATGGAATAATACAAGATATTGAAGAGAATATGATGCTTTATGAGCTCATGATCAGAATGGAATTTTTTTAATCAATGGATAAAAAGTTATAAGGCCAAAAAGATGAAAAAATCGAAGCCGAAAGGGGTTTTCTTAAAAATGTGACACCTTCGAGAGCTCATACCTAGAAAACTGAAACAGATGATGGAGAAATGTTACAGATGAAACTTGTAGGCTAATTTGTGAGCTTCAATTCTGTATTTGACGAGAATTTCCGAATGACGCATGTTGTTCGAGATATGTGAAAAAACCAAAATACGGTACTTTCAAACCACCCCCACCCACTTAGAACAGGGGGTAGGAGTGAGGACTTTTGATATGTTTACCCCCTTACTATACTTAAAAGAGCTGCGGGGTCAAAAATTGTGTTCCAAACTTTTCCCTCTATAATCTTTCGTTGACTGGACTATAACAATAGTTTAACACATTCTGAAATCAGACCTCAGCACTACAGAAATGAGACACTGCTACCGCTCGGCTGTCGCACGGATGTGTGTTCTACCACCATCACCATGTCGCGGGCTTAGCTCAGCCGTACGTCGGCGCGGGCTCGGTGCGGTTATCTGTGTCCCAGCCTCAAGTGTTTCTAATTTTCAGAAATTAAAATTCAGTAGTTATCAAGCCTTTAATGAATGATAGAATTATAAACATAACTGTAAATTATTGAGGTTATTCTATTATAGTGTATTTGTGGGTCATTGAATATACCATACTCATCTCTTCTCAAGCATGAGTTTTTTAAACTGGTTAGTTTAAGAGCTGGAGATTTTAGAATTTGGATTTAAGGAAATAACTGAATCAAGCAGTTGCCAGCATACATTACACTTAGGATACCTACATATGTAAGCATTATAAACATTATAAAATATGTTTATTGAACAGTTTCAATTTGAGAAATTTACTAGAGTTTATCAGAGATTGACAATGGTGTAATAACCGAAACCGGTCTTTCTAATTATCAATAAATCAGTGGTTTTTGACAATTTCTTAGTCTTTTTAATTCAAACTGATACGGGTTGAGTTATTAATGTGCGGGTTTTGCCATCCATTTTCTCTTGAACTCTGTATCGAAATCATGTATCACAGGACCACCTTCTCCATTGAAAAAATCTGGTGTGGTACACTCACACAACTTTCCTTGCTCATTGAACTGTAAGCCTCATTCTTGAACGAGAATAATTTAGGGAAATAACATAATGACGATTGGCGGCAACATATTTGAAACTACGATCAGACTATATATGTATATATAGAGAGTAATTTTTTCAGAGTAATTTTTCCTTCGTGTAAAATGTGAAATTCGATGTTTTTTAAAAAGCCGTCAAAACAGCTGTTCTACAGATGAAATATCTCAACTATGTGTTCTTTTTATAAACTGCTCTACCTACCTACCTCATGGACGAGAAGGAGTTTACAAAGTCCATTTCTCAAGGATGGGGTGAACCCCATTAGTTTCCCAGGAAAAAGACTCATGCTAGTTGATAGAGCTGATAAATAAGTATAGAGGGTATGAATTTGAAATAAATCGGTCAAGTCATTTTTGAGAAAATTGTGAAAAACATGGTTTTTAGTAACTATCCGCCATTTTTCTCAAGAATATTACGGAGCTCCTGCAATTTTCTCAGAAATGAGACTCATGTCAGTTGATAGGGCTTATAAATAGCTATCCATGGTATAAATTTGAAGAGAATCGTTAGAGCCGTTTTCGAGAAAACTGTGAAAAACACGGTTTTTTAGTAATTATCCGCCATTTTTCTCAAGAATATTATAGATCTCCTGCAATTTTCCCAGAAATGAGACTCATGTCAGTTGAAAGGGGTTATAAATTTAATAGCTATCCATGGTATACATTTGAAGAAAATCGTTAGAGCCGTTTTCGAGAAAACCGTGAATAACATGGTTTTTTAGTGATTATCCGCCATTTTCCTCAATATTACGGAGCTCCTGCAATTTTCCCAGAAATGAGACTCATGTCAGTTGATAGAGCCATGGTATATGATGGTACATGATGGTCCATGGTATAAATTTGAAGAAAATCGTTGAAGCCGTTTTTGAGAAAATCGTGAAAAACATGATTTTTTAGTAATTATCCGCCATTTTTTCCGCCATCTTGAATTGAATTTTATTGAATTTCTTATTGTCGGGTCTTCATGGCATAAGGACCTTAAGTTTAAAATGTCAAGTCAATCGGTTGATTAGGAATGGAGTTATCGTGTTCACAGACATACACACATACACACACTCACACTCATACACACACACACTCATACACACATACACACATACACACACACACAGACCAACACCCAAAAATCACGTTTTTGGACTCAGGGGACCTTGAAAGTATAGAAAACTTGAAATTGGGGTACCTTAATTTTTTTGGAAAGCAATACTTTCCTTACCTATGCTAGTAGGGCAAGGAAAGTAAAAATTATTTTGGATCCAAATGAGGGACAAAGATGTTGAAGCAACAGAGAAGTGTTTGGAGAGCAATTTTTCATTTCAAATAGGATCCTCAATGTAACCTACTGTCAAATTATTCTTGTAAAATAAATATTTTGCTGTTTCCATTTTCACCAACACTGTATAATTTATTTAAAGTTGCAGATTTCAAAGATTACAATACAACGACAGTTCTTGAGCGAGTTGTCCAACCCAGGAGGTCACTAGTTAGGCTATCTTACTCTCATTTGCCATAATTTTCTCACAGGTAAAATTGAATACAACAACGGAGTAGAATCAGGTAGAATGGTAATCACAATATGTGATTTGACAATGGCATTCTGTCTGCAAGCACTAGGTATCGATATCCATACGATACTTTGCAAAACCATCAATGTGGATCTTGCAAACCTTCGTATTGAGGCTCAATGCAAAAATTTGAAGCAAGAAAAAGGAATTACCCAAACAAGTATTCTTTCATTGAGCTACAATCTCTTGATGCAGCGTTGGCCTAGTGGTAATTACAGCTAGTTGTACTTTAATCTAATTTTCTAAAGCTTATAATAGTGGTTTAAGTCACAAGGACGGGAAGGGCCATGGCTTACTTTAGATAAAGGCTGGAACGCACAACTTGGCAACGTCGCAGTCAAGCTCAGCTTCAGGCCGAGCAAATTGAATTCACTCGGGTAGACTCTCGATTAACTAGGTACTGTACCAGCTTTATGACCTTTATCAAATGTCAATACTAAGAAATTCAATACAATGATAGTAAAAAAATATATAGCCTAATATTAACTGATAGACTAATTTTAACTTTAGTTCGAGGAGTTTCAAGTATAATGCCTAGCTTGGCAATATATTTGACTGTACTTACTTTCTGTGTCTGTATTTCCTATGAGCAATTTTAATGATCGAATGTATTTCATTGATAGATGAAAGTATTGAATAGTACCTTCTAAATGTAAAATAAAAATATGAAAGTCGAATATTGTCTTCTTTTTAAGAAACTTCTGAATTTAATGCATTCGCTTTTTGTGCATATATAACTAACTATAAACCGTAATGATAATCGACAGTTCAATCTATCAAAGGAAATATATTCTACTACCATTTAGTTTTTGTTTGTAATTATATCCATCAATTTATATTTAACACATCATCAAGTAACTTACCCTTTATTATTCTTTTCTCTTTCAAAACAAGACTTGTTTCAACTCATCTTTTTTTATTTAGGAAAAATGGCTTTAGATGAGTTGGAACTAGTAGTCGTGTTTTGGAAGAAAAAAATAAAAAGAGTACGGTACTTGAAGATTAATATCATGTTTTAATAATTTCAAAGTTGCCTTATGAAGAGAAGTGATAATTCATATTAAAATGATGAATTAATAGGTTATTGGAAGAATAAATTGCTGGAATAATGATAATTCATTCAACTTTGTTCATCAACTTAATTATATCTAGGAAAAATAGTATACAACAAATTTCACAGAAGAATTGATATCCAATAGCAATAGTTTAATCTATCTTGACATAATTATCTTTGTGGGTTTATAGTCACATTATTGACATAAATCAAATACTTACTATCCCTACTAACAAATTAATACAAAATGATTTCACAATATACAATGATACAAATGATTCTACAAAATACAATTTTTCTAATGGTGAAATGAATCTATGCATATCAAATGAAGCATGGTCGGCCTGAACCACACGTTGCCATATTGAACATGTTCCGGCCTTCTGTCTATAGTGGGCTGTGGAAGGGCCCTTTTGTAGGGCAAGAATGATGTTTTTAGTAGAGGCGTTACCCGAGACTAGAATTTCATTCGAGCCCTGCAAAAGATATTCACGTCCAAGTAACGTACACTATTTTTTATCATAATATAAATAAGAATGATTGGGAAATAGAAAACATTGCCTGCTTGTGCTGAAGTTACTACATGCATTCTATGAACATAACCTACTTAACAAATTCCGAATCAGGAATTTCTTGATTTTAGTTGACAAAACTTCAGCCTGGAGCTCTAAAAGGCGGGTTTTGTACCAGTTTTGCTGTTCCTATTTCGGAACTAGGAAACATACTCGACTGTGAAGAAAACATATGATTTTATTACAGTGCAGTGTGCTGTAATGAGAATGATTTATTTATTCGTTCCACAATCAGCTATTTACCAGCTTGATTTCATGCATGTAAAACAACTGAAATTGAATGACTATGACAAAAATATATTTTCCCTACTCTCCCACAGTGATTCATTCTCATTATATTGTAAAAACAGTCGAATAGAAAAATGGATATTAGCCTATCTTAAGAATAATGCTTCTAAACATTACAAAATTGAAACATTTATAGAGCACGCAAATGAATTCATAGTAAACAGCGAAAATTGTTGTTGCATCAGGAGCGGGGTGGAAATTGAAAAACAAGCTTCTACAGTAAATGTAACAAACATTTTTATTTTCTATCACCATAGTAGTTTCAATAGCTCTAACTGTCAATTCTAATTTCACAATGGTTGACAGCTTTATAGGCTATTAATGAGTGAATAAGATAAAAATAATATCCCAACATTTAAAATAGGAAATTTCACTGATGAGAAAGAAGATCAGGGACAAGATTCCTCCAGCACATTGAATCAAACACTGTCTGTTACTGAACTCTCCACAGAAATAGAGAGCAGTTCATTATCTATGTCTGGTCAAATAGAGATAGAAAAGGAACAGTCTGTAATCAGTTTCATACAGAGACGAGTTGAACTGAACAGAGAGCTGTATGATGAAATCGAAAGCTGTGATAGATCTATTGAAACGGTGAGTCGAAAATCATAGCTGTAAATCATCTTTATTATATATTATAATTTATTTATTTGTTAATACAAAGTGCACCAGAGGAACTTACTTATTTGAAAGGTCGATAAAAACAAAAGTACTTTAGATATTGTTTCAAACTTCTTTATATGAGAATAAAATATCTCAATTTTTCCCATTTAGTCTTGAAAATGACATCAGACCAATGGCGACCCCATTACCCATACACTGATTGAAATTTCGTTGCAGTATATCAATCGGTATGCTGGCAATGGTATTGCGAATGTTGTTCTGGAGGTGTGCTATGGTCCGTGTTCGATCGACATGAAACACAGATTCCAAATAACCCCATAAAAAATTGCATTGAGGAAATGCATGTGGAAATGAGCCTTGTCAAATGACTGCGTCTTCAGGCAGGTTGTCAATCAGCATATCACATGCATTTTAACAGGCAACAAAATCTTGTTGCCAATTCTTGAACAACAGCCAATTAATAGGGATGAAGCTGAAGGTCTCCATGGAAAATTCATCGAGCAGTAAAGTCAGAAATTGCCATAACAGCTGTGTGTTTGAAGCCAAACGCCGGGGAGAACACACAACTGACTGCCTCACTCTTTCGATATTTTCTGGAGTTCTGATGGTTCGTTGAAGTCCATTTCTGAGTTTAGCAACACTTCCACACACCTGAAATGAGTTAATCCATGACATAATCGAATTATAGCCAGGAATCAGTCTGTGGGGAGGAATTTTAAATCAAGCGTGGAAGGTGATCAACCATTAGAAAAGAAGCTCTCAACTGCAAAGACCCACTGCTCTCTAGACCGGAGCATGATGGCTATTCACTTGAGGGAGGATAAATTTGGGAACTTCCCCCTCCATATGCGACCCCTCTCGCCCCTCTACACAACCAATTCAATGCATGGGATTTTTTTCAAATAAGTAAGTTTCTCTGGTGCACTTTGTACAATTACAAATCATATGAATATGATCAGGAAAGAACAACAGGCATAGGGCATAGCAGCCCAAAACTATTCTGTTCCCAAATTTTGATTATATAATAACATTTTCATAGAAATAGGTTATGTTCTTACTGTGGAAGTTGAAGTTGAATTTCTGTCCAATAATATAATTAACTGAAAATTTTGAATAAAGAATGATTAAATCACCAAATTATAGTCAAATATTGCACTTAATATCACCGCATATTGAACTAGTAGTTCTGTGAACAGTAGACCTAGCTCATGAATACAACTTTCAACCTAATGAGAAGGGCCAGTACAATAACCCAAGTAGCAAAAAAATATTGTCTCATTATTGCCACAACATTCAGCAACATTGTTGAAGATATTTTTACTATGATATTTTAGCAATATAGTCATAATATTGTAGCAATATCAAATTATATTTTACATAAATATTGTTCAGCAATACTTAATAATATCTATACAATATTGTCGCAATATTTAATAATATATAATGTAAACAATGTTCGGCAATATTGAGATAATATCAGTACAACATTGTCACGATATTAAACTATATATTATTTAAATATTGTTCAGCAATACTTAATAATATCTATACAACATTGTCGCAATATTTAATAATATATAATGTAAATAATGTTTGGCAATATTGCGATAATATCAAAACAACATTGTCACGATACTAAATTATATATTATTTGAATATTGTTCAGCAATACTTAATAATATCTATACAACATTGTCGCAATATTGAATGATTTATCATTTAAATATTGTTTGACAATATTGAGATAATATCTGTACAAAATTGTCGCAATATTGAATGATTTATCATGTAAATATTGTTTGACAATATTGAGATAATATCAATACAGCATTGTCACAATATTAAATTAAATATCATGAAAGTATCGTTTAACAATATTGAGAAAATATCGATACAGCATTGTCGCAATATTAAATGATATACTATGCAGATATTATTAAACAATATTGGATGATTCATCATGTTAATATTGTTTAGCAATATTGACATAGTATCAATATAGCTTTGTCTCAATATTGAATGTTATATCATGTAATTTTTTCAGCAATATTTAAGTAATATCTATTTACTTTATCAAAATGTAATGTGAATATTGATCCAGCAATAATGTTGTAATTATGGCTCAATATTTAGTGTTAATTTTCCATATCCATGGAAAAGTTCCGTAAAGTTGTATATATATAGTTCTTATAATCTGTCAGAATATAATAATTTGTCAAATTGTTTTTGAAGAGATATTGTGGTTTTTCTCCATAATGAAAAAATATGACGATTTGTCAAATATTTCTCAGTAATACAATTATATTTCAATGACATCCTTGGAAAATAAATCTGGTGTGTGGTACACTCACACATCTTTCCTTGCCATTTAAATTGGTATATTGCTGTGTCAATATAGTTTCGATGTACTCTCCTGAGAGAGCTCAGGATCAATAATAGTCATTCGCCAACCGTCTATAGTCTGTGTAAAATGAGTTGAGACTTGGCCCTCCATCGAAGAAATTACAAGGGTTGCCAAATCGCGTAAAATTGCAACTTTCTCAAATTTCCAATTAAACGTCATAATTGGATGTAGAATATCATCCCCGATATCCTAGTAGTGCTAAAAAAGTTTCAGGGTTGAAGGATTAAAAGGAAATTTAACTTTTATGATAAAATTGGAAACATCGCGAAGATTTGCTTTTCTTTTAAATATCACTTCTCTCAGAATGATGGGGCATTATAATGCGTTATAATTTTATATCAAATTAACGGGGAGAATGTCTCCTTTCTATTAGTGTCTGCGGATGATGTTTATCCGACCAATAGTTATTTTTTAATTAATGATTATGTTTGTCAATGACGAGACATTCCGTGCAGAAAATATGAAATTTTCGACATGCTAGAAACGATTTTTGCTTTCACTACCCACTTATCTTTCGAAACAAAAAAGTTTCCAGCATGTCGAAAATTTCATGTTTTCTGCTCGCTATGTCTCGACATTGACGAACATAAACATTAATTGAAAAATAACTTTTGATCGGATAAACATTATCCGCAGACACCAATAGAAAGGAGACATTCTCCCCGTTAATTTGATATAAAATTATAACGCATTATAATGCCCCATCATTCTGAGAGAAGTGATATTAAAAGAAAAACAAATCTTCGCGATGTTTCCAATTTTATCATAAAAGTTAAATTTCAGCAATACTTTCCTCACCTATGGTAATATGATATAGGGCAAGGAAAGTAAAAAAGGTCATTTTAGTTATGGGCTCGAAGTCGTGCTGTTAAATCCAATATCTACACTCACCAAATGCATTTTAGAGGTTGTGATAGCTTTTTTTGAAAGATGTTTATCGCTAAAAATATGGTGAGAAATCTCGCCAAAAGCCAAGATTCGCCAAATAGTTTATCAATTTTATGTGAGGTATTTTAGGTCTGTTCACAGTAATGTCGATTGAAACTTTCCCCGATGCTAAGACATCGGTTGGATAGAAGCATGTACGGAAAAAACTGAATAGAGCTGCAGTGTGACTTGTGTGATGCTATTTCGAGATATAGCTAAATGGGCTTCGACAAACGACTGTGCAACGACCAACCATTTATGTCAGTGATTTTAAACTATGTCTCACATAGCTATGTTTGATTTTATGTAACGACTCTGCAACCGGGCATTAAGAAAAGAAAAAAAACATCAAAATCAAATTTCATATTCTCGTAACAGTTGTTCTATATAAAGTTTTCTAACTATTACCTTCCTTGCCCTATTACAATAGGTGAGGAAAGTATTGCTTTCCAAGAAAAAGGTAGCTGAATTTATAAATTTCTATACGTTTCAAGGTCCCCTGAGTACAAAAAAGTTATTTTTGGATATTAGTCTGTATGTGTGTAAAACTCTAAAATGTCATGGGACCAGGTAAAAATTCGTTGTTTAGAGGATTTCGTTAAGTGGAGGTATGTTATAGATAAGTTCGACTGTAATTACATTACAGAGAGTGTGTGAGAGAGAGAGAGAGTAGGTGGGAGAGAGAGCGGAAGAGTAAGAAACAGTATGAGGGGAGGAGATAGAGAGGAATGATAGAGAAAGTGAGAGAGATTTTTCTTGTCCTCTTGTAAGAAGTTCTCATCGAACTGCCCACTATCACTATAACTATATGTATTCAACTATAGCTACAGTATTTACAAAGCAGGGACCTTGCTCGATGGAAAAAGTTGAAAAGTAGACAATGATTCCAATTCTTCAATAGCTCAGAATTCAAAAGAGTGTGACAACGCCACTAACAGGATTTTTGGTGAAGAATATTCTTGTCTTTGCTGGCAGGTACTGAAAACTGAATCCTAAACTTTAGCCTAGTACTGCTACTACTATCAAGTTTTTCTTGATACATCGCAGTAGTCTACTGTTCCATAATTTGAAGTAGGCTATAGTACATGAACGATACATAGCGTTCACTGTCACTACGTAATCTGAGTTGTGAGTGAACTGTTCACTTATTACTGATCAGTAATTATCTGTATCGGATGAGTAAAAGTAGTACCTATAGCCTAATCATCTTCTAGAAAAATAGCTAATAAATGCTGAGAAGTATGAACTTCTGAAGAATGAATTAACCTATGAAATAGGAAGATTTGCTGCTTAAACTCTCACAAGTCTCTTCCTATCCTGATTTATAGTATCTATCAAGATTATAGTAAGTTTACAGCAAAATAATGTACATGTATCATGTAAGGTTGTTATCTTCCGTATCATGTGAATCACGGTAATAATTTGCCTGTGTAAATTTTAAGATGTTATCTATAACATAGCATAATAAAGGAATGAATTGGCTAATACACGTACGGGATAGGAAATTCACGAATGACGCATCGTCACAGCAGAATTACTGTACTGATTAACTTGAAATTTTGCATAAATTGTTTCTTGATTTACCGAGGATGGTTATAGGCCTATTCAAATTCCTTCAACGTTTCAGTGGGTCAAGTTTTCAGTTTGTTAAGTTTTTAATTAGACGCTTGCGGAACACGGGCTACCCACTAATTATAATTTTAGGGAATCTATCAGAGACTACAGAGCACTAGCACACCCAAAATAGCCTAAATGTTTTCGATACATACATTGGACGACACCCTAAAGGATGTCATGTTGAAAGAAAATCGTCCTAGAGTTCCCTCTAAACCCTTTCCACCATTTTCCTCTTTTGTGGGAAATGTTTGAAATGGAAAATGTGGAAGATGTCAGAACTTGCTAATGAACAGTTTGTAACAAACTGATTTGGTAACAATATTATACCTCACTTATTCATCTGTCGCCGGCTGCTTACTTTCCTGTGAGTCCCTCAGTGGGGAGTGTGATCCAATCACATAGTTTGTCGTAGTCCCAGCAAGCCCGGGAGATTTGAATTTCTCTTCAAAATTTTCAAGTCAATCTACCCAAATAGCCTACACTAACAAGGTTATTTTGTATTACTCGGATCTAATGTCAATAAGCAATAAGGATTATACCGTTAACTTCCCACCAAGCGTAATGTCAGGAGTTTTAATTTCCATTTGATTTTTGAAAACTACTTATACTGCACTGATTAAAATAATAATTCAATTTCATCGTTCGGGATCACGGAATCATCTTATATTTTGTAAGTTGACTATATTCTTTACAGGTATTGATTTTGATGTTCAGGGCTACCATTGATTATACTCTTTTAACAATTCATTCAAACTCAACATAATGTTCCACCATCATTAATTTAATAATACTATTAATTCTGTGAACAGTAGACCACGCGCAGTAGACACCGATATCTCGCCTACATAATTCACTCTGTTGAACAGTGGTAACTGCGTGAGGTCTGCTGTTCACAGAGCTACTAGTATTAATTATTATTATCATCATTAGAATGCTAATAATTTGTTGTAAACACAACTACCATTAAAAGCTTACCGAGTTGAAAGCAGAGAAAAGACGGAGAAAATAATAAGCTACTGTAAGTTATCAGTATTGCATGCCTCATCGCTTGCAATGAATAGTCCACACGACAGCTCATTTTTCATCAAATTACATTGGGATATTAATTGAATGCAATAATTAATAATCCACTCGACAGCTGATGTATGATGAATAATTCTATAGTCTGATTTTTATGGTAATATTGGCGTTCGAAAGAGACTCATTTTCCTTTTGTATTACCGTATCCTTAAAATGCTAAATTTCAAAGAACCTTGTATATACGTCGACGCGCAATTTGAAGAGGAGCATACCTGTTAAATTTCATGGAAATCTATTTCCGCGTTTCGCCGTAAATGCGAAACATTGAAACATAAACATATAAACATAAAGAGAATATTTTTAAATAGATTTTCAACTTGAAAATGACCTAAGTTATGATCGAAACTAGTCGTTGTAATATTTTAAATGATAAAGGGTACTATAAGTTTTTATATTCTCTTCATGTTTATTATGTTTTTATGTTCCGCATTCACGGAGAAACGCGGCAATAGATTTCCATGAAATTTAACAGGTATGTTGAAAACTTATAGTACCCTTTATTATTTAAAATAAATTTTCAACTTGAAAATGACCCAAGTTATGGTCGAAACTAGTCGTGATATATTAAATAATAAAGGGTACTACAAGTTTTCATTTTCTCTTTATTAATTTGTAAAAGAGTAGCCCATTCAAGTGAAGTATTTTTAAACTTGAACAGAAATGCAAAACCGTCGACTTGAATCTTAGACCTCACTTTGCTCGGTCAATGACTTAAAAATGCATCTAAATAGCAGAACATGTTGTTTTCCAATGAAAATAGTTGAAAAGATAATGTGATTTTTATTTAATACAAGTACAATCTGTATAGATATGTAGCCCATTTTATGTGGTACAGTTCATGCATCTACTATTTAATTTTATACAAGTGAATAATCTTGTCTTTGATAAACTCTGTACTTCATCCAATACTGAGCGGCTTCTTCATAATATCTAATCTACCAAAAACGCAATAGAATCCAAGTTTCTCTAGAATCTTCTTTAATTTTTCTCATTTTTTTGTCTTTAATGCATTTATTTATTCATTTATTAGGTTATCATAAACAATACAATGATTGGAGAAGAAAGAACAGGCTATTGCCCAAAACGTCTTCAATTTCCTAATTCAGTTTCAAATTACAGCATTCATGCGATTTAACAAGAATATTATATATCCCTTCTTTGAACTGCGCGATATGATGTGCAGGCTCGTGTGAAGTTTTTTGTACTCTGCATTTTGAAAACACGTAAGTAAGGATGAACTATGGAGGAAATCAATGTTCATGTTCCAGTAACACAAAAATATAGCCTCTGATTGAATAGGTAGCATAAATATGATTAATTTTGTGATTCCCATTTTGACTAAGTAGTCTAATTACTAGATTTTTTAGTGGATAGTTTCTACTATTCTCAGTAGATTTTTAGTTCTGCTGATGAAACAGTCAGTGCCATTTCGATTTTATATAAAGATTCTACTCAAATGAAGGAATCGTGTATTGAAAAATAGTAACAGAACTAAAAATCTACCTGAGAACCAAAAACATTAAAATTGTCAGACTAGAAACGTACTTTCGAAATATTCCAAATACACATATTATGCATTCATTTCTCATCTAAGGTCAATCAATACTAAGCTCAAAAGAATACTTCGAATTCTTCAAATACAAAATATGCAAAACTCATCTACCTCAAGTAAATGTCAACTTTTCCAATGAATAAAAATCATTTCCCTATTTTTGGTAGACCCTTTTTTGAACCAGCAATCTATGAGGTACGGTATTACAGAACAGCTTTCTGCTCAAGGAGAAGATAGCATTTCATTTTCTAGTAGGGCATCTTCTCTCTCACACACACGTAAGCTACTCCCTCACACAGTCCTCTTTCTCACACACATACTAAGGGTTAAACACACACTCTCTCTCTCACACACACACCCCTAAACTTTCTATTCAATACTATAACGGTATATACATGGCTTTGTATCCAACCACCACTTCCACAACTATCAGGTTGAAGTAGGGAGGGGTGGATATTTCTTTTCGAATAAGGCAACAGGCAACCACTTCTGCTCAGCATTCGTCTCTATGACTGGTCTTTCGTTCAAGTTCAAGACATTCCTTCAAGAAGTGGTTTGTTAGCGTTTGCTGTTGCTGTTTTTCCTGTTGCAGTGTTTGTTCCTGTTAGCGTGTGTTACGACGTCTGATCAGGTGAGTAAGAATTAAAATTGTTTTCCTATCATAAATTAATTTAATTCAATTGAAAAAATTTAATGAACAATTCACAAATTTGACTTTGATGTCCTCAGATCCTGCATTGTTTCGAGATCTTAACTGAAAATTTGAATGAGAATTTTCAATCTACACAGCATAACTCAAAAATAAAAACTATCAGAAAAAATGATATTGCTCATAGGTAGTCAGATTGCAAATAAAAGAATATCTTACAATAATAGGCTTCAGAGTCTGAAATTTTATTTTTGACCGAGATTTCTGGAGTGATAGAAGTTTTTATAAAGAGTCTCAAAAGGAAACAAATTGAGAGTGATAATTTAATTTTATAAGAAGCTTTTCAGGCCAGAAACACTACGATTTTTAACCGTGTACCTACCTATAAATTCCACTAATTGAAATATAACCTAGCACTTAGAACAAACTCAAAAATTATTTGCATACATAATCTGTTTTCTAAGTTCAGTTCAATTTGTGATGTTTTTGGAAATTGTAAAAAAATCACAGTTCACATTATGAATTCAACAGACATAATGAAATAAAAACACACATATGTTTTGTCGAATTCTACACAGTTTTATTCTGTACAGGACCATGGATTCGTGACCACACTGATCACATTTTTCAGTCAACTTAAAAATGTGACCTGTGTGGTGACGAAACCATGGTCCTGTACCGAATAAAACTTTGTAGAATTTGACAACATATGTGTATTTTTATTTCATTATGAAACATATTGACAATATTGACAACTCAGTCGAATTTTCAACAGACATACGTAATCCCTTTGAGAATATTGTACTTCAATTTTATTATTCAACTTAAGTATTTTGTTTTTCATTTGTTCAAAGGAGACATATGTTGCGTCATGCGCCGACAAAACCTCAGAAGGGCGCACAATTACTAGCATAATGGGGAAGCTGGTGACGCTCGACGTAGCCGTTAACTTCTCTTGGAAGGGAGTGCAACGGAAAGATCAAAAAATAGAGAAGAAACCATTCAAGGATCTTCTGATAGCCAAAGTTATGATTGGTAAGATTCCAGCTAATTTCTCCTTTTGCAGTTTACTGTCGCTTGCTTTATATTTCATAAACTACGCTAATTTGGCAATATCAATATCAGGTAGACAAAATACCACTTGAATAGAAAATTCGACTTCACTGACTCAAAAAATTCAATTTGTCTTTAAATATTACATCCACAAACATCGTGGTCAAGTGGTAGAGTGGACATTACTGTCCAAACTTCGCCACGTCATTGAAATAAAGAAGTCATCCTATCCTATTGAATGAATAAAGTAATCATTCCATCCAGGATCTGGAATATTGAATCTCTAAGTTGATTTTTTTCAACTTGGGAGGTGGTCATTATTAGGCTGATCATTAATTCGTATCGGAAATATTAATTGATTTGTCTTTGATTAATACTTCATATAGCTTTGAAAGGGTTTGTCCTATTGATTTGAGGTAATCACTATTCAATTCATACTGGAATTCTATATTGGAATAGAATAGAATCGTTGCCTTCATTTCAACCTCGGAGGGCAAAGTTAGGGCGGAAGGAAGTTAGGTGGTATCATGCACAACAAGACCATCTTTCAATTTCCAATAAAGAAATACTATATGGAGAACTAGAGATAAATTACTTTCATCCAAATAAATTTTGTTCTATTTTGAGTTTCTAGGATATCAAGATAATAGGCCTACTAGAGACTCCATTGTCTAGGACACTCTTAATCCTACATAATAGAAGACAATCATGATTTCATTACTGATTATTGAATATTTTCATCGGAAATTCATTAATACTACAATTTTCTTACAACATGTTCATTAGATTCGCTTGTTCCTTTTAAATTATTTCACCCCGACTTTTTATCGGGTTTTCTGAACCCTTTCCTGTTCATGTTTCATTACAATCTGCCTATTACATGATAAATCATGATCCATGAGGTATTTTTCCTTCTCATCTTATCTTCCTAGCCGATTCCACTTAGAACAAGTAGTTTTGTTCATACATTGTTTGTTCTTTATACATTGTTATTTGTACTTTTCTCTCGCATTGTAATGAGTAATGTGTGAGATTGGTGTTCTAATGATTTTTTTTTGTTACAGCTGCTACAAAACGGTGCTGGCCAAAATCAGAGTTGAAGCAAGTCCAATTGAAAGCGGCTACATGGCTTGCACAAGCCCAATCAAAGTTGGACAAAATGTAAGCATTCATCTCACAATCAATTTCTCTAGAAAATCTGTATTGGAAAAATGTATTACACGACCATCTTCCCATTCGAAAAATTTGAGCTAGGATTCAATATGACTGATCCAAGATGGCGGACCAAATTTTTAATGTCATGATTCAGTGGAAAATTTTAGCACAATCCCCCACGTCACCTACCATCAAATTACCTCTATGAAAAGTATCAAGCCGTTTCCAAACCTTTTACTCACTCTGTATTGAGCTGTTTCCTGAATAAGCATCTTTCGCCCAAGGTTATTAAAAAAAAAGATCTGATTTCAACATTACAGAAACGTGATATCATTAATAAAACATTGGTAAAAATGTAAAACTCAATTGATTATTATTTTTTTGTATTAAAGCAACCTAGTGGATGTTATGAGCCATAAAAGCTCAATATGATTAATATTTTCAATGCACCAGTCGTGATCTCCAGTGTAGTCGGGCGATCTCTGATCTGTAGCCTACTATTTTTCAGGATCCCCATCATGTTTAGTTCTCTCAAATCAGAATAATCTTGTTTTTAATAACCTTGTCTTTCACCAACCAACAAAATTTTATCGGGTACTCTAGCTAACTACATTCTGGAGGGAAAGTTGATTGGCATGATTGTGTAAAACTTGTAAAACTCTTAGAAAATCGAAAGACTAAAATTGATTCAGATGTGCTATGGTTTGACTTTTTTTCTTCTTTTGATCGGGATTTCTGAAATTTGAGTCACTTTAACACAATCACTGCCATCTAAGGTTTTCTCCAGAATCGGATTCTCTACACTTTCTATCAATAAAAAATACAAGTTTATGATTTCATATTCAATTATAACCCTTCAGTATAAAAAATACAAATTGATCATCTATTTTCTGCTTTGTATTAGTTTCTTTCTGATTTTTTTATTATTTTCATTTTTTTCCAGGAATCAGCCAACACCAGCTACAACAGACCAGCTAATCGACATCGATTGTGAAGATGAGCTTGTCAAATAGATAAGAATATAGTACATAGAAAAGATAGTAGTGACATCATAAACAATAAATTAGTAATTGATTATAATTACGGTTTTTAATTGAATAATCAATCCCTGAAACCTCAATATTGTTGAAAATATTAATTGAAATTTACAAAATTGCAAAAATTTATTTAGGCTATAATATATTTTTTAAATTGTGAAATGAGGGTACAGTTACACTATGAGCAAGTTTGCTCATATAAGTGCTTTCAAGCTGGTAGTGAAAACATACAGGTAAAAACAGAATCTGGTAACATGCATAGAAACACCTCATGACATGCACAGAGAGAATAGAACTAATCCATGAATAATGCAGAGTTAGTTCCATTCTCTCCGAGCACATCATAACGTGTTTCATCCATTTGAAAAAATGTTTTTCACCTGTAAGTTGGCACTAGGTACCTAGGTGCTAGGTTCTCACAACACTGTGGAATAATTTTCTCACAATATTATGGGATAATTTTTCCACAATTTTTTGTGGAAAAATTCGGTTGAATATCAATATTGTGTTAATATATTTTAATATTTCAGGAAAATATCTTCCCAACATCAACCAATATTTTCAAATATCGTAGGAAAAATATTGAAGGTTTCATAAAGATATTGTCAGAGTATTCTGACAACATTGACCAACATTTACAACACATTGAACAATGTTGTGATAATTTTTGTCACAATATTGAGACAATATTTTTTAAAAAATGTTGTCTCAATATTGTGACAATATTTTCTCAAAATATCTTAGCAATATTTACCAACATTGCTATAATAACACCGGACTTATCAAGGAGGTACTTTTATAATCGTCTCCATATTTACAATATTAACATATATTACAACTTTTCTAATAATTAATTATAAGAAATCGGTCAACTGACGGAAAAATGGAATATGCAGTAGGCAATTCAGACGATGAATCATCTCACAGATTATGGTGAGATGGAAAATTATTCTAAATAAGATGGGTTTGTTGGTGACAATGACAGGAGGTTGCTAATGATGTTTTTCATGAAAAGTGGATTTAATGTTATGGCTTGTTATTATGCCTATGCAGAATGTTAATGCTCACTAATCGGTTTCCAATGTCATACCAAAAGAAAAACAAAAGCAACACAAAAATGCACAAAAAATGCTTACAATACAATAATTATTGTACCTGATAAACTGAAAATTCAGTTAAAAAATAACTAAAATAATGACTGATAGTTATGAATAAAAGAAGTTGGAGATTAATGAAATGTTTATTATGTTAAATATTGTCTACAACTAAACTACAATATTGATTTATTAGTTGATTAATTTTTATGATGATAAAAATAGTCCACAACTAAAATAGTTGAGTTATCTGTAACATAGACAATAATAGTTATTTATGTATTGAGAGTATAAAACTTGACTTAATCGCTGGAATCACATACAAATTTTTTTCTACAACTGCAGTATTGGACTCCAATAGTTTTTTTTTTAAATAATTTACACAATTAATTTAATAAATCAATTTAACATTAAGATGATTCAATTGAATTGTTCTATCTAATCATGATGATTCATTTCATAATGATATATTATTAGAAGAAGATAAAACAATATTAGTAACATTTGCAAAAATATGTGATCAGAACGAGATTCGAAGCCAGGTCCCACTGTGCGAGAATCAACACTCCAGCTCTCTCCGCCAAATGGGCTATTGAACTTAAAGGCAAAAGAGTAGGAGCATGAATTGAATGAATTGAATTGCATGAATTGTATCTTCAAAGATAAGGCGCTATATACGGAAAAGTAACTTTCAGGATGGAGAGGTTGGTCTGCGGTTTTTTGAATTACAAAAGAACCGGAGGTCTTATCAAAAATTGTTACACATACGTTTCTGCGCCCTGTTTCAAAGAACTTGCATACCAAATTTCATCCACATCGGACAAAAAGTGTGACTGTAACTGTGGTACAAACAAACAGACAAAGGCCGATCGAGTCGAAACTAAGACCTCAGCTTCGCTTCGGTCAATAAATTGAGTTATTTCAGAAAATTTTGAAGCAAAAAATACAGACAACTTTCCACTAAGCACATATTTACTAGTGGTTATAACTATCATCAACTTCACCCCCATTACCCTCGCGCAAGTACAAACTTATGTAATCATCGCCCTCACCCTCAACAGAAAAAAAATGATGAAACGAAAATTATTATATAAACTTGTACAGTATATCAAGGGTTGGCCACTAACGGTAGTACATGCATGATCATGCATAATACGAACGTCATCATACATTGTTCTCATAGCAAAAGGCTTCAAGCAACATTTTCTGAGGGTAGGTTTTTGTATCTCCAATTTTTTGTTGTTTATTTTTTCTTCGCTGCTCCATTTGAGGTTCAATTAGCCCAACATATTCCAATGGTCTATTTATTGTTATTTCTTTTTCATTTTATGTTAGAAACCTCTCGCTGACAAACTATAACTAAATAATTATACTACTATAACTTTCAGGATTGATCGACCAATAACTTATCCTGAAAGTTACAGTATTATATCTACAACAATCTACAACTTATTGAAGGGTTCCAATACATATGACTCACTCTGTATACTGTATTGAATTCTGTTTCCAGATATCATTGAGAGTAACAAAAACTGCTGAAGTGGAAATTAGTAAAATTTTACAGAACAGATGTTTCACTATTGAATTAAGAAAATATTCATCAGGTGACTGTACTTTATTCGCTGCATGGCAAACTGCGCAGCAAATTGCATAATTCTGTTCAAGGTTTGGCATGTGTGTGCCATATCTTTAGGCTGGCCACTAACAGTAGGACATGCATGAGAAACATTTTTATCAAGAGTGCATTGAAATATGCATGAAGATGCATGTTTATCATGTACTCATACATGTTCATAAGATATGGCCACACATGCCAAACCAAATCTTTAACAGAACCATGCAATTTGCTGCGCAGCGTGCCATTCAATGAATTCAGACAATAACATGCAGTCACCTGATGAATATTTTCTCAATTCAATAGTGAAACATCTGTACTGTAAAATTTTACTAATTTCCACTTCAGCAGTTTTTGTTAGTGTCAATGATATCTGGAAACAGCATTCAATACAGTATACAGAGTGATTCATATGTATTGGAACCCTATCCAATACAGAACCTAAATAAGTTGTAGATTGTTGTAGATATTATTCATTCATTCATTTATCCATTCATTTATTACATTGTGTACAAATACTAAACATTAGGAAACGCACAACAGGCTCATGCCCAAAACTGTCCCATTTCCAATTTATACTACTGTATACTGTCCAAATCAAAATGTTGGTTATGTCACTTTCACTTTTCAAAATAAATTTACGCTGTTCAATACTCATATAAACGAGCAAATTTTGAATCAAATAGATACTATTAGAGTCTGAAATTAAAAATTATAGAACAGTAACTTAATAATTATTCAAAAATTTTAAATTTGATCCGAAAATTAAATAAAAGCTGAATTTCTCACCATCGATAGAGCCCTCCAAGAGGGTCATTCTCCCAAAAGTCCCAAGAAATCCCCTTGGAGCTTTCCCCCCCCCATTATACTGTAACTTTCGGGATAACTTAATGGTCGATCAATCCTGAAAGTTATAGTATAATATCTAGAACAGTCTCCAACTTATTGAAGGGTTCCCATACATGTGACTCACTCTGTACATTTCAACTGGTAGTTCTGTGATCAGTAGACCTTGCGCAGTTATAAACCACAGCCTCCTCTTATACTGTCCATCAGAGTAAATCCTTTCTGTATGTCGTGTCGGCGAGATATAGGTGTGAAAACGGCCAATGGCTGTTGGGGTTGGTGTATCAAAAATGCTAACATCAAAAGCTAATCTCCTTCAAGACTGAAGACTACTGTAACAGGTCAGCACGAGTTCAGAGCAGAGAAAGGTCAAGAGACAATACTATGCTATTGCATGCGTTATTGCATGCAATCAATAGTTCATTTTAATAGTGCATAAAAATTGCATTCAATGAGGTATGCAATTAATAGTCCACACAGCAGCTGATTTTTTACCAAGTTACATTGAGATATTGAATTGCATGCGACATGGCATGCAATTTATAATCCACTCGACAGCTGATTTATGATGAATAATTCTGTAGTCTGATTTTTACTCTAATATTGGCGTATGAAGGAGGCTCCTCTTCCTTTTATATTGTCCTTGAATTGCAAAATTTCCAAAAAAACTTGTATATACGTTGACGCACAATTCAAAAAGTATACCTGTCAAATAAAATATACCTGTAAAAATATACCTGTCAAATTTCATGAAAATCTATTACCGCGTTTCGGTAAATAACATAAATATATAAACATAAAATGATTATAAAAACATATAAACAAAAAAGGAATGCAAAACCGTCGTCTTGAATATAAGACCTCACTTCGCTCGGTCAATAAGTGATTTTTTTTCAAGGTGAAACGGAGAAGATGTCAGTTCCACATTATTTATAGCCCAGTCAATGAAGGTCCAAAAAAGCAGTTTCGATCCGAAAATTAAATAGAAGCTGAATTTCCCACCATCGATAGAGCCCTCCAAGAGGGTCATTCTCCTAAAAGTTCCAAGAAATCCCCTTGGAGCTTTCCCCCCCAGCCACCTAAAACATGAAAAAGGAAGGTAATCACGGGAAATCAATTATCTCTGTAACTATCGATCGGAAACAGATCTATCATACGTCATTCAATTCCTTACATTACTACAATATTAGTCCTATTAATTTTTTTATTAAAATGAACAGTTTTCTTGATAAAATAATATATATGTAAAAATTTATGGGGTTTGCAATTTGATTTTTTTGTTTTCTTCGATTAACTTTGAAGCAAATGATTTTGAAGAAAAATGAGATGAATAATTAATTTAGCCACTTTCATTGCAAACCCATTGATTTATATTGTTATGTATTTGCGATTCGATTTGACGCCGTGGAAGGGGAAACTGTCAACGCGGTATGGCGCGGCTGACTCGCTTAGCCATAACACAGAGGAAAGAAACACTACTGTATGCTTATTCCATAGTAAACAGCAAACAGTAAATCAATTATCTCTGTAACCATTGATCGGAAACAGTTCTATTATACGTCATTCAATTTGTTACATTATGTTATACAATATTACTTATTAGACGTATTCATTTTCTCGATAAAACAAATAGTTTCCTTGATACAATAATATATGTAAAAATTTAGGGGTTTTTCGATTTGATTTTTTTTTTGTTTTCTCCGATTAACTTCGAAGCAAGTAATTTAAAAGAATGAGTCAAATAATTTATGTAGCCACTTTCATTGCGAATCCATTGATGTATCGTGTTATGTATTGTCATTGTGTTATGTATTTGCGATTCGATTTGACGCTGTGGAAGGGGAAACAACTGAAGCGGTACAGCGCGGCTGACCTCTTCACCATATAGTAAACAGTAAAATAGTACTGCTTTCAAAGTTACATCTTATTTACAATTTGTGCTCGAAACAATTTTGTCTATTGTTTTGACTTGTGCTGAATCTAAATTTACACTTTTTAGTTCTCTAGATTCTAAATATTAGAATGTTTGAGATTAAACCAATTTTATTACAGCAAATTTATTCAGCTTTCATTGCCAGTTCAGGAAATCAATATTTTTCTACGTGAATTAATTATAATGCCACTATTACAATACGGTCATCATCTTGCTGTCTATGTTTTGAATGAAATGTGATAATCAACTCATCATTTTGTTGTAGTTGTATATGTGCTTAATCATGCATTCTATGACAAACAAAGATATTGGTTGCAACCGATAAAATATTCATACTAATACATAATATAATAAATGTATATATTGTTGTAGATGTTCTTTTTAATTGTCACTTTATTTATTAAAAGTTTACATATTAAGCAAGATCAAAATGAAATGAAACATATTTGAACATCTCTCATCAAAATCCAACTTAAAACTCAACTAGTTATTTTCTCATAAACAGATCGTTACCAAAAACAATCACCCTGGCAACCGGGTCCACATGATTAGTGTCCATGCAGGCCTTGCCTACATCACTATCCCCCCCTTAGGGATGTTGGTCTCCAATATCCAGATTTCCTTGATAAGGTGCTAGACGATTAATGTGTACAACCTTAGGTTTGGCTCTCCCTCCAGTTTTCCTAATCCTGTACACTACATCATTTATTCTCTTCAGAATGTAGTATGAGCCTTCCCATGCTCTAATTTTGAGAAAATTCCTCTAATTCGCTTTGGGTTATATAGCCAAACGAGTTTCCCTTCTTCAAGTTTTGTTTCTGATGCTGCCAAATCATACTTTATTTTTAGTTTAGTACTGTACAAATTTAAATGTTTTCTGGTGATTTCATGAATTGTTGAAAGATGATTTTCCAAATCAGCAATGTATTCCATCCGATTTTTTTTTTTTTTTTGATCTGGTGGTCTACCAAACATTAAATCTCCAGGGAGTCGAATCTCCCTCCCATAAAGCATTTCTGCTGGACTCCAACCAGTTGCTCGGTGTACGGCTGAGCGGTAAGCCAGTAAAAATAAAGGAAGTTTCATATCCCAATTTTTCTGATCTGATGAAAGTGATTTTCGTAGAAACTCTCCTGATGTCTTATTATGACGCTCTACCATTCCATTAGATTGTGAATGAAGTGGGGTTGTATGTGTTTTTTTATCCCTAACAATTTGCAAACTTCTTGAAAAACATTTGATTCAAAATTTCTGCCTTGATCACTATGTAATATTCTAATGGCACTCCAAATCGACTTATCCAATTATCTATTATCATTCTGGCAACGGTTTGGGCCTCTTGATTTGCAATGGGGTATACTTCTGGCCACTTTGTAAAGTAATCAATAATCACCAACAGATATTTATTACCTTTAGTAGTCACTGGAAACGGACCGGCTATATCCACAGCAATTCTTTCAAAAGGGGATCCCACATCATATCTTTGCATCTTTCCTTTGAACCTTCTCCCTGGTCCTTTACTTGCAGCACAGGTATCACAGCGCCGACACCACAACTCTATATCTGCTCTAGAATTGACCCAATAGAAGCGCTGCCGTATCTTCTCTAGCATCTTATTAGTTCCAAAATGACCACCAGAAGCGCCACCATGAATCTCTTCTAAGATTTCTGGTACCCTTCTATCGGGTATGACTTTTTGTAGAACCATAGAAAGACCATCTGCCGATTCCCATTTCCAAAACAGTACTCCATTAACAACCTGCAAAGAATCCCACTGGGCCCAATAGCTCTTGTAGATAGCACTTCTATGTGAAATTTCAGCTCAAGCTGGTCGCTTACCCTCTTCTTTAAAAGTAACCAAGTCTCCAATGTTGCTGTCGTTGATCTGGTCTTTCCTAAGCATTTCATCACTCCAATAATCGTCAGATTCTATTCTAATTGCATTCACTATCAGAGATTGTTTACTTTCAATTTTCTCACAATATTTACAGTCCTGAAGACTTGGTCTCCTTGACAGCGCATCAGCATTACCATGTACTTTGCCTCTTCGATGTTTTATAATAAAATTATATTCTTGTAATCGTTGCATCCACCTTTCTGTCTAATCTTCCAAATTCTTGGAGTTGAACAACCATTGTAAAGCAGAATGATCTGTTCTTACTATAAACCCTTGACCATAGAGATATTTATGAAAATGTTCTAAACTTGCTACTACAGCCAATAATTCTTTTCTTGTGACACAATAATTTCTTTCTGCTTTGTTGAAGGTTTTACTAAAGTGAGCAATCACTTTCTCCTCCTTGTTTTGAATTTGTGATAAAACTCCACCAATATCGTTGTTACTAGCATCTGTGTTCACTACAAATGTACCTCCAGGTATGGGATATGATAAAATTGGAGCTGAGCATAAATTACTCTTCAATTCATTGAAAGACTCTGAAACTCTATCCGTCCAATTAAACTGTCGTTTTTCTTCAGTCAATTCTGTAAGAGGGTTTGATAAATCATGATAGTTGGGAACAAAACGTCTGTAATATGTAAAAAATGCTAGAAAACTTCTCAGTTCAGACTTATTTGTTGGAATTGGCCAATTTTGAACAGCACTCAATTTTTCTGGGTCAGTAGCTAAGCCTTTTCTTGAGACTATATGACCTAGATATTTCACTTCAGTTCTAAACAGGTTACACTTCTTTGAATATAGTTTCAGGTTAGCTGTTTTTAGTCTGGAAAATACCTTTTCCAAGTTATCCAGATGTTCGTCAAATGTTTTCCCCATTACAATAATATCATCAAGATAGACTAAGCATACTTCCCAAGACAGACCACGAAGCACCATACCCATTAATCTCTCAAATGTTGCTGGTGCATTAGTAAGACCAACTGAAATGACATTGAACTGCCATAAACCATCCCCTGTTGAAAATGCTGTCTTCTCTTTATCATTAGGATGTAATGCCACCTGCCAATACCCGCTTTTCAGATCAAGTGAAGAAAACCACTTGGAACCAGAAAGTGTATCTAAACTGTCATTAATTCGAGGGAGTGGGTAACTATCTTTCTTTGTAACTTCATTCAATTTTCTGTAGTCCACACAGAATCTCATACTGCCATCTTTTTCCTTAACCAAAACTACTGGTGATGACCAAGGGCTGTGTGATTCTTCAATAACATTCTGTTCCTTCATCTTTTGCAACATGTCACCTACTTCTTGTCTTTTTGCGAATGGTACTCCTCTAGGTCGTTGTTTTATTGGATGAGCATCTCCAGTATCAATTCTGTGATATGTGAGGTTGGTGTAACCCATATCTTCATCTTCAAAAGCAAAAATGTCTATATTCTTTCTTAACATTTGTTGAGCTGACTATCAATTTTCATCTGTCATAATATATTGGTCTCCATCAGTCAGTGATTGATTTATACACCTTTCAACTTCATTGGAACTTCTCTCAAATCTTTTGTTATTATTGTTTTATCAAAGTACTTCAACATCATTACAATTTGCCACTGCCTTACCTTTCTCTATCACTTTCGGTTCTTCAGTAACATTTGCAATGAGAACTGGAATTGTTTCAGTTTTTCCAATAATTGAGTGTCCAGTCAACAACCCTCTATTATACATGCTCTGGTTAGGCTCGATTAGGTTTGTCTCATTTTCCAACATTCTTTCAGGTTTTGTCATGATCAGTACTTCTGAAAAAGGTGGTATAAGTCCCTCTTCTATTGTAAACAGTCTTATTTTGTTACAAACTTTCTATTCTATTGTTTTGTTTTCCTGGTATGATTTAAATGCAAATATTCATTATCAAATTTAATAGCATTCCTGGAGATATCAATTACAAATTTATACTCTCTCATAAGATCTAGGCCTAAAATGAAATCATCCATTATTGATGCAACGAAAACAGTAGCTCTTATTCTCTTTCGACCAAGATATAAGACAATGTCAGCTTTTCCTTGTACAGGGACGTTTTCTCCAGAAGCAGTTTAAAGAACAAATTTTCTTTCTATCTGCTTAACTTTTGAACAATCAATTAAATCTGGACGTATTATTGATGATGTTGCTCTTGTGTCAATTGTTACCAAACACTTTTTCCTTCAATTGTCCCATTCGTGTGTAAGCTGTTCCCATTCCTTTTAATCATAGTAACACTACCAATTGCTTCTGAGGTCTCATTGGTAGCAGCTGACATTCGCCTCCCAATGTCAGCTGAATTTAGTTTTCCTTCTGTTCAGTGTTGTTCAGTAATTTTGCTACTGATTTATTTTTCGTAGGTACAAATTTACAGTATCTCTTTGAATGTCCTACTTTTCCACAGTTCCAACATCGATTTTCACGTTTTTGTTGCGGACACCATATAATAATATTTTATATGTTCACTCTTTCCACACAGCCAACACTCTAAATTCTTGTTAGTTTGTGTCACCTCATCCGTATTTAGTACTCTACTCTGGCGAGTTGGTAGTACAGCATGGACTGCTTTCTCAGCAGCATCCAATGTCAGAGCTTGGGTGAGTGCAGATAGCATAATATTAAGATGGTTCCCAATCAACAATGACCTCTTTATTTCGTTATCACGAATCTCATCTATGAATGTTTGCGTGGCTAAATGTTGTTGAATATCGACTGGTGCAGAGCTATAAGCGATTTGAGCCAACTGCTCTACATCAGCTCCAAATTCTTGCAAACTCTCACCATTCCTTTGAGAACGACTTTTCAGTTGACACCTGTATACGTTCTGTAAGTGGCCATCCCCATAGCGTTGTTCTAGTGCTAACATTAATTCATCAAAATCTAATTGTTCATTTTAGCAATTTGTTCATTTGTATTATTAGACAAGACCTCAATTGTATTATTTAAAAGATTTATATCTCCCCTTACAACTTCTAATTCATTTTCAATTTGCTGCCTTTCTTGAATTGAATTATTACTCAAGTCTTCTATTTTATTGTTCACAGCATTCATATCTTTCCTTACTAAATCTATGCCTCTTTCAAATCCCTGTTTCAAGTTTTGTCCCATATCAGATATAAATTCTAGCATATCTTCCTTAAGTGAATTTACTATCTCGTTGAATGCTTCTATCTCCATTTTCGATCTTGCTCTTGTTTTCATGCAAATTTTTTTTTAACCAACTTTTAAGCACAATTTTTCAAGGATTCAATCTCACTTCCGACACCAATGTTGTAGATGTGCTTTTTAATTGTCACTTTATTTATTAGAAGTTTACATATTAAGCAAGATCAAAATTAAATAGAACATATTTGAACATCTCTCATCAAAATCCAACTTAAAACTCAACTAGTTATTTTCTCATAAACAGTTGGTTACCAAAAACAATCACCCTGGCAACCGGGTCCACATGATTAGTGTCCATGCAGGCCTTGCCTACATCAATATGTTTATGATCATAGTTCTATGCTATAATTTATCATAAGTTATGAACGTCAAAAACTGAGATGAATCATAGATTACAATAATGTTAACAGTGACAAATCCCTGAAAAATCATAGCGTGCAGTGTTTGCTGTTTTACACAGTTAATGTTCTCCATCCAAGTTGATAATATACCTACAGTTGAGGAAAATATATATATGACGGCTGAGGCATTAAAAAATGATACATTGGGCTTGTTGAGTTGGAACTTTCTATGATTCTCTCGGTAAAGTAGCTCATCTTCCGTTCTTACTAGTTGAATCTACATTATCTAAACAGTCCAATATGAAAATTCAGTAGATTCTAAAGATGAAAGTCATGCAATCATACAAATTAAGGAAGAGTAACCATGCATAAAAAGTAGGAAAATCATGAAAGTGTTTTACATTCTACCCTCGTAATCACAAGTTGATCAAGCAGGATAGAAAATATTGAATATTCAATATTGAAAACCAGATGTACGGTCCATTGGAGATGGAAAATTCGTAAATAATCATGAAACAAGTACAAAGTATCCTACCGTATAAGATGGATTGAAAGATGATTCATCATCTTCTATGATTTGTTAACACATCGATTCTTCAACTCCACTCGCATTAAGGGCCTTAATGAGAAATTTATAAATCAAAGTAAAGCATGAGCAGAATCATACTGGAGTTACAAGGTTGGCAGAAGCTTTTCTTGATGTCGATTAATGGTGATTGACATTAATTTTGATTCGGGCACCAAAAGAATAGATCAATTTCTATTTATATGTTGAAGCATTCCAATTAAATCTATTGAAGTATTGAACATTATTTCTTATGACTTGGCATTCACAAATTAAGTTGGGTGAACTTATTTGAAAAATGTACCTGATTATCAATTTTATAGTTTTTATACCATTCTAGTTCATTGTGATCGTGTTCAGGTGAATTCTAGTACAAGTATTTTGTGGTTATAATGGGCTCTTCTTCATTTTCTATCGATGTTTTGCTCCAGTAGAGAAAATTGAAAATGTTGTTTTCACATTTTATAAGCTTTAAAGGTACGGTAATATGAATTGGATAAGTCCAGTATTAAATTAATGTTGTTTTTCATTGTATCGCTTTGTATCAATGTTACATGCACCACTGTTTGCAATTCATCACTATTCTCTCAAGAATTAGTTTGTTATGAATTTCATGATCTGACAATTTAAATTTTAATGCTATCTGGATAACGTTCACATTCCATTGGTCTTTTACAATAATTCTTACATTGAAGAGTCAAGCAATTTAATCCATTTGGAAGCAAAAGGGAATCACAGTGCAATTTGAACAGTGGATATAGTCACTTTGGAATTCAGTTACTCAATTCATTTCGGCTTGATACTTTTTAATTTGAGTAGATCAGAAATATGCATTGTATATAATTTTTATATTTCAGTTTGACTAATCTCTTATCTCAGTCTCGCTTTCATTCATAAACATGAGAATCCTAAATAATTTGATCACCTTAAGGATGTAGTTTATCTTAAGTCGAACAATGTACAATATAAACAATTTTCATTGAATTATTATTATGATAATCATTGGTATTTCTGCCTTTGATTGAGAAATGTCATTTTGAGAGCCTTGAAATTCGTACCTAGAAAAAGCTGCTTTATTACTGGAAATTTTGTTATTTGTAATATTTATTTAGTTTATCTTAAGTCGAACAATGTACAATATAAACAATTTTCATTAAATTATTATTATGATAAACATTGGAATTTCTGCCTTTGATTGAGAAATGTCATTTGAGAGCCTTGAAATTCGTACCTAGAAAAAGCTGCTTTATTACTGGAAATTTTGTTATTTGTAATATTTATTATAGGTACTGTACACTCCTTTTTTTGATTATAGACATTAACTACTTATTCTAAATCACGATAAGGATAAATAGGGAAATTGTGAGATAGGGATAATCCCATAGTTAAATTTAATTAGCAATTTGAATGCTCTGATAATAATAATTTTGAACGGAACTGCAATTCTGGCTTGGAATTGCCTCTTCATGTTCAGTGAGAGAGAAATCATCAGAATACTTTGTTCTCACTGTATGTGATAATATTGGTAATATTTGTTAATATTTAAACCGAATGAGCAAAAAATTAATCAACTTTCAGCTTGAAAATTTTCAACTTATCAGGAATACAGTGTTATCATATAGTATCACATTCTATTTACCCTTTTATTTACCTTTTCATCTTCCCTTTTATTTTCTTTGTTCACATGATCTGATGATATTCATTCCATAATCAAGTGTTTAAAATTTTTTTCACAAAATAAGGATGAGATGAAGGAGTTGAACACATAATATATGATCAAACTTCATTGAAAAAAAAGAATATCTGAAACAAGAGTTATCAAATAATATTGTGATACCACTGACTCGTATTGACAAGGCACACTTCAAATTAATATAATAAATTCTGTGAGCGGACAACGAAATCCTGATTTTTATCATCAGCGTGGTTAAATCGAGAAAATCATGATAATTTTTTAGAACATTGAAAAGTGAAAATCTAGATTCAGCGCATGTCAAAACAATAGACAAAATTAATTGTTTCGAGTGCCATAGTGTAAATGAGAAGCAATGTACTCGTAAAAAGCATTACTATTCTGTTTACTATGGTGAAGGGAGTCAGCCGCGTCGGCTGTTTCCCCTTCCAAAGCGTCAAATCGAATCGCAAATAATTAACAATATACATCAATGGGTTCGCAATGAGAGTGGCTACATTAATTACTTGACTCATATTTCTTTAAAATTACTTTCTTCGAAGTTAATCGAAGAAAACAGAAAAATCAAATCGCAAACCCCCTGAATTTTCACATATATATTATTTTATCAAGAGAACTATTAATTTTATTGGAAAAATGAATGTAACTAATATTGTAGTCCATAACGACTCGAATGACGTATAATAGAACTGTTTCCAATCAATGGTTAAAGAGATAATTGATTTCCCGTGATTACCTGCATTTTTCAACTTTGAGGGTGGCTGGGGGGGAAAGCTCCAAGGGGATTTTCTGGGACTTTGGGGAGAGTGACCCTCTGCGAGGGTTCTATCGATGGTGAGAGATTCAGCTTTCATTTGATTTTCGGATCGAAAAAACCTTTATTGACTGGGCTAGTAATTTAGTCAAGCTAAACTATAGTTTCAATGCGCTTATTAGTCCAGTCAAGGAAAAGTTATAGAGGGAAAAGTTTGGGAGACAATTTCTGACCCCGCAGTTCTGTTAAGTCTATTGAGGAGGTAAACATATCAAAAGTCCCCACCCCTACCCCTTGTGCTAAGAGGGTGGGGGTGGTTCAATGGTACCACTCTTTGGTTTCTCGCAGATAACTCAAAATGTACTTATGTACTTACGGACATAACTGTTCTATGCAAAATTGAAGTTTACATAATCTCCTACAATATTCATCTTACAACGTTTTCTATATCTGTTCCAGTTTTCGAGATATCCGTTCTTGAAGGTGTGACATTTTTGAAAAAAAAACACAATTGCCTCTAATTTTAATCCATTTATGCTCCTATAACTTTTCAAAAATTGATGGGAAAAATCCATGCTGATCATGTGCTCATAAAGCATAGAATTCTCTTCAATTTGATGTACAATTTCACACTTTTACGCATTTCCCTACAACTGTTGCAGCAGCTTTAGCTTTAGAGTGAAATCTCCAGTTTTTCAACAATAGACCAATTGACAAAGGAATTTGGAGAGAATGTTTTGTACACAATTTTTGACTTTGCAGCTCTGCTACGACTAGTTGGGTGGAGAACATATCAAGAGTCCCGATCTCCAACTCATGTGCTAAGGGGGATAAGGTTGGTTTAATAGTTGCGTTTTTCATATTTTTCTTCCGCGCTCATATCTTGAGAACAATGCGTTCAACCGACATAACTAATCATTCAAAAATGAAGCTTGATAAATTCTCTACACTCTTTGCTCAGTGGAATATTGTGATATGAACGACAGTTCCTGAGATATTTGCTGTTGAAGGTATGCAATTGTTAAAATAACAGGACTTTACGCAACTTTTTTATCTTTCAGAGCTTATAACTATTTAATATTGCATCGTAAAAATTAATGCTTACCCTAGGTTTGTGGAGCATTGAATGCTCTTGAAAATGATGTATTATTCTACTATTCAAGTTTTCCTTATATTGTTCTAGCACCTTCAATATAAGGTGTTATATTCAAAGAGAATTTAATGCTCTACAAACCTACAATAAGCATCAGTTTTTACGATGCATTGTTGAAAAGTTATAAGCCCTGAAAGAACAAAACATTTTATAAAAACCTGTTATTTTAACAATTACACATCTTAAAGAGAGAATATCTCTGGAACTGTTGGAAATATCACAATATTCCACTGAGCAAAAAGTGTAGAGAATTTATCAAGCTTCATTTCTAATGCTAAATTATGCCGGTTGAACGCATTGTTCTCGAGATATGAGCGTGGAAGCAAAACGCTGAAAAATGCGACTTTCAAACCACCCTTATCCCCTTAGCACACGAGTTAGGAATGGGGACTTTTGATATGTTCTCCTCCTAACTAGTCTCAACAAAGCTGCAAAGTCAAAAATTTTATTCAGAACATTCCCTCCAAATTCCTTTGTTAATAGGTCTATTGTTGCAAAAATGGAGATTTCACAATCAACACTGAAGCTGCTGCAAAAGGTGTAGGGAAATGTGAAAAAAAGTGTGAAATTATACATCAAATTGAAGAGAATCCAATGCTCTATGGGTTTATAATCAACATGGATTTTCCCTATATATTTTTAAAAAGTTAAAAGAGCAAAAATAGAAAAAATTGGTGGAAAACGTGTTTTTTCAAAAATGTCACAACTTCAAGAGCGGATATCTCAAAAACTATAGGAGGTATAAAAAAAGTTGTGAGATGAATATTGTAGGAAATTATGTAAGATTAAATTTGTTATTATGACAGTCAAGTCGTTAGCATTCATAGTTTTCGAGTTTTATGCGAGAAACCAAAAAAAAGGTACCTTTGAGCCACCCCCACCCCCTTAGCACAGTGGGTAGGGGTGGGGACTTTTGATATGTTTACCTCCTTACTACCCTGAACAGAACTGTGGGGTCAAATATTGTCTTCCAAACATTTCCCTCTATACCCTTTTTTGAGCATTCATTGCCTGGACTATATGGCACATGATCAGTAGTATTTTTGCTTTATTAGAAAATTCCACAATATCTCTGTTCATAGTGTGAATTTTGGATGATTGTTTTTCTAAACATGATTAGATAAAATTATTCAATTTGGATACTCTTATTATTTTTGTTAATCAATATTGATCATCCATTTTGAAACGATAGGCACTATATCAATTAGAAGCTCAAAACTAATTAAAGTATTTAATCGAACACAGGCTCTCTAAGATTATTATATGTGGTAGCAAAGTATTTCGCGTGAAGTTATATGATCACGAAGTTTTTTTATACTGAAGTTTCAATGACTGGATCAATTGTTCAATTTCAATACACTACTTCAAAACTTATTTTTAATCTAATGAACAACAATTTCATAACATGGTTTACTTGATTGTTTACATCCAGGTCCACACTGATAATCTAAATGAAGCTTATAAATCCTTGAAGAATATATTGAGAAACACAAGTTTTTTCACATGTACTGGAGAGTGCTCATTACAAGTTGAAAATCTCTATGAGACAATCAATAATCTCCAGAGAAAGTCAATCATTGAAGAACTTAATCAAAGAGAATAAAACTTTTTTGGGCCAAAAAGTTTAAAACTGTGTTTTGTGTTTTAAATTATGGATATCAGCACACCATTATTTACAATCTGTGGAGGGGTGATGGTATATGGTGGTGAGTGGAGGGAGATTGATGATGAAAAAACTATATGGTCGCACTGATAAACTATCGATTAGATTAATTAAGATTCATGTGCTTGCCACTCTCTTTGGAAGAGTGACAACTTGTAGAGCCGACACTCCTGAATATAATAGTCCAGTCACTATATAGTCCAGTCAAGGAAGAGTTATAGAAGCAAAATTTTGGAAGACAATTTTTGACCCCGCAGTTTCATTTAGGGTAGTAAAGAGGTGAACATATCAAAAGTCCTCACCCGTACCCCTTGTGCTAAGGGGGTGGGGGTGGTTCCAAGATACAATTTTATGGTATACGAAAACTATGTATCTTATAGACATAACTATCATATACAAAATTGAAGCTTACATAATTTCCTACAAGATTCATCTCTCAACTTTCTATATATCTCCTCTAGGTTTCGAGATATCCGCTCAAAGTGTGACATTTGTGAAAAAAAACACGTTTGCCTCCAATTTTTTTCATTTTTTTGCTCTTATAACTTTTTTAAAATCGATTGGAAAAATCCATGCTGATTATGAGCTTATAGAGCATTGAATTCTCTTCAATTTGATGTATAATTTCACTTTTACGCATTTCCCTACAATTATTGCAGCAGCTTTAGTGTTGAATGTGAGTGTGAGTGTGTGTGTGTGTGTGTGTGTGTGTGTGTTGTGTGTGTGTGTGTGTGGTGTGTGTGTGTGTGTGTGTGTTGAGTGTGTGTTGAGTGTGAAATCTCCAGTATTGCAACAATAGACCAATATTGACAAAGGAATTTGAAGGGAATGTTTTGAACACAATTTTTGACTTTGCAGTTTTGTTGAGGCTAGTTAGGAGGAGAATATATTGAAAGTCCCCTCATGTGCTAAGGGGATGAGGGTGGTATAAAAGTTGAATTTTTCAGCTTTCTGCTTCCACGCTCATATCTTGAGAACAATGCGTTGAGCTGACATAGCTAACAATTCCTAAATAAAGCTTGATAAATTATCTACACTTTTTGTTCAGTGGAATCTTGTGATATTTCGAATAGTTTCCGCGATATTCGCTCTTAAAGTTGTGTAATTGTTGAAATAACAGGTTTTTATCCAATTGTTTGCTCTTTCAGGGCGTATAACCCTCCAACAATGCATCATAAAAACTGGTGATTATCGTAGGTTTGTAGAGAATTGAATTCTCTTTGAAATGATGTATTATTTCACTATTCCAAGTTTTCCTTTCATTGTTAGAGCAGCTTCAATGCAGGGTGTGTAATTTTCAATATTGCAACAAGTGTCAACTCAGCGGTTCCACACCTTCAACAGATGAGATAAAGATACACACTTTTGCTATGTTGTAGTTCTGATTTTTTAATATATTATTTGGGTACATAAGAGAAGTCCAGAACCAGTTTCTTCATGCAAAATCTCCTTGTGCTAGATACAGAGTGGCTCAAAACCTCGTATTTTCGGCTCATTTTCCATTTTTTAGCTATAGAATATAGAAATTGGCTATTTTTTGTGTATTGGAATAACTTAAGTACCTACACTCAACAATAAATTTACCATTTGTCGACCAAATTTGACTTATGATGGATGATTTTGAACCGCCTTGACGTGCCGAGAAGAATGAAGTGTAGTACGATGAAATGTGAGCATTGTGTCAAAAGTTATAAGTGTTTGAAATTTTGATCCTTTAGGTGTCCTTGCTTGAGCGCGCCTCTTCACTAGGAAATACTGGAATGAAGTGCATCTAAAGAGCCCTACACACCTAGGGATTTGGCTCGCGGATTTGGCCTGTCTTGGCCTGTGTCCTTGAACGACTCCGAGCAAAATCACTACACACTAGTAGTAAGCAACACGAGCCCGGCCTGCCCTACTTTTCACATTACGTGAACGCATTCCAGCGATGGATAAAAAGCGATCAAGTAGACCAAGACGAGGCGCCATACTGCTAAGAGAGACGAAGCACTACTGAAGCAATAGAAAGACGACTAGATGGGCTTATACAAAAATATTCAGGTAACGACAGTGTAGAAAGACAAGATTATCATTATCGGGAACGCGATAAAAGCAACCCTACAATAAACAGATAACAAAAATATCCTGAAAGAAAAGGTTCGAACGTCTTATGCGATGCGACAACGAGAGAAGGAGCGAGAAACCAGTGAATCAACCCTGTCGCGGCATCTAACGGGAAACGTAATAACTAGTTGAATAAAGTGCTTCTCCCGTACCTTGCGCCGTCTAAGGCTAGCATAGGCAACCCGCACTTCACTCCACCAACGCAATTTGCGTTCGCCTGTTCTTCGGAGCTAGATTCCTCCTCCGCCTCCTCTACACATGGGGGCAACAACTTAATGTCTTTCACATGAACAGTCACTAATTTATTCTCTGCTACTTTAACCTTCACTACTGTAGGACTCAATATCTCAACTACCTTCCAGGGGCCTGAGAACTTTGGAGCGAGCTTCGCGGCAAACTGATCAACCCCCGAAGATAAATAATGTTCTCTCTTATATATCAACTGACCTGGGGATAGCTTAACATCTCGCCTCCGAAGATTATAATAACGGCTAGCATCCCTATATGCTTTATCCAAATTATCCACTACAATTTTCCTGGTTTGAATTAATATCTTAATATTTTTCTGTAGCGTGGCCTGACTACTTTCAAAACCCTGCGTATAGTACGTGGATCGTCTTGAGCCTCGAATGCGGACTCCCCTGGAGCTCTCAATTCCCTACCGAAGTTGAGATAAGCTGGAGTATATTGGGTGCCTTGATGAATAGTTGTATTCATCGCAAAACAAAATTCTCTTAAATATCGGTCCCAATCCGAGTGGTTCTCTCCTACAAAGATTTGTATCATAGTTTTGAGTACATGGTTTACTCTTTCAGTAGGATTACAACTAGGAGAATATGGGGGGGTGAAAAACACATTCACGCCATTATCCTCACAATACGAGCGAAAATACTTGCTAGTGTATTGGGTTCCATTGTCACAAATGAGCATCCTAGGTGCTCCATACCGTGTGACAATCAATTCACGGAAAGCTTTCGTGACTCCTGCGCTATCTGCCTTAGATAGGGCGGCCACTTCCGTCCACTTAGTGAACTGATCTTGAAACACGACTATGTAACGGTGTCCTAACTTGGAACGGGGTAACGGGCCGACTAAGTCAGTACTTGCATCTTTATATCATCCAATAAATTATGGAAGAACCACACCGCATCCTGGAGCCCACATCGGCGACTTCAAGGACGGAAGATGTCGCGCAGGAGAAATGCCCATGCACCGCCGTCCCAGAGGTCCAGACGTCTGTACCTCACACTACAGAATCCCCACCGCTGACCGAAGACCACACATCCATCCCACTATATTGGGCGAACATCATCCTGGAAGTAGTAAAAAATGCATGGGAAGGAAATATACGAGCAAATGAAGAAATAATTGAAGAAGTCCGACAGATGCGGATAGCAAGTGAACAAGGTTTTGAAAAACCGGAACAAAGGTTGAAGGAAGCAGCAGAGGAAAGCAGGACGTTAACACGGCAAATCGAGGAGGATCATCAGACAATAAAAATCAATATTGGACCAGAGACTGAGCCCATGCATGCGAAGGCAGACACACTCGGGGAGGAAGTCAAACAAGCAAGCGAACGTGACACATGTATGGAAGACCAACCTACCGAGAATGTCAAGACTGAAGTTGCACCGCACCCTGCACAATGCCGAGAGGGACCGGACGACATCACCAGCCAAGCCGAGGACATCATCCATGGCATAGAGGGACAGCCTGTACCACCGCGCGCAGAACGCCAAGAGGAGCCGGACGACATTGCCCGCCAAGCTGAGGACGTCATTCATGGCATAGAGGGACAGCTCGTACCCCCGCGCGTCGGACATCAGGAGTCCAAGGACGTTGCCCGTCACGTTGAAGAGCAGCCCGGACCGCCGACCGCACGTATCTCCCATCCACCGAGGACAGCGCCTGCAACATATAAACCCAGTACGCATGAAGATAACCCACAAAACAATAGAAGTAAAATGGAAACCCACAACAAATCGAAATCACAATTGAAAGTAAAAACCTACAAATCAAAACAACACACAAGCAAAATAGCAGCTCCACGGAGAAGAAGAAGCATTAATGGAGTTTATCCACACCGCCATCATATAAGGCTCAAATCTTACACCAAGCTTTCTACTAGCATGCAAGGAAAAAGGAAGACCGTATCAAGAAAGACCTACAATCACCGCAGTCATGTCCGGTTAAAATCAAGCCGACTGTACACCAGCATGCCGAAAAGAAAAATATTATTCGGAAAAACACACAGACACCACCGGCATGTAAGGTTTAAGAATAGCAAACTGCATGTTACCGGCCGACCAAGAGGAAATGAGTTTGTAGGAAATGATCTACACCACCGGCACATTCGTTTTAAGCCAAGTTTGATAAAACAGATAGTTGCAAATTGGAATGAAAACTTGAAATAAATCAGAAATCAAATTTAGATGGGGGCTTAAGGAATAATTTTGAATCAAATGGAAGCTATGTTGTGAATTACATCAATTATCGAACTTCTTCATAATCACAGCCTACCCATTGAATCATCACTTTGCAGACTAGCACCTTTCTACTGCAGCCTAATCAACATAACCTAAACTTCGCCGCATCTCAGCTAATAAGGAAATATTATTAATTTACTTCAAATGAAGAAATCGAAATCAACTTTAATAACAGAAGAAATTAAAACTACGAGACAACTTTAAAAATTTACCAACCTAATCAAGCCATCCACCTCATGTCATAGTCATCACAGAAACAATTGCCTAGTTATATCCGCCCAACTGGAAAACAAAAACAAAAATTGTATTATCAACAGAAAATATTTGTAAATTAGAAATCAGATGAAGTTAGTAGTGAATAGGAAAAAAGAAAATAAACAAAGTTTATTTGAAAAAATGTGTAAATCTAACCTCGAAATACAGAATCGATAGAAAAATCTATTCAGAGCCAAAGCCTGTTCGATAATTTTCTTTGTCACACCAACCAATGTGTGCGAGATCATAGAGTCAATTTTAATGGAATCAAAGCAATATCGTTATTAATTATTGTAACCTATTATTTAATGTGAAATTATAAGTAAAAAACGCAACCAAAAATATATATTTATGTTAAATTGCACGAAATGTGCATGTTCTATGTTATATAATGTATCTCTAAAAAGCTTAAAAGAAAATGAAATTCTTACCTTCAAATGTGAAATTTATTATTGTTGCATCAAAAGATCATGAATTGTAATTCAAATTGATAAATATAATCTTGAAAGCATAATATTTGTAACAAGCAGTGATAAAAATCAAAAAATCACTTCAAGTGTAACCCTGTTTGTACACAACGTACTAAGCGTGAAAAAGGAATTGCTCGAATCAAACGGTAGACAATTGTCAAGTCACCGAAGTTAAATCACACTCTCACCCAATTTATGTAAAAGCCAGAAAAAAGAGTCGAAACCTGTAATAACCATGAAAAATGATGAAAATCTATATTGTTGCAAATACTGTTTGAATCCTAAGAGGATAATATGTTGAATTTTGTATATTTGTTATAGTAGTGGGTCTGCTCATAAGCCACCCGTGAATGGAAGTTGTGGAGTTGTTTTAATGAAGGATCCAAAGAGACCTCATTAATTATTGTATTTCGATTGTATCCAATGGAAGGAACAATCAATTAGTTATTTTCCTCGTAGCCAAAAGTGCACGATATATCGTTTTTAGTGTTAAGTGAGGAGTTTTTGTAGAAGTAAGGAGATGAAATGGTGTATTCATCACAATATCGGATTTTTCAAATAGTCATTGTTTCGACTCGTCTCCCAATTACCTATTTAAAATATCCTGGGGGCTTTTGTGTGATGAATTTTTTAAATAGACCTCATGAGAAGAGAGAAAAATTGTGATTACCTTTTAAAATGAAAGAATTTGCTAAAGGAATGGTTAGCGACCGAGCGATAACGCTTATTTATCAGTAACTGTATATTAGATAAGAGTACCGTTCTATACCGAATATTTTCTAGAAAATTATTCAATAAAATTATAATTATTCTGCAAATAAAGCACGAATTATTTATGAATTGCTCATTGAATTTTGAGGTTACACTTTGTTTACTATCGATCAGATGTTTTTAAAGCAGTTCGAACGCAGCTGACTGATTCAAAGTATTGTCAAATGTCATGCCGGTTTCATGCCAAGTATAATATCATTTCTAAAAATTATAAAAACTACCAATAAAAGGACCAAGAATTTCGAATAAAAAATAAAAATGTATGTATTATTGTTGAAATTATTTATTACTCAAGAAATTATATTATATGTCAGGTCTTATTGTAACTAACTAGGTCATATCATGAACAGCATATTATTGATAAAAACAGCAGAAATTAATTATAACAGTCTCAAACATAATAAGAATTGTATAAGAATATTAATTTATTAATTATTACTTCAACTGAACCACATGGTAATTAAATCTCTTTGGCAAGCCTAAGCCAATCATAGTGCATAGAAATAGCACCAAAAAGGTGATCGTTTGAAAGCAACACATGTTAATCTACTATCAGACAACAAACCTGCCTTATCATATACGCTCGCACATATGCATTGTATAAGAGGAACTATGTCGAGGAGCTTAAGTGGTTTTAAGAATTATATAAATTGAATTATTATCGTAATTAAAGGAATTATATTCTACTGCCTGCCACTGACGTCACGTCTACGTCACAATCGTTCTACCAATGGCAAATTTTTATGCAAATTTACTACACCGAGATTCTTAGAAGAAAGGTCTAGCCAAGAAGCTTAGAGAAAAAGACTTCACTTCCCTTTTGAAATCCTCACCATTCAGATCTCTTTATAGTTACCAAGACCTATTTGTAAAAAATTCTTGTTCGATTTTATATATTTTATTTGTGAGCCAATATTTTAGGCTATTCTATTTGTTATTCGTATATCTATGTTCAGCAATCGATAAATTAAAAGTTTAAAATTAAATCATCCCTTAATTAATTTGGTGAAGGAAATATTAAATTAAAATTCCCCACGTGCTGAAACCGAAGCCTGGATCTGCTGCCGATCAAACAATTTTTGATCTAAAGAAGAAAACCACGACCGCCAAGGAATTTCACGTGAGTTATAAGTTTAAAGGGGCCCCAATCTACGCTTCGAAAAATATTACAGTGCAGAAAACATAAATTTTTTCTTTGTTAAATTATTGGCCACGCCGACAAGCGCTTATTAGTTATTAAGAGCCTAGAATTTGTTCAATATTTAATTTATACGAACTTGTAGTTGATTGACTATCCTCCGCTGCCAGAACCACGATCCCCGAGCATTTTAAAAATATTTTATAATTCATTTTTCACTATTTTTTCAAAACTGTTAAATTTTATCAATTGTAAAATTCTGTCGAATCATGCATGGTATCATGCAAGTACAAGAAAATTGCTAATCATTTTTGTTAATGTTAAACCACTTTCAATCTGTAAATTATATTCTGAATCTGCACTGTGAGATCATATATTTTATTATAATATATTCCAATTTTGTTAATTCGTTTTCTGAGTTCAATTATTTCTTAAGCCTGTCAATTATTGTGTCTGATACGTTCTATCTCATCAAGAACCGATCGAATACGATCATTGAAATAATTGAATTAAGCTGAATATTGGAACAGGTCTAAGTGGATGTAGTGAGTGGGGTCAGATCGAGATATTTGTTCTTTGTCCTTACCTGCTCATATATCAGCTTTTGTCTGTTACCAACCTTGACTTAGGAGCGAATACATCAACAGTACAGCAGATGCAGCCAGAGATCCTATAATTTCCTACAATAGAGCTTAAAACCCGACAAGACTCTGTTCTCAAAGTATATTCTGAACGATATTTGGTTCAAATACTGTATATTAATCCTTCGGAACTTATTAGAGACGCAGTCCCGTAAATTATCTAAATCGGGATTTTTGCTCGACCTGTATGATTTTGTATGCTCATTCTTCACAGGTAATAGTTTTAAGATATCCGTCTTCAGTGTTTAGCGATTGCTACACTGCTTATAAAAATTTCATCACTATACAATCTGTCATTAGAAGAATCAAGGGTGAGCGAGCGTTTAGGCCTCCCGCGATTCCGACAATTGCATTGAATCTTGTAGTGAATCAATCAGTCTGGTGTACACTCAGAGTCCACGCATGCAATTGCAAAATTTATAACCTCAACACCGTTGATTTAGTACAAGATTCACCCTACATATGTGAAGCCGTTAAAAAACGCTTTACATGATTTGCCGGCCCAACGTGAGGCATTTAGATACAACACTACATGATTTGGCAAATCTCTCTACGTATGTGAGGCAAGTAAAATACAGCACTACACAATTTGGCGCCCAACAGTGATAGGCATTGAAGAGGTGGATAATCGACTACGAGGATTATTTAGTTGCTCAGTATACTATAGCGCTGACAACGGGAAAATTTTTGAAAAATTCATGGTTGTGAATTTCTTCAAATTTAATATTAACTGTTCACTGTTATATAAAACAGCAAGACGTGCCATACACAATTTTTGAACAGAAAAGAAATTTATCGATTGATGAATTTTTAGAGGAAAAATCGAACTCAGAATTTTATTACGGTATTGTGTTATTCGAAGATTGGTCATATTATAAGTCATAGGTATAAGAAATACCATAAGAGAAGTCATACTATTTAAGAGTACTAGGTCTACACCAAAACAATTTATAAAAAATTTATGGAAAAGAGGATTGAAGTCATTTATATTTTTTAAATTTTTAAAGCATAAAGAGGGAAGTAAAATTAAATCACGGATATATTGCGGAATAATTCAAGTAGAACACTGCAGCTTTTATATAAAATTTTGCAAAGAATACTAGCCCTATATATAATTGCGGCAAGAAATTATAAGAGTAAAATATTTATAATAATAATAATAATAAATTGTAAGAGGAGTACCTTTGTCACTGCATTATCCATTGTGTATCCTGTATGTTGTTATCATTTTATGTTAACGATATTGCTGATTTGATTCACTTCATCACTGAACATATTATTGAATCACACTTTTGTATTTCTCCATTGAACGAATTTTTCACACTATTCCAATTTTTGATCATTCATTCGTAATCATTCACATAACATCACATGTTCACGGTCGTTTCAACGCACTTGCATCTTTATATCATCCAATAAATTATGGAAGAACCACACCACATCCTGGAGCCCACATCGGCGACTTCAAGGACGGAAGATGTCGCGCAGGAGAAATGCCCATGCACCGCCGTCCAGAGGTCCAGACGTCTGTACCTCACACTACAGAATCCCCACCGCTGACCGAAGACCACACATCCATCCCACTATATTGGGCGAACATCATCCTGGAAGTAGTAAAAAATGCATGGGAAGGAAATATACGAGCAAATGAAGAAATAATTGAAGAAGTCCGACAGATGCGGATAGCAAGTGAACAAGGTTTTGAAAAACCGGAACAAAGGTTGAAGGAAGCAGCAGAGGAAAGCAGGACGTTAACACGGCAAATCGAGGAGGATCATCAGACAATAAAAATCAATATTGGACCAGAGACTGAGCCCATGCATGCGAAGGCAGACACACTCGGGGAGGAAGTCAAACAAGCAAGCGAACGTGACACATGTATGGAAGACCAACCTACCGAGAATGTCAAGACTGAAGTTGCACCGCACCCTGCACAATGCCGAGAGGGACCGGACGACATCACCAGCCAAGCCGAGGACATCATCCATGGCATAGAGGGACAGCCTGTACCACCGCGCGCAGAACGCCAAGAGGAGCCGGACGACATTGCCCGCCAAGCTGAGGACGTCATTCATGGCATAGAGGGACAGCTCGTACCCCCGCGCGTCGGACATCAGGAGTCCAAGGACGTTGCCCGTCACGTTGAAGAGCAGCCCGGACCGCCGACCGCACGTATCTCCCATCCACCGAGGACAGCGCCTGCAACATATAAACCCAGTACGCATGAAGATAACCCACAAAACAATAGAAGTAAAATGGAAACCCACAACAAATCGAAATCACAATTGAAAGTAAAAACCTACAAATCAAAACAACACACAAGCAAAATAGCAGCTCCACGGAGAAGAAGAAGCATTAATGGAGTTTATCCACACCGCCATCATATAAGGCTCAAATCTTACACCAAGCTTTCTACTAGCATGCAAGGAAAAAGGAAGACCGTATCAAGAAAGACCTACAATCACCGCAGTCATGTCCGGTTAAAATCAAGCCGACTGTACACCAGCATGCCGAAAAGAAAAATATTATTCGGAAAAACACACAGACACCACCGGCATGTAAGGTTTAAGAATAGCAAACTGCATGTTACCGGCCGACCAAGAGGAAATGAGTTTGTAGGAAATGATCTACACCACCGGCACATTCGTTTTAAGCCAAGTTTGATAAAACAGATAGTTGCAAATTGGAATGAAAACTTGAAATAAATCAGAAATCAAATTTAGATGGGGGCTTAAGGAATAATTTTGAATCAAATGGAAGCTATGTTGTGAATTACATCAATTATCGAACTTCTTCATAATCACAGCCTACCCATTGAATCATCACTTTGCAGACTAGCACCTTTCTACTGCAGCCTAATCAACATAACCTAAACTTCGCCGCATCTCAGCTAATAAGGAAATATTATTAATTTACTTCAAATGAAGAAATCGAAATCAACTTTAATAACAGAAGAAATTAAAACTACGAGACAACTTTAAAAATTTACCAACCTAATCAAGCCATCCACCTCATGTCATAGTCATCACAGAAACAATTGCCTAGTTATATCCGCCCAACTGGAAAACAAAAACAAAAATTGTATTATCAACAGAAAATATTTGTAAATTAGAAATCAGATGAAGTTAGTAGTGAATAGGAAAAAAGAAAATAAACAAAGTTTATTTGAAAAAATGTGTAAATCTAACCTCGAAATACAGAATCGATAGAAAAATCTATTCAGAGCCAAAGCCTGTTCGATAATTTTCTTTGTCACACCAACCAATGTGTGCGAGATCATAGAGTCAATTTTAATGGAATCAAAGCAATATCGTTATTAATTATTGTAACCTATTATTTAATGTGAAATTATAAGTAAAAAACGCAACCAAAAATATATATTTATGTTAAATTGCACGAAATGTGCATGTTCTATGTTATATAAATGTATCTCTAAAAAGCTTAAAAGAAAATGAAATTCTTACCTTCAAATGTGAAATTTATTATTGTTGCATCAAAAGATCATGAATTGTAATTCAAATTGATAAATATAATCTTGAAAGCATAATATTTGTAACAAGCAGTGATAAAAATCAAAAAATCACTTCAAGTGTAACCCTGTTTGTACACAACGTACTAAGCGTGAAAAAGGAATTGCTCGAATCAAACGGTAGACAATTGTCAAGTCACCGAAGTTAAATCACACTCTCACCCAATTTATGTAAAAGCCAGAAAAAAGAGTCGAAACCTGTAATAACCATGAAAAATGATGAAAATCTATATTGTTGCAAATACTGTTTGAATCCTAAGAGGATAATATGTTGAATTTTGTATATTTGTTATAGTAGTGGGTCTGCTCATAAGCCACCCGTGAATGGAAGTTGTGGAGTTGTTTTAATGAAGGATCCAAAGAGACCTCATTAATTATTGTATTTCGATTGTATCCAATGGAAGGAACAATCAATTAGTTATTTTCCTCGTAGCCAAAAGTGCACGATATATCGTTTTTAGTGTTAAGTGAGGAGTTTTTGTAGAAGTAAGGAGATGAAATGGTGTATTCATCACAATATCGGATTTTTCAAATAGTCATTGTTTCGACTCGTCTCCCAATTACCTATTTAAAATATCCTGGGGGCTTTTGTGTGATGAATTTTTTAAATAGACCTCATGAGAAGAGAGAAAAATTGTGATTACCTTTTAAAATGAAAGAATTTGCTAAAGGAATGGTTAGCGACCGAGCGATAACGCTTATTTATCAGTAACTGTATATTAGATAAGAGTACCGTTCTATACCGAATATTTTCTAGAAAATTATTCAATAAAATTATAATTATTCTGCAAATAAAGCACGAATTATTTATGAATTGCTCATTGAATTTTGAGGTTACACTTTGTTTACTATCGATCAGATGTTTTTAAAGCAGTTCGAACGCAGCTGACTGATTCAAAGTATTGTCAAATGTCATGCCGGTTTCATGCCAAGTATAATATCATTTCTAAAAATTATAAAAACTACCAATAAAAGGACCAAGAATTTCGAATAAAAAATAAAAATGTATGTATTATTGTTGAAATTATTTATTACTCAAGAAATTATATTATATGTCAGGTCTTATTGTAACTAACTAGGTCATATCATGAACAGCATATTATTGATAAAAACAGCAGAAATTAATTATAAAAGTCTCAAACATAATAAGAATTGTATAAGAATATTAATTTATTAATTATTACTTCAACTGAACCACATGGTAATTAAATCTCTTTGGCAAGCCTAAGCCAATCATAGTGCATAGAAATAGCACCAAAAAGGTGATCGTTTGAAAGCAACACATGTTAATCTACTATCAGACAACAAACCTGCCTTATCATATACGCTAGCACATATGCATTGTATAAGAGGAACTATGTCAAGGAGCTTAAGTGGATTTAAGAATTATATAAATTGAATTATTATCATAATTAGAGGAATTATATTCTACTGCCTGCCACTGACGTCACGTCTACGTCACAATCGTTCTACCAATGGCAAATTTTTATGCAAATTTACTACACCGAGATTCTCAGAAGAAAGGTCTAGCCAAGAAGCTTAGAGAAAAAGACTTCACTTCCCTTTTGAAATCCTCACCGTTCAGATCTCTTTATAGTTACCAAGACCTATTTGTAAAAAATTCTTGTTCGATTTTATATATTTTATTTGTGAGCCAATATTTTAGGCTATTCTATTTGTTATTCGTATATCTATGTTCAGCAATCGATAAATTAAAAGTTTAAAATTAAATCATCCCTTAATTAATTTGGTGAAGGAAATATTAAATTAAAATTCCCCACGTGCTGAAACCGAAGCCTGGATCTGCTGCCGATCAAACAATTTTTGATCTAAAGAAGAAAACCACGACCGCCAAGGAATTTCACGTGAGTTATAAGTTTAAAGGGGCCCCAATCTACGCTTCGAAAAATATTACAGTGCAGAAAACATAAATTTTTTCTTCATTAAATTATTGGCCACACCGACAAGCGCTTATTAGCTATTAAGAGCCTAGAATTTGTTCAATATTTAATTTATACGAACTTGTAGTTGATTGACTATCCTCCGCTGCCAGAACCACGATCCCCGAGCATTTTAAAAATATTTTATAATTCATTTTTCACTATTTTTTCAAAACTGTTAAATTTTATCAATTGTAAAATTCTGTCGAATCACGCATGGTATCATGCAAGTACAAGAAAATTGCTAATCATTTTTGTTAATGTTAAACCACTTTCAATCTGTAAATTTATATTCTGAATCTGCACTGTGAGATCATATATTTTATTATAATATATTCCAATTTTGTTAATTCGTTTTCTGAGTTCGATTATTTCTTAAGCCTGTCAATTATTGTGTCTGATACGTTCTATCTCATCAAGAACCGATCGAATACGATCGTTGAAATAATTGAATTAAGCTGAATATTGGAACAGGTCTAAGTGGATGTAGTGAGTGGGGTCAGTTCGAGATATTTGTTCTTTGTCCTTACCTGCTCATATATCAGCTTTTGTCTGTTACCAACCTCGACTTAGGAGCGAATACATCAACAGTACAGCAGATGCAGCCAGAGATCCTATAATTTCCTACAATAGAGCTTAAAACCCGACAAGACTCTGTTCTCGAAGTATATTCCGAACGATATTTGGTTCAAATACCGTATATTAATCCTTCGGAACTTATTAGAGACGCAGTCCCGTAAATTATCTACATCGGGATTTTTGCTCGACCTGTATGATTTTGTATGCTCATTCTTCACAGGTAATAGTTTTAAGATATCCGTCTTCAGTGTTTAGCGATCGCTACACTGCTTATAAAAATTTCATCACTATACAATCTGTCATTAGAAGAATCAAGGGTGAGCGAGCGTTTAGGCCTCCCGCGATTCCGACAATTGCATTGAATCTTGTAGTGAATCAATCAGTCTGGTGTACACTCAGAGTCCACGCATGCAATTGCAAAATTTATAACCTCAACACCGTTGATTTAGTACAAGATTCACCTACATATGTGAAGCCGTTAAAAAACGCTTTACATGATTTGCCGGCCCAACGTGAGGCATTTAGATACAACACTACATGATTTGGCAAATCTCTCTACGTATGTGAGGCAAGTAAAATACAGCACTACACAATTTGGCGCCCAACAGTGATAGGCATTGAAGAGGTGGATAATCGACTACGAGGATTATTTAGTTGCTCAGTATACTATAGCGCTGACAACGGGAAAATTTTTGAAAAATTCATGGTTGTGAATTTCTTCAAATTTAATATTAACTGTTCACTGTTATATAAAACAGCAAGACGTGCCATACACAATTTTTGAACAGAAAAGAAATTTATCGATTGATGAATTTTTAGAGGAAAAATCGAACTCAGAATTTTATTACGGTATTGTGTTATTCGAAGATTGGTCATATTATAAGTCATAGGTATAAGAAATACCATAAGAGAAGTCATACTATTTAAGAGTACTAGGTCTACACCAAAACAATTTATAAAAAATTTATGGAAAAGAGGATTGAAGTCATTTATATTTTTTAAATTTTTAAAGCATAAAGAGGGAAGTAAAATTAAATCACGGATATATTGCGGAATAATTCAAGTAGAACACTGCAGCTTTTATATAAAATTTTGCAAAGAATACTAGCCCTATATATAATTGCGGCAAGAAATTATAAGAGTAAAATATTTATAATAATAATAATAATAAATTGTAAGAGGAGTACCTTTGTCACTGCATTATCCATTGTGTATCCTGTATGTTGTTATCATTTTATGTTAACGATATTGCTGATTTGATTCACTTCATCACTGAACATATTATTGAATCACACTTTTGTATTTCTCCATTGAACGAATTTTTCACACTATTCCAATTTTTGATCATTCATTCGTAATCATTCACATAACATCACATGTTCACGGTCGTTTCAACGCACTTGCATCTTTATATCATCCAATAAATTATGGAAGAACCACACCGCATCCTGGAGCCCACATCGGCGACTTCAAGGACGGAAGATGTCGCGCAGGAGAAATGCCCATGCACCGCCGTCCCAGAGGTCCAGACGTCTGTACCTCACACTACAGAATCCCCACCGCTGACCGAAGACCACACATCCATCCCACTATATTGGGCGAACATCATCCTGGAAGTAGTAAAAAATGCATGGGAAGGAAATATACGAGCAAATGAAGAAATAATTGAAGAAGTCCGACAGATGCGGATAGCAAGTGAACAAGGTTTTGAAAAACCGGAACAAAGGTTGAAGGAAGCAGCAGAGGAAAGCAGGACGTTAACACGGCAAATCGAGGAGGATCATCAGACTATGATAAATTGTACAAAATTCGGCCAATGTTGGACATCTTGTCAAAGACATTTTCAGTCTCTTATAACCCTCATGAATGTGTTGCTGCAGATGAATCCATGGTAAAATTTAAAGGAAGATGCTTCATGAAACAATTCATGTGAGATAAACCAATAAAACGAGGTTATAAAATATGGATGATGTGCGATAGCTCAGGATATAATCTCAAATTTGAAATCTACACAGGAAAACTGAAGGACTCAGTAGAAATGGGATTAGGTGAGCGTGTTGTCTCTCAATTCTGTTCAAGTCTTGCTGGAAAAAACCATATTGTGGTGATGGACAACTTTTTCACATCGTATCCACTTTTTTGATATTGAAAGAAAATAGTATTTCAGCTTGTGGAACGGTAAATCAAGCAAGAAAGCATTTGCCAAAGCTCACAGATGACAAACTTCTGAAAAGAGGAGAATTTGATTGGAGTGTTAGCAACCATGGTATTTCTGTGTACAAGTGGAAAGACAATAAGTGTGTGAACTTGATGTCGAATTACCATAACCCAAATGATACATTATCTGTGCAAAGAAGAGAAAAGGATGGAACAAAAATCAGTGTACCTTGCCCAAAAATTCTCCCTGACTACAATGGAAATATGAATTTTGTGGACAATTTTGATAGGTTGAAAGGTGACTATTGCATCGACAGAAAAAGTAAAAAGTGGTGGCCAAGATTATTCTATCATTTTCTTGATTGCTGAGTTATAAATGCGTTTATAATGCACAAGGAATTAAACATGCAGCAGCTTTCCAATAGAGATTTCAGGAGGAATATTTATATGGACATGTTCTCCAGTAAACTGAGGGAGAAAATTGGAGCTGAGAAACCGTTGCCAAAGCCAGTGCTGTCAGTTGTGGAACGTCGACAACATAAGCCTTTTGTTCCTGCAAATATCCGTTTGGAAGAAAATAAACATCGGGCAAGAAGAGGATCTTCAAGAAGATGTGCAAAATGCAGCACATTGAAAAAACCTGTGCGCACCATCTGGTTTTGTATAACTTGCAATGTGCCATTGTGTCAGAGAAAGGACAACCCATGCTTTGATGACTGGCATTCAAAGTAATTTTATATGTAAGTGATAATTTTTTTATTATACTATTATTTTTTAATAATTCAGAATTTTCATTTCATATTCTAAATTCCCATTCACTCAGTCACTCAGTCACTCAATGTCCAGTAGAGCTGGTGCCAAAAATTAAGGTGATTTTCTCACAGACAACAGCTGATATAAAGCATCAATGGTTTCATTCGATTTTAAAATCATCAGCTGGGCATGAATTATAACTCTAATAGTCTATATCAGCTGTTTTAGAGCACAAGCCACTGACAAAACCACCTAAATGTTTGGCTTCAGCTCTATCAGACTTGATACAATATGTGGTCAGTGTAAGTAACCATGTTTCAAGTATAAGTATATGGGGCGGTGGTTAGTGTCAGTAACCACTTTTGATAAGGAATTAACTCATTTGGAAATTAATATTAGGCTAATTTTTTTAATATTTTTTCAATGATATTGAATGCCATATAATTTAGGTGATTTCACTTTTTTAATGTAATTTGATACTTTTGTACTGTGCCCCTCTAGCACATTAAGTGATGAATTTTGATGCCCTTCAAAGAGTTGATTAGATAATAATTTGTTGCTCACAAAGGGAAAGGTTTCCCTAGAAGTGATTGAAGACTTAAGAGTTTAGGCCTAAACATGAACATTTTTAAAACTTTTTTTTAAATTCTAAACTTTGAAAAGATGAATCCAAATAGGAAATCAGGAAATCAACTATGAATATGAAAAGAGTTGAATATGAATTCAACTCTGACCATTTTCACTTCCATTTCCTCCTTATTGTTATGTTATCTGTCTCTCTACACACACTCTCAATCAATCAATCAATCAATCTCTCTTATGGATGTGAATTCAGTAGGCTTCTTGAGATCCGCTGAAGTGCAGGTTCATTATCAGATCTTTCAACGTCACTTAGAAGTAATTGTGCTCTATTCTTAGTTTTACTTTTCTTCTCCATCTCTTCTTCCTGTCCCCTTATTTTTCTCTATTCTCTCTTCCTCCTGGATGGAGCTTTCTGGATAGATCTTATAATTATAACAATTAATCTGTCATTCTCAAATTATCTACTAATTTCTCTTTTTCTTAATTGCATTAATACTATTTTGTTCGTGATACTATCGTTTATTTAGTTTAATTATCTGGACATATATTTTGTAATGTTGTTTCTGTTCAATGGGTCGTTCGAGACCTAGCACACTATCAATAAAATCAATAATTATTATTTAACGAAAATCCTAAATAAATGCTGTAAATCACCCCGAAGACTTCTGCTACTGCAGACATTGACAACAGGGGTAACAGCTAGATGGAAATTCGATGAGAATTACTATCCAAAAATGCAGTATAATGCATTTGAATAAATGCATTCTCTATTTAATTCCATCAATCTATCAATCTCTCTCTCTCTCTCTCTCTCTCTCTCTCTCTCTCTCTCTCTCAAAAATATCAAATATCAAATATCTCTCACAGACACACACCAACTCTTAATTCTCACAGTGTAGCAGTAGATAAAGAATTGAACCTTTATACTTAATACTGTAAAGCCTCAACCAGCTCCCAATAAGTACAGTATAAAACTTTTTACATCTTGTGTAATATAGTATTCAAAATACTATGACAGTTCATTGATTGGAAAAGGTTGTCATACTCGATTATCCTGTAAAAATAGACAAAAAATAGTGATTCAATTTCAGCTTCCTCATTAAAATTTCACACAAGTGGACAAAAATAATTTAGAAATAAATACATTTTTATTGAATAAATAATTGAAATATGTTTATTCTACAGCTTATAAAAGTTTTTGAGAAACACTGGTATTATTATTTTACAGTACTAGTACTTTCTTGCTATCAGTTTTATTGAATAAATAATTGAAATATGTTTATTCTACAGCTTATAAAAGTTTTTGGGAAACACTGGTATTATTATCTTACAGTACTAGTACTTTCTTGCTATCAGTTCAACCAAATTCTTCATAGAAATAGAAGTCTTCATTAATAACATTAAAGTGCTCACAGAGTTTTTATTTTCGACTATTTTAGAGTTCCCGCGAACCATTCTACTCATTCAAGGGCGCTGAATCCGAATCTGAAATCAAAATTTTGCTATCTCGATTTTTAGGCGATTTAGATTTTTGGTAACTACACGCGCCCGGCCGGGAGAGCCTACACACTCACGGATTTCGCCCGGGCCGAGCCGAGCCGAGCCGCGCCAGTAGCCCTGGACGGATTTGGCACGGCTCGGCTCAGCCTGGCTCGGCTTGCAATTAAATCGCCTACTCACTCACGGATTTCTCCCGAGCCGAGCCGAGCCGAGCCAAATCCGTAGATGTGTAGGGCCCTTAACAGATGATTCTCATAGAGCATAATCTCACTAGCAGGAGCCCGTGCTTCGCAAGGATCTATTTTCAAACTTTATAATCTGACAACTTGATGTAATGAAATCTTGAAGAATTGAAAATAGGCCTATAACCATCCTTGGTTAATTAAGAATCTAGCCTATATGCAAAATTTCAAGTTAATTAGTCCTATAGTTCAGACGTGATGATGCGGTCAAACATAATTTTCCTATCCTTTACGTGTATAAGCCAACTCTTTATTTTATTATAGATATGGTTAACATTAAATGCAAGAGATAGGAGTGTGGAACAGAATAGTTGTGAAACTATGATAGCGCCAGAAGTGTCTCAAACACAATAGTAGGTAATACATGAACGTTTTGAAAGTGATTTGAAAACAAAATGTTAAAACAACAGAACTGAAAGTTTTCAACCTTATCATTTCACCTCCATTTAGAGAAGCTTTTGTTTCAGCCGAATGAAATCTTCTATCTTCTATATATATAAATGAATGTCTGTTTGTGTGTTTGTTCCCTATGACTTGAAAAATACTTGACATAACGCCATGAAACTTTGGGAATATGTTGAGTGGATATTGGGGATGGTTTCTGACCAGAAATTTTAATAGGGTGGCTAATAATGCTTATTTATTAATCCATTCCACAGACCTATGTTTTCGAAATTGTCGGCCTAGCGGCTTCCAAAGAACGGAAAGATGATCATGATTCAAGATCATATTGGGATAATAGGCCTATGATTTAGCATCTAAAGTTACCAGCTGTAATAAACACGTCACCCTATGATAAATTGTATAGGCTACTGGTATTACAACGGTAGTTTGGAGTTGAAGTATAGTTGATTGATACCAGCTGTAGATAATGGTTCCTTAGAAGACCTATACAAATAATTATCACTCCCCTATCAATGAGTAACCGGAAAATGTTGGAAAAAAATTATTCACCTCATGGAAGAGAGTTGTTCATATTGCATTCATAAATGACAGAATAATTTACAATTTTTTTTAATTTAGCTTAGCTTATATTCATCTTAAAATGGAAGATGGAAAGAATATGTAACTCTGTGTGATACATTGTACATCGCATATTTCCTGAACCATCTTTTGACAATCAACAACTATGAAAACATTGAATTCATCTTTGAAACACTGATTTAACCTATCTATTTTTTTTAATTCAACACTTTACTGATAGATATTACTATCAATTGATTAAGGAAAATATGTTTTGGGAATAATGGATGCTGCATGACTAAGCACATAGGAATTCCGTATTCAGATCTAAATGAAAATATTGATTGTCAGATCAAGTGTGACATGAGATACATTGACTTTTTGGCGGTACGAAGTTCACCAGGTAAGCTAGTTGTATTAAAGCTTTATTATTAATAGTCATCACTGAAAAAAGACAGGCTCAATCACCAGGAATACTATAAATTCTATGAAGGACCAGTAAGCCATTAATTTTGAGTAGTTCAATCACTTCCATTATGGACACTGAATACATCACCTATGGACAATCAATACGTATGAAATTTATTAGCTACAAAATAAAAAACTTTGATTGAAGTGACCCCGATTACTACAATATGAATAAACATTTAGATCAAATATAAGAAATTACTCACATCTCTCATCAACTCGTACTTTTTGTTCACAAAATATTAACACAAAAATGTAATTTATATTGAGTGAACTCACGGCTAGTACCATACTCAAGTTTGTCTTTTTCTGGCCATGCTACAAATAGATGTAGGTTTATGTTTGACATCTCATTTTGTAATCTTGTTGTCTATTGAGGAATTTTTCAATGTGATCTTTGTTTGAAATAAAATTTGAATTTGAAAAAAGAATTATCAACACACCCCTAACCAAAGAAAATCTCTGTGCTCTGTTTTAATCGGAATGTAACAATGGAACAAACACGTGGCAAGCTTGCGCTTTCGATCCAAAGAAAATTAAATTTGATCAGCTGATTGATAAAATTATTTTAAGCTTTCCAATGATTACAACATATGTTAGAATATCATGTGTCAATTATCTCAGTTCCATATGGAATTCACCTTACTAAATAGGATCCTTTTTCATCCTTTGAAACCCTTAGAGGCAAAATATCTCAAATTCTGTTCTTAGTGCGCGTCTAGCATGTTTGAAGAATATTTGTGCAGAGTTTTAAGTCTGTAGGCCAATTAGTTTGAGCTGTAGTGTGATTTTACATGAAAATGTTCAAAAAAATCCCTCTCCTGGACCCCTCCCTGCTCCTGGTCGGATTTTTTGTATTGACATTAAGTAAAATGTAGGAAAAGAACTACAGAGTGATTTTTGATAAGCAATCTATAAACAGTAAAGATTTTAAAATATTCTGTGAATATGTGAGATGACTTAATGTTTTGCATGCAGGCATTGTGAAGACAGTTGAAAATGGATGTTTCATAAGCACATTGTCTAATGTTGATAATATTTGGCATCATCATTTATGCCATTTTAATCATGATAGTCTATGTGAATTGGGACTTAAAATTAAACAGTTCATAAACATTGTTCATTGAAAAATGAACAGTGCGAAGTGTGTATTGAAGAAAAATCAACTCGACTACCATTTAAGGAGAAGAAGAAATCAACAAAGAAAATTGGAGAATTAATTCATTCATATATTAAAGACCAGTAAATCCCTCAACACAAGATGGTGAGAGATACTTTCAGGTAATCATGGATGATTATTCAAATTTTGTAGTTATTGGTCTTCTGAGAACAAAAAATGAAGCTCAGAATAATTAAATGGAATACATCACTGAATTGGAGAGACAGCATGGAATACTTGTAAAACGAGTAAGATGTGATAATGGTGGTGAGTTTTCTTCATTTTTTCAAAATCTTTGCAAAAATGAAAGGAATCAAACTAGAATAATACCATGAGCTACAGCCTTCTTAGCAATGGTGAATGGGAAAGAATGAACGGAACCTTGAATGTATATGATAATGTTTCATATAATATGAAAAAAATAAGAACACAATGAATTTCATTGTTCACACTTTCTTTGAGAAAGCTTTGTTTCGAAATGATAGAATTTTTGGATAGAATCCTCTTTTTATAAGAAAATAATTAGCTCACACATCAAAATTAGAATGTTCAACTGAACCATATGATTATTATTCCTCATGGTGGTAGTATGCATTGACTAATACAGTATAATAGTAGTTAGAAAGATGATTCTATAGACATAGTACTAATTATATCATTTTTTCAGAAATGGAAAAAAGGATACTCGGTCTAATTTTGTGAATGAACGTCTTTTCCTTCTTTTGATACCAGAGTATTGGTTGGATCGGAACAAAAACAGGTTTTCGAGGAAATATATTGTACAAGTAGCTCATGTCAAACCTGTCCTGGGGAGTAAACAACAACCAAATCAGAGACCAGATAGTGAGGAAATGTCACCCCCAATAGACTGGGATACATTATTCGGTAGACAACCCAGACCACTTCGTAGTTAAACAAACATTAGACCAGGTTGAAGAGTTGAGATCATCAACATGGTGCAAAATAATCTATCAATTCTATCAAATCTTTTAAAAAACAATAGAACTTCATTATGGTGTAATGGTACCTACAAGTTTTGAACCTGGAACCTTTGGAATATGGAGCAGAACCACTAACCATTACACCATAAGGGATATTTGTCGTTTCACAAGTAGTTTCGGCCTCAATTTATATTGACTTCAAATTCTATAGAGTTAATTTTCAATAGCAACATCTATACAGTGCATTAAATGTAACAATTATGCACAACTGATACAAAGAAGTGTGAATTGCACAAAACAAGAATAAAGTATCATTTATACCATTAAAAAAATGAGAGGTATAGATATTTGAGAAGTATACACAGATATTTCGTGAGTACAAACTCAAATTTCATAAACCCAAAGAAGATCAATGTGAGAAATGTATAGCTCATGAAGTACAAATACATGATACTTGTTATGATAATAGTATTTATATTGAGCACTGTGAACATAAAAAAGAAGCACGAAAAAATCAGAGACAAGGACAAGGAATATGCAAATGAACAACAGAATGTTTTGGCAATCCAATCAGAAACAGAAGGACACCGAGGCAGCACAGAGGTATCTACCTGCATCATTGCTAAGCCATAGCAATGTTGAATACACACTACTTGTAGGACATGCAACTATTAAGTGGAGGATCACTCTGCTGTTTATAAATCTTCTTATAAATTCTGTTATAAAATCTGCAAGCGTTTGCTCATATTTTTTCATTACGGCATCCTCATTGCTAATCTACTTTTGTATGTGTATGTTAGTTACAACACAACACACTGTGAGTTGAAGTTTGTTTTTGTATTTTCCATGTAAAAAGTTCTTTATGTTCCATGTTTTATGAATAAATTTATAGTCCTACAATTTTTGTTAATGCAAGAGTAGTTTCTTTTTGTAATAGATTATCAGTTTCTTCCTAAGTTTTTGAATTAAATTTTTTTTATAAAATAGGCTTACTCTACTTCTGTATGTGTATGTTAGTTACAACACAACACACTGGGCACTGAAATAGCATTAATGAGACTTTGAAAAGGGAACCTACCTCTTTTGTAATGGAAAAATAACATGAGCCAACAAGAGGTCCCTTTTCAGAAAGTGCACTTGTGTCCTACATGTTCCAATAAAACTAACATATGTCTTAAATCTATCAATAGGCTACTTAAGGAAAGTTCAACAATTCATTTTAAAGAGGAAACTATAAGCTTTCCATTCATACCAAAGTTATTGCTTAAATACAAAAAATAAAGCTTCTGTTTCATTTTATACTTTTTGAATGTGATTTCTACAGAAAGTCCTTTTCCAGTCATCGAAATTAAAACATTTGTAATAAAAACAGAAAAAAATCGTACTGACATAAAAATTACATACAGTTGTTCAGAATTTAATGCAGAATTTTAATAAATATGTAACTCAAAATCAAAATATGCCGACAAGAGGTCCCTTTTCGCTTTTGGCCTCACTTATTTATTCTGCTGAGGATCTTGTACCAGCAAAAAATATTACTGCAGGAATGATTCTAGACACTGGAATACAGGACAGCAACATTGATACAACCACAAATGATAATTTCTCATGCCATTCTTCTGACTTCATTATTGCAGAACTGATCTAAGACACTGGAATACAGGACAGCTACATTGACACAACCACAAATGATAATTTCTCATGCCATTCTTCTGACTTCATTATTACAGAACTGATCTAAGACACTGGAATACAGGACAGCTACATTGACACAACCACAAATGATAATTTCTCATGCCATTCTTCTGACTTCATTATTGCAGAACTGATCTAAGACACTGGAATACAGGACAGCAACATTGACACAACCACAAATGATAATTTCTCATGCCATCTTCTGACTTCATTATTGCAGAACTGATCTAAGTCACTGGAATACAGGACAGCAACATTGACACAACCACAAATGATAATTTCTCATGCCATTCTTCTGACTTCATTATTGCAGAACTGATCTAAGTCACTGGAATACAGGACAGCAACATTGACACAACCACAAATGATAATTTCTCATGCCATTCTTCTGACTTCATTATTGCAGAACTGATCTAAGTCACTGGAATACAGGACAGCAACATTGACACAACCACAATGATAATTTCTCAAGTCATTCTTCTAAACACATTATTGAAGATCTCAATCAAGACAACAGATTACAGAACAGTAATAGTTCAACCCCAAATGTTACTTTTTCAAGGGATTCTCATATTATTAGTATTATTGCTGTAACGGACATCCAGTCAAATAATGAAGAGCAAACTTTTCTTGATGAAGACTCTCATTGATATTGAGGAAGAAGGAATGAAAAACTTTTTGGCTGAAGAAAATATCACTCAGAAAGACCAGGCAAGTGAGATCAATCTATATTCTGAAAGCATACTCAAAAATTCTTTAGATGATTATCTTAATGTGAATAGTTTGGAGGTAATAGTGTTTCAAGAAGAAATCAATGAAGTTGGAATTGAAATAGATCAGTCCACTGGAACTAATAGAGTGAATGAGCTACTTGATGGAAGCACACATACAAAAAGCTCCATAAAAGGAGCTCATACAAAGAGCTCCATAAAAGGCGTAAATCTGTCTATTCCCCCAGAAAAAGGAAACAAATCAAACTTGAAAAATTTGCAGACCTACATAGGATACAAGAGCTTAGACAAAGAGCTCCATAAGAGGCATGAGTTTGTCTATTCCCCCAGGAAAGGGAAACAAATCAAACTTAAAGAAATTAAAGAATTAGATAGAATACAAGATTCATGCCACTGTAAATTACACTGAAAGGTCATTTTTCAAAATAACAACGAGAGAAAATTAATAATGAGTACTAGAGTATGTCCAAAAAGGGACAAAACACTTTTGTACTGGGTGCAATAGTTAAAAACCCAGTCAAGAGACCATTTTCTAAATGTACAGAGAGTAGGAGAAATGAGTTTCTCGAGTATTCTTTTGTTAATGATGAAGGATTCACCCAAAAAGTATGTAAAAAAAATCTAACAGCTTTGGGGTATAAAAAACAAACGACAGAATCATCCAAGATATGTGCAAAATGGATAGTATCTCATCACAACCTGATGGGAGAAATAAAGGGAAAGTGCCTTATAACAAGATAGACAAAACACCAGTCATAGGTCATATAAAGTCATTTGAGCCATCAATTTCTCACTATCACTGTGAACATGCTCCCAACAGATTGCACCTGCCCAGTGATTTGACAATTACAAAAATGTATGAAGATTACAAAAAACAAATCCAAATGAGTCATGTTCTTATGGATGGTACACGGGAGCGGTGAATAAGCTGAATATATCCTTTGTTAAATTAGGACATGAAGAATGTGAAATTTGTGAGCACTTCAAACAGCATGAACACTTGAATGAAGACTGTCAGCAAAAAATGGAAATTTCATAAAGAAAATGCAAAAATTGCTTTAGTGAGGTCCATGTTATAATAGCAGTGAAGGAAGATAGGAAAACGACGTTGCCAAGTCTCTCAAATTGACTTCATTTTCCCACTGAGTGTACACAGCTGTTAAGGACCCTACACACCTACAGATTTGACTCGCGGATTTGGCCTGTGTTGGCTCGTGTCCTTGAACGACTCGGAGCAAAATCACTACACACTAGTAGTAAGCAACGCGAGCCCGTCCTGCCCTACTTTTCAACGCTATCCAAACCACCAAAATCTAAATCGTCCAATAATAGTGATAGAGGAATTTTGATTTCAGATTTGAATTCAGCGACCCCAAATTCTTTAATAAGTAAGTCTCATTTTCGAAAATACGCAAAAAAAGGGAGTTATGGCTGTTTTTAATATAGCTTTCTATTATCGTTGTAAAAACGTACTAGGTTAATAAGATAATATTTTTTTGCTCACAAAGTGACAGGCAAAGGTTTATAGAAGTGTTTGAACACTTAAAAAATTAGGTCTAAACATGAATATTTCTAAAACTTTTTTTTTAAACTTTGAAAAGATGAATCCAAATATGAAATCAGAAAATCAACTATGAATATGAAAAGAGTTGAATATGAATTCAACTCTGACCATTCTCACTTCCATTTCCTCCTTATTGTTATGTTATCTGTCTCTCTACACACACACACATTCTCTCTCGTTCTCACTCTCTCTCTCAATTCATTTTGTTTAATCAATCAATCTCTCTCTCTCTCATTCTCTCTCTCTCTCTGAGAGAATGAAACAATGTATATCTGTCGGTGACAAAAAGTCTACTTGGAAAAACGTTATGCATGGAGTACCACAAGGTTCAATTTTAGGCCCTTTCCTCTTCACTTTGTATGCTAATGACCTTTCTTCCATTATCAAATTCTCCAGTTTCCATACTTATGCAGACGACCTTCAAATCTATTTAAGCTGTCCCATAACAAAAATTAATGAAACAGTTGGAATGAATCAGGATATCAATTCGATAGTGGAATGGACAAAGAAAAATGGCCTTAAGCTTAATCCCATCAAAACACAACCCATTATAATTGGATATTCTCGTCTTATAAACAATATTGACCTTGAGTCGATTCACAAAATTAGTGTAGATGGTAATGACATTCCTTACTGTAGCTCAGTTAAAAATTTAGGCATTATTATGAATAATACTCTTGACTGGTCAGAACAAGTGAACAAAACTTGTAAAAAGGTATTCTCAGCCATGCATGCATTGAAGAAAATGCAAGATATTCTCCCTAGAAACATTAAATTATTATTGGTTCAATCTCTCATCTTTCCACATTTGATGTATTGTAATTCTGTTCTTAACGATATGCAAGTCACTCTGAATGATAAACTACAGCGTTGCCAAAATTATTGTCTACGTTTCGTCTACTCTCTCCAACGCCATGATCATATCACCCCAGCCCACATTGCTAGTTCAACATTAAAGCTTCCCAATCAAAGGCTTTTTCGAATAGTCAAGCTTGTTAGAGATATCTTGAAATATGGTAATCCGAACTATTTTAAAGATGATTTCAAATTTGTCTCTGAAGGTAGGAGGATAGATGCTTCACATACTAGAACTGGAGAAAGTACTTTAAGGATACCCAATCATCGAACTACTATTTTCACAAAATCCTTCTTAGTCAGTGCCTGTTATGCATGGAATGCACTTCGAGTTTCTATCAGGTCCATCGAGAGCCGAGCGAGCTTCATCCTGACTTTAAAAAACATCTTTTGGAACAAATGACTGAAACTGTCCGGCCCTAGAACGATCACATGACAACCATCCCCCACCCATCCCACAAATACAAAACTTTAAACCTGTTAGAGAACGAATTGTATATATATATATATATATTATATATATATATATATATATATATATTATATATAAACTCATGTTATTTCAATTATCCACTGTATACTGTTGTATATTAATGAAAGTTGATTACCCTGATCTACTTTCAGCCTACTTCATTTTATTAATCAATTATTTGATCTTATCTATCTATATAATTATTTTACTTTATGAATTTTCTGTTTTTTTTCTTAAATATTCATATTGATTAAAACTTTTACAATATTTCCATTAATAAATAAATCCTTAGTTTAAATAATGAAATTGACGTTTTGGTAGAGAGTTAGTGGGGAGGATATTTTTAATATTCTTTCCGAAGAATGGACATTGATATGTCCAAAGCTCCGCCAATTTATGCAGATGCATAACAATATAGGTAATTATTATCTATAGTTATTATATTACAAATTGCTTTTTCATATCATATACAGTTCAATAATTATTTTCTTAGTCTATATCATGTAAATTCATCTATAATTTTGCTGTATTGTGAGCTATTGTATATAAGTGTATAAGCCAGTATATATTGTAATCTACATAAATAAAGTACTCAATCAATCAATCAATCAATCTCTGACGGATGTGAATTCAGTAAGCTTTTTGAGGTCAGCTGAAGTGCAGTTTCATTATCAGATCTTTCAACGCCACTTTAAAGTAATTGTGCTTTATTTGTAGTTTCTTTTTAATAAATAAATAAATAAATAAATATATATATATATATATGTTTTACTTTTCTTCTTCATCTCTTCTCCCTGTCCCCTTATTTTTCTCTATTCTCTCTTCCTCCAGGACAGAGCTTTCTGATATCTTATAATAATTATAAAAATTAATCTGTCATTCTCCAATTATCTACTAATTTTTCTTTTTCTTTATTGCATTAATAATACTGTACTATTTTGTTCATGATACTATCGTTCATTTTGTTTAATTATCTGGATATATTTGCAATGCTGTTTTTGTGCAATGGGTCTGTCGAGACCTAGCACACTATCAATAAAATCAATCAAGCAATCAATCTCTCTCTCTGTTTCTCACACAGACACACACCAACTTTTAATTCACAAAGCATAGCAGTAGATAGAGAATTGAACGTTTAATACTGCAAAGCCTCAACCATCTCCCAATAAGTACGGTATAGAACTCTACATCTTATGTAAGATAATAATTGAAATACTATGAAAAATTCATTGATTGAAAAACGTTGTCATACTCAATATTATCCTCTAAAAATAGAGACAAAAAGATTGTGATTCAATTTCAGCTTCCTCAATAAAATTTCACACAAGTAGACAAAAATAAGTTCATTTTTATTGAATAAAAAATTGAAATATGTTTATTCTACAGCTAATAGAAATTTTAGGGAAACACTGGTATTATTATTGTACAGTAGTAGTACTTTCTTGCTATAGGTTCAACCAAATTCTTCATTAATAACATTAAGTGCTCACAGAGTTTTTATTTTTGACTATTTTAGAGTTCCCACAAACTATTTAACTAATTCGAGGGCACTGAATCCGAATCTGAAATCAAAATTTTGCTATCTCGATTTTCAGGCGATTTCAATTTTTGATAATTACACGTGCCCGGCCGGGAGAGCCTACACACTCACGGATTTCGCCAGAGCCGAGCCGAGCCGAGCCGCGCCAGTAGCCCTGACGGATTTGGCCTAGCTCGGCTCGGCCTGGCTCGGCTCGCAATAAAATCGCCTACACACTCACGGATAGATAGATAGATAGATAGATAGATAGATAAAGAATTTATTTTTCATTCAAAAAACAATACAAAATAAGATCAAATTAAATACAATATCATTTGTCACCAATCAATACCATAGTTCATAATAATCCGAAAATTCTTAGGCATAGCCGAAGCCGTCAGCCGGAGTTGATCGTTATTTTATCTATATCTCATCCTTATCTTCTAGTTTTTGTCGAAGTTCTCACAGTACAGAGTGAACGGGCTACACAATGTCATGCGATAGCACTCAATAAACTTTATAAGGCAACTGGGAAGTTGGCACTAAATATCAGTCACTCATAGCACATTAGTCCGTCTATGCTTGGAATCTTATCATTTTCAGTTCATTTGAGAAACCTGAATCATTATCATAGAGATGTACTACACATTGATACAAAGTAGATTATTCTTACTTATTAATCGAACATACAAATAATTCTTTATGAAATGAAGTGATACAATGATAATTTGAACAATAAATAATCATCTTCAATAATAAACCGATGAACTCAATCATACATATTCAGAGCTATATGTACAGTTTTCGGTTTGGGAACAATATAATTTTACAATGACATATTTATTTTCTATAATCCACAAGTATTATTATAGTACAGCTATTCTTAGAAATTAAATTCATCCACAAGGAGCTTTCTATATCTCAATGTTACATTCACATATCCCGCTAGACACACTCACGGATTTCTCCCGAGCCGAGCCAAGACAGGCCAAATCCGCGAGCCAAATCCGTAGGTATATAGGGCCATTCACTCAATTCATCCCATTAATGATTAATCTATGAGTATATCTTTGAAAGGCTGAGTACCGAATAACTGAAATTACACACAGCCCAAACTACTGAGCCTACAAATTTGAAATGTTGCACAATTGTTTATGGTAGCCCCAAG